>NC_091560.1:28541216-28543716 GCF_042767895.1 Penaeus vannamei
CTATTACTACTGTTACTATTAGTACTACTGCTACTAATTATAACAATAATAATAATAATGACGTTAACAAGAACGACAATGATAATGGTTATAATGCTAATAATAATACCAGCAATTACAATACGAATAGCAATTAATAATAACAATTAATACAGATACTAGTAATAACAAAAATAATAACAATAACGATGATATTAATAAAACAAAAAATAACAATAACGATGATATTAATAAAAAAATATAAACAATCAAAAAATATATGATATCAATAACAATAATAATAATAGCAACAGCAATACTAGTAATTTCAACAACAACAATAAGCATATCAAAATACATAGATTTTGAAATTCTTGAAGAATAAACAAAAACAAAATAAGCAAATCACGAACCTGCAGCTTGGCGAGGACTTCCTCGTGCGCCTGGAGGAGCTGCGTCGCCTCCTCGAGGGTGGAGCCGAGGTACACCATCCCCGGCGTCAGCTCCACGACTCTTAGCTCCAGCCATTCAGCGCTCTGTGGGAGGGAGAGTGCGAGGATGAGGAACGGAAATGTGATCGTCGTACTTATCTACTTTATTAGGAAGTGGGAACGGGAGGATTTTTGCTTACGCCTGTTTGTACTGTAGATGTTGGTGTGGTATTGTAGCGTTTGTCTCTGTGTTTCTTTCTCTTTCTCTTTCTTTTCTTTCTTTCTTTCTTTCTTTCTTTCTTTCTTTCTTTCTTTCTTTCTTTCTTTCTTTCTTTCTTTCTTTCTTTCTTTCTTTCTTTCTTTCTTTCTTTCTTTCTTTCTCTCTCTCTCTCTCTCTCTCTCTCTCTCTCTCTCTCTCTCTCGTATACACACACTTCACACACACACTTGTAAGGAGCTCCTGCTGATAAGTGTACAAGGGAGACGCCCACCATATGTTACTGGCAACGTGGCCACTGTTAAGGCGAATAATATATTAACCGTAGTTTTTAATACCCTGGAAATATGCTATCGAACAGAATTAAAGAATATCACGAGACTTTTCAACGAATAATTGCCATGTAAATCTCTAATTCATTCAGAAAAGGCATTAATAATTATAGGCCTAGGGTACGGTTGTAAAGGTCTTGGATGCTAATGCACTTCCCTTTTAAGACCTTAACGCTTCTCCGCCCACTACCTGTTATTTAATTTTTCTATTCAGCAGTTTGTTTGTTTTTATTCTTTTATACACTGTTTTCATTTCCTCTACTTGGGGCCCTGAATATTCACATTGGGATATGTACAGATTTACTTTTCTTATGCTGATTGCTATCTAATTTCAAGTGAAGAAAACCAGTTTTATTTTCATCAATAAAACATAACCGTGACACTCGTAACAGAACAAAAACAGAAAAGAGCCACCTGCGGAACACACCTGGAATAGTCACCCTGTGCGATGGAGTAAGCTTACCCTCACCCATTCCCCATCAACCCCGTGTTATAACCGAATGCCCAGCCGTTCCAGCATACCCGGCGAGACGGTCCGCAGCGCCTCGCCACAGGAACCTGCTAACAAGACATCCCCTCAAAGACACCGCCCAACCTGACGTCCTTTGCACGTCTGGGTAAGCACGTCGATATTCTTTTATTCCGAAGGCGTACTCTTCTCGAATATCCTGTTTTGCCCTTGGGTACTGGCTGACCTGAATTCCGCTTTATGAGAAATAATATTCAATACATAATTTGCCTCAGTGATGAAGAGTGGATTTCAAATACTGATTTTTATTTCGTACTTCCTATAATTCCTATACTACTAAATCAAGCACAAAAATAATCAGACGATCAGAAATATCACCATGCTTACATACTGCCACTGAATAAAACAGTAATTCGCCTTTATTGCTTCGTTCCTCCAATATCTCTTTTTGTCACCCTCTCTCACTTGACATCCATACATACTCTCTATTTTTTTCTATTGAAGCGACGATGCGCTTGAGAGGTTAGTACTGATTAAATGCAATATGTCTGAATAGTATTCTCGTCTTCGAAATAATCATCATTACGAATTTTGAGATTAGATGAATATCACGAATATGACAACACATCGTTAATCATCACAAATCTGTCAAGTGCATCTCCGCCTCGATCATGAGGAAAAAATAAAAGAAAAAGGAAAAGTCTAGTATTGTTGCATCATTCACACTTTTATCCCTGTCTTCCTTCAAGTGAACGGGTCTCGGGACAGCAACAGCCGTTCATGGTCAGAGCGAATCGGGCAAGACTGAGCAAGACTACTTTACAAGGGTGACGTCATGGGTCCGTGTGAAAGTAAATCATCTTGTTTAAACACATTTGTTTGATTCTTAAAGCGGTTTGACTACTTTTACCTGCGGATAATGATAAAAATGTTTTCATTCTTCGGTAAAAACGTTTACGAAAAGTGAATTCTTTACGGCAAAGGGCAACGTTACTGCATTGCTCCGTTCTTCGTTTTTTTTCCTTTACGTAACTCTATACCCATCACTTGCCCTCCACTGTGTTATTACGTG
>NC_091560.1:28551216-28556216 GCF_042767895.1 Penaeus vannamei
AGGAATTCTACGCGATCGATCTTTCGTGAACTAAATATTTCAATCCTTAAATATTTTCTTCTTATCGCAAAGAACTATGCGCGTTTTTTCACTATTTTTTTAAACAGGTTTCACAAAAATGAAAATCTGATTGCACTGATCTCATTTCCTCAACTTCCTGGGTCGATGGCCGTCGTACCCAGTCCGCAAATAGATGTTGATACCTCACCCACATTAGTTTTGAAACGCCGCAACATTCTTCGTCAAAAATGCTTTCAAGATATAACAAGCATCGGAGTTTACACATTTCATTTGATAAAATAAAAGTATCCCTTCATATTCAGACTAAATCTATGCTAATTATTTTCCTTGGACGTGCTTTGCGAAGCATAAATGTAAAGCAGCAGCGGCCTAACGCTGGGCCAGCGCCAAAGGATATCTAATGCACTCTCCACCGGGAGCTGTTTTCTTTACCGTCCACAAGCAACTCGATCACTATTCCAAACTCTCCTAATCCTTCCCATCTCCCATCTTCATTTGCTTTGTTCTGTTCTTTTTTTATCTCTTGTCCCCTTACCCTCCGCCACTGCCCCCTTTCCCAACGTGACGCGGATTAGACGTGACGTACGCTAAACCGTAGCTCCAGACCGTGCCAAGCTGGTCACCGTCACCTGACGTGCGCTCCCCTCCACGGCCGGGCGCTTATATATCCCGACGCAGACGCCCTTGCAATCAGCTGAAGATAACAAGCAGGAGAAAGGGAAGAAATGTGTAATGTTTTTTTAATGAATTGTGGATTTGATATTCAGTTCCGAAAGTAACAGTTGATGTGATGTGGAGCAGTTGCTGCACTAAGAAAAGTCAGAAGAAATCTGCTGTGAACTAACAATCATATTATCCTCTCGCATCTCTGTCTCTGCCTTTCTGTTTCTTTCCATCTCTTTCCCTGACTCCCTCTCTCTCTTCCCCTTTCCCTCTTTTCCTCTCTTTCCCTTTCCCTCATTTCCTTTCTCCTTCCCTTTCCCTCTATCCTTCCCTTTTCCCTTTTTCTCTTCCTTTCTCATTTCCCTCTCTTCCCTTTTTCTCTCCGTTTCCCTCTATCTCTCTCTTCCCTATATCTCTCCCTTTTCATCAACCACTCTCTCTTTCTTACTCTCTATGTAAACTTTTGTCTCAAAGTCAATTCTCTCTCTCTCTCTCTCTCTCTCTCTCTCTCTCTCTCTCTCTCTCTCTCTCTCTCTCTCTCTCTCTCTCTCTCTCTCTCTCTCTCTCTCTCTCTCTCTCTCTGGCTCAGCTGGAGATATTTCGAGCACTCTAAATATACCCAACTGCCCTAGTCGCTACCAAACGTATGATGCCCACCTGCTCTACGTCCTAGTCACGGGTTCCGCACAGACACAAACACATACACATGGCTTGTGTGTGTGATTTTGTGCGTGTGTGTGATTGTGTGATTATGTGATGTATGATGTGCATGTGCATGTGCATGTGCATGTGCATGTATGTGTATGTGTATGTGTGTGTGTGTGTGTGTGTGTGTGTGTGTGTGTGTGTGTGTGTGTGTGTGTGTGTGTGTGTGTGTGAGTGTGAGTGTGAGTGTGAGTGTGAGTGTGAGTGTGAGTGTGAGTGTGAGTGTGAGTGTGTGGGCGTGTGCATTTATCTCCACTCACACAAACTCACGCAAAGAAATCGCAATCAATAACTCTTCCCATTAACTGAGACATCAATTAATAAGGGGCATAGTGGCAGCTTTGCGATAAAAAGGTCGAAAAAAGTGGAAAAAAAACAGACGAATGACTTCGTTAGGCTGTGCGAGCGACTTAACCAGTTTGGAGATGAAAAGAGATAATTTCAGGTAGGCCGCTCTTCTCAGGCTTTAACGGGTAGGTCTATATTTGTGCCCTTTAATTGTCCAGCGTGTTCTCTTTCTGTTCATGCATTATGAAGGCTGCTGTTTGAGTATGTAATGTAAGGTGAGACAAATTACTTATATTCCTTGTTTTTCTTCCACTACCTCTCGCTCTCTTTCCTTCTTCTTCGCCCTCCCTTCCCAACTCCTATTGCTTCTCCCTTTCTTGCCCTCCCTTTCTTCCTCTTCCTTATCTTCCTCTGCATATCCCTTTTCCATCTCCACTTCCACTTCTCTCACATCAGATCAACTGTTACTTTCGAAACTGAATATCAAATCCACAATTCATAAAAAAAAACATTGCACACTTCCACCTCCACTTCCAATTTTACGTCCACTTCCACTTTCGCATCCACTTTTACTTCCACTTCCACTTCTACATCCTCTACTTTCTCTCTCTCTCTCTCTCTCTCTCTCTCTCTCTCTCTCTCTCTCTCTCTCTCTCTCTCTCTCTCTCTCTCTCTCTCTCTCTCTGACTTCCTCTTCTGCTTCCCTCTCTCCTCTCTCTCTTTTCTTCTCTCTCTCTTCCCCTTTCGCCCTCCCTCTTCCTCTACCTCAACCTCTGTCCCTACTTCTATCTCAACATTTTCACCTGTTTCTTTTATCTTAATTCCCCACTCCCTCTCCCTCTCTCTTTACCCCTTCTTCTGTCTTCCCCTCTTCCCCTCCCTTTCCCTCTCCCTCAAAGGTGACTCAGAAGAAAACCGTCTCCACATAACGCAAAGGTGCTAATGAAGTACACGCATGAGACAACCAACAAATGGCCTGGCAAGACGATGAGGGGGCCAGCGGTCAGTAAATTATGGCCTACAATACATAATGAAGCCTGGCGAACAACATAATCCACGGGTTGCACGTAGACCTATCACAAGAGACGGGCATTAGCTTCCAATAAACATCTGGTAAAATCTGTGGATAGATAATGGGTGAGCATTTCGAGCAAGAGAGTGTGAAGCTGTAGGCTGTTATATCCAACTACTCTATTGCATAATTTTAAAGGGGATGATATACCCTTAAAAGAGAGTATATAATTTAGAAAGTAAAACCCCATCTTCTGGAGGCTTAGATAAAAGATCAAACCTGTGAGGAAAAAAGGTGATCGTTCTTGGAATATACAGGATAGTAACGAAAATGTCACTGGAGGCCAAGCGCAACAACAACATTTATCTGATACGAGAAACGAATCCATCTCTCCCCATGGCTGCCCTGTTCCTCGGCAGAAAGGTCGACCCGAACCAATGGGCCATCAGCATTTTCTCGCAAGCCACACGCATCATTATCCCTTTACGGCGAGGCAAACAGTCGAGGCAGGTATCGCCGTGGGAGATAAAGGCGTAGAACTAATGCCACGGGACGCACACGCGAGCAGCGGCGTTCCATCAGCAAGGCGGGCCACGTAACGGAGAAAGGGGTCCGTCTGGTTTTTGTCAGTTGGGCCTAGAAAGACGGCCCGAACCGGGATCATCGCTGCCCCGATATGTCCAGGTTAATGAATGCTCACCTTTGTTGCGTGGAGGTTTACGACCGCCGGTACAGGGCCATCATGGCACCGTTACTAAAGAGCCGCTCGGCACAATCGCTGGAGGATAAGTGAGGAAAGAAAGGGGATGGTAAAAGAAGAAAGGGGAGGAGGAGATAGGGGAAGGAGCGAGTACAAGGTCGGGATACAAGCGGAATAGACGACGGCTAGGTTTAAAGGGAATATGGATAGACGCCTGTTTTTTTCAAGGTGGAGGGAGAGGCGTGACATACAAGGAGACAGGAAAAGGGATAAACCAGGAGAGAAGGGCGTTTATGGATAAAATCTTCCCGTAAAAGGTTTTCCTTTCTCCTTTTTCAATAAAGAAAATGTAAATTCGCATATATTACCATAATGTTCCACAACACATTATTTAGATAATGACTTGCAACAAACAAGGGTAATCTAGTATATAATCTTAATTAGCAGTCAGTATGGATGGATTTAAACAATATTACAAGACAATCATATAATTACAAACCTTTCGTACAGATAATATACAAATAAAGAAACAATTGCTCTTACACCACTGGCCTGGTTTCGTCTCTTTCCTTGTTTATTGGTCTGCAAGTCAATGAAGATCACCCTGCAGTGTCTATCCCACGGCCCTGTCAGGTTCTCACATAAACACGCTTGGGAGGGAACATTCAGAACTATAACTATGAAGATGATACGTATACCGTATCCTCCCTCTCCCTCCCTCTCTCTCTCTCTCTCTCTCTCTCTCTCTCTCTCTCTCTCTCATTCTCTCTCTCTCTCATTCTCTCTCTCTCTCATTCTCTCTCTCTCTCATTCTCTCTTTCTCTCTCTCTCATTTTCTCTTTCTCTCTCTCTCTCTCATTCTCTCTCTCTCTCTCTATCTCTCTCTCTCTATCTCTCTCTCTCTCTATTCTCTCTCATTCTCTCTCATTCTCTCTCATTCTCTCTCTCTCTCTCTCTCTCTCTCTCTCTCTCTCTCTCTCTCTCTCTCTCTCTCTCTCTCTCTCTCTCTCTCTCTCTCTCTCTCTCTCTCTCTCACTCTCTCTCTCTTTCTCTCTCGTTCTCCTGCTCTTAAAAAACGAATAAATAAAAAATAACTCAAGATGAACATAATCAATTACCTCACAAGAGCCCTCCCTAATCATCGCCATCTTAAGACCATCATAATTAACACCACAGGAACACCAGTCATCACCGCTCTCAATACGCCACTTATCATCATAAGTAGCCCAAGAATCGCCGCGACTATAATCTCGCAAACGAAGAAAAAAAAAGAATAAAAACAACTTTCTGTTGATGAATGAGTTGTTGTGCGAATAAGTAGCCGGACTTGTGCGAATAGGTAGCCGAGCGGGAATGCAAAGGTTATTTAGAGAGGCAAGACGCGTGCTTAGTTAGGTTTTTAAATGGGTATGAAGGGCTTATGAGGGCCGCGCAGCCAGACAGGTATATGGATTTGCGTAGGAGGGCATCCGGCGGCAGATGTAGAGGGCGTGTGGGAGGGCAGGTTTGGAGGGCTGTGTTGATGGGCGGCTGTAAAAGGGTGAGGGGTTGGCCAGGCAGGGGTTCGAGAAGGTGGGTGGGCGTGCAAGGCAAAGTGGGAAAGTACAAAAT
>NC_091560.1:28578716-28586216 GCF_042767895.1 Penaeus vannamei
AAACATCGTGTAGTAGTACTATATGAAATGCAAATTTATGCGTTCACCGTTGTAAAGACGGAGAGAAAGATAATGGGAAGGACAGGGAAGAGGAGGACAATGAAGGCGCAAAGAAGGAAAAGACAGAAAAGGATAGGAAAAGTGAGAAGTTCGAGGAGGAGAGAGAAGCGGAAGAGGAAGAGGAAAACGAAGAGATGGAGAAAAAGAAGGAGGATATACAAGAGGAGGAGAGAGAGGGCGAAGAAGATACAAATGAAAACAAAAACAGAGGAAGTGAGAGCAGAAGAAGGTAAAGGGAGATGAAAGAGATGGAGGTGAAAGAATTGGAAGCAAGGAAAAATGAATAAAAGGAGGAATAGGAATTCGAAGAAAGGAATTCAGAAAAATAGACTGGGGCGTGAAATACGCAATGATAGGAAAACAAAATGAATGGAGTCGACAGAGAATCTAATAATAATTCAGTTCCCTAAATAAACCTTGCGCAATGCCCTCGTCTCATTCACCGCTACCCTAATACCCCGGGTCTCCCCTTGCCCGCTGCTTGCCGCGCCCTTCGCTCCTACTCGGCTGCCACCCGTGCTCATCAAGGCGCCATTTAGGGTAACCAGAAACCAGTGCCACGCGGACCTAACCCCGGACATTTCTCGTGACCTTTGACCCGCACCCACAGGTTTATGGGTCACTGGGATACAGAGTAAGGGGAAAGGCGGGGACTAACGAAGAATTTCCCCTCGGTGTTATTCGATATATCTCCCATAATTCCTCCGTCTAATGAAAGCCCGAGAGCAAGAACTCATGCGACGACAGCGACAGCGTCCAAACAGTGAGGCACAGTGAGGAGGGCGACTCCATAAAAGCCACGTGTGTTTGTTAATCAGGGGGACGTGGGAGGGGCACCACATGCCTGGAGACTGTATGAAATAACAACTGTGTCTTTGTCCTAATGCAGCCTGCCTCGACGGTGGCCATCTCGAGGGAGAGTTCGAACATGAAATAACTGAAGCCTAAAGGTCATACATCTTCGCAAACGTTTTAATCTCGTCGCAATACTAAGAAAAAGAAAAGAAAAGAAAAGAAACTGCCAATATTTTTCTTTCAAGACTGTAATATCTTTAAGAAACGTAACTAGAAGAGGAAATTACAGAGTAAGAGATTGAAAGGCGAAACGTCAAGCTATTCACGGTTTCACGGAACAGAACAGATGACTTCATTACGTGAGGGTAAGGGCGACAGCGCAAATCTGACCCTAACTGATAGGCAGGCTGTAAGAATGCAGAGTGACAAGAGAGGTTAGAAACTATAATTAGACGAGCAAAGGGGTCCCACCCTTGTCTATGGACGATGCTGCGGACATAAGTAATGAAACCGAGGAATATTACTGCATTTATGAGAACGTAATACACCCCCTTTCTTCTCAAATATAAATACACAGACTACTAGAAATTACGAAGGTAATGAATAGCACAAAAAACTACGGCTTCAGTCGTGACGTGAAAGAACCAAATTGCTGTAATGAGAAAGGGGGAACGTTGAGAAACTAAACATGACACACTCCAGACAGTGTGTATGGTTAGACTTGAAGGAGGGAAGCAGCAGGCTCTGTAGCTCTGATAAAAGAGTAGAAATGTGCTGCAGCGAGGCAATATGTGTGTGAGTGTGGAGAAAGTAGCCCTTCGTAAGGATAATCCTTCTTTGGTGGAAACGCGATGATGCCACATGCATGAAACACAGTCTAAATTTCTGGCATGTAGAGCAGTGAGAGGTAAATGGCCGGGAAGATAATAGGCGATTGGGGCGGCACACAGAAGGGGTGCGAAAGGGGAGATAAGAGAAAGAGAAGTGAAGGAGAAGGGGAAGAGAAAGTCGAATGGAATGTGGAAGGTAGTTATGTGACGGTGCTTTCAGTCTAAGTTTATACTGAAGATGCCAAATGCACTTTGTGAACCGGGTATATCATCGTGGTAATTGCCCCACATTTAATTCCCTCGCCACGCCTTTTAGTTTCCCTTGCCATCTCCCGTACGTGGGCGAGAAAAAGTCGTCGTGAAATCCTCATCCATTCTGCCGCCCGGGACAACTAAGTGAATGGTATGTGGTTGCTAAAATAACACCGAGTATTTTGGGCTGGCAGCGTTTTTTACCATAAGGGAGTTATTACGGTTTGATGCCGGGCCGCGCGGGTCGTGGGGGCGGGCGCAGAACCTCCCAGTGGGCGAGCGCCTGTGACGTGCGGAGGGCGGCTGACTCACACTTGGCAGGAGGGGGAGTCTGGCCACGCCCACGACCTCTGGGAGGACGAAGAGGCCGTGTGTCGCCCACACGACGCCTGTCATGTGTCCTCCCCGGTATTACCGAGTTCGTGTTCTAACAAACAACTCTAATCTCCCTACACATGACATTCATACACACAGAAACGCTGAGACACATACTGCAAGTGCATAAACACACACACACACACACACACACACACACACACACACACACACACACACACACACACACACACACACACCGATATTTCAATTTCAAATGATACTACAATAAGGCAAAAGTCACAGCCGGTGAATTCAATCCAAAAGACGAGAAAACAAAAAAGGCTTCACGCGACGCGGCTTCAACATAAAAAAGCACTAAGATAAGGATTCCAAGTGTAACGCAAATGACACTCTTTCCCACATCCGAAACGCCGTGATGCTAAGCCTGCTTCACACACAAGAGGGATGGAGATGAGGGGAAGCCTGAGGGGGAAGCCTGAACGACGCGCGTGCGGTTTGGGGGAAGCGCCGTTACGAGACTGGTTCGAACTCCGGCATGCAGGTTGGTAAACAAACACACCGGGACCGAAATTGAGAGCTTTTTTTGTTTACATTCTGGCATTTAAAGGGAAACGAAGAGGGAAATTGAGAAAAAAAAATTAAGGGAAAGAGTGGGAAAGGATGAAATGTGAGGAAAGCGAGAGTAGACCTACTGAGTGGAAAGGGATTTTGAGTGCCAGGTGCGTCGCGTGAATCGGCATTAAAAAAAAATAATAAAAAATAAGATAAATTCAAAAAATAAAAAATGGTGGTGTAAAGATATAGGGTAAAATTCTTTGCATGATGTCTCCCTTTCATATATTTACCTCACATACATATTTTCTCTCTCACACAGTAACTTGTTATGTATACTTTTATCTCACTTATTCTTTTAGTATTTTTGAGATGATTAGATGCGAAAAAATAATTCACAGAATCATTGCATTTGATGAACAATGCTCCTTGAAGTAGGATGCAGAAAGGTTCTGACACAGGGATAGCTGTCACATAGTGTCACACTGAAGGTCGGCGGAAGTGCCAGTCACGACTTAGGCCTACCGCCGGCGGGAGAGGAGAAGGAGAACCATATGGGAAAAGGGAAGGGGGTTAGACTCCGGTTTCATCTTTCAGATCTTACCGCTGGAGAAAACCCGCTTCCCATGAAATACACTGAGGTTCCCTGTTCCGTTGCGGTGGGAATGTGTAATCTAGAATGAAAGGAGCAACTGCCATATTGATACAAAGAACGTGAGGAATACCTTCACGAGACTGATCGAAATATGTAGTTACTTGAAGCTTTTGGTAGTGTAAATTATGCATTGACTGGTAGTGCTAGCTATGTTCATCTGGATAATTCCATACAATTTTGTGAAGTGTAATCAGTACTTTACCCAACTTGCATCATTAAGAAACCGCGATACCGAAAACAATCTCCCACAGAAAAATAAATGAATAAAAAATAAACATCGGTTGGTTTACCATTCGTGTAACTGAAACTTCAAGTGCCAGACACAGCCCAGGCGTGAGTTAGGTAGGCAGGGCAGGATAGAGTAAAGTAGGTAAGGATAGGGTAGGGATGGGTAGGGAAGGGTAAGGTAGGGTAGGGAAGGGTAGGGTAGGGTAAGGTAAGGCAGGGTAGGGTAGGGTAAGGTAAGGCAGGGTAGGGTAGTGTAGGTTAAGGTAGGGTAGGGATGGGTAAGATAGGGAGAGGTAGGGTAGGGATGGGTAAGGTAGGGTAGGGTAAGGATAGGTAGGGTAAGGTTGAGTAAGGCAGGGCAGGGTAGGTAGGGAGAGGAGAAGGAAGGTGGACGCCGTGTTTAAAGAGGGGCCAAGAACAGATACGGAGCCGGATAGAGGGGGCATGTGGTCCGAAAGGACGGCGTCAGTACAAACTACCCACGAAGGTACTCACTACATCAACATTCGGTAGAAAGAAATTAATTCAAAAAGCGCAAAAAAAAACTGCAAAATCTGAAGAAGACACCCGCGTGAACGAGGCATAAACATAAGAAAGTGGCAAAAGAAAATTAAGACGCAACGCAAACAATAAGGATGGCTCTATTCGCACCAAAAGACGAGCAAAAAGCACCCCAAGAAGCGCCCGAACAGGAAGAAGCACCAAAGCAGGTACAAGATAAGAGAGGTCGAGCAGGAAATCGGACGAGATGAGGAGGCTGCAGGGCGGTGAGGTCCGGCACGTCGGGGAGCCAGAAATACTCTCATGGTTGACAGTAAGGACGAGGCGCTGCGGGGTGGCGTCTTCCCTTCGCTTCCTCGCGCTCCCTCCGGCCGCTGCCTTCGTCCAGTCCGCGGCGGATGCACTTGTATTGGATTATGAGAAGGGGTTCTCCGACTTTTAAATAAGGGCGAGGATAAAAGAACAACTGAGCCATAGATAATTGTGTGTGTGTGTGTGTGTGTGTGTGTGTGTGTGTGTGTGTGTGTGTTTGTGTGTGTGTGTGTGTGTGTGTGTGTGTGTGTGTGTGTGTGTGTGTGTGTGTGTGTGTGTGTGTGTGTGTGTGTGAGTGTTTGTTTGTTTGTTTGTTTGTTTGTGTGTGTGTGTGTGTGTGTGTGTGTGTGTGTGTGTGTGTGTGTGTGTGTGTGTGTGTGTGTGTGTGTGTGTTTGCGCGCGTTTCTGTATGTGTTAACACACACTTGAATTGAAACATAAAATTCAGATTCATATCAAGCTGAAAAGGCACAGATTCCGAAGCCAGACACTAGCTAATCTCCCCAAATGTGTCCACGATAAAATTCAAAGTTCTGAAGCCTTACATTAAGTCATTACCTCCCCACCGACAGTGACAGCGCATGTTTAGATTCAACCCCCGGGCCGCATATCTCTCCCCCGTGAGACTAATATTTCAACATCCACCTCTACGCCCACGACTTATTTCCTTCGCGCCCATATCTAGTCCTCCAGTGTCACAACGACCGGTTCATTTCCGTCGCCGCCCGCGCCCTTCAACGCCGCCGACGCCGTGTGATGGGCGCCTCTCCCTCCCCTTCTACTCTTTCCACCGGCCTCGGTCTTGGCACAGGTGAGGGCGAGGAATTTAGGCCCTCAGTACACTCCTGCTGGTCTGCTCGCTGGGTCTATTTCGGTTCCTTCCCAAGCACATTATGAGGCGGCCGGGAGCAAGCACACCACAACTATGAGGTCTTCCGGGCTCCCAACATGCTGCGTCGGCCATGTTTTCGTTGATGCGTTTCGTGTGACTTGGGTGTTTGTGTGGGTATGAGGGAGTAGGGTTGTTGATTTTTTTATTTGTTTGTGTGTTCGTGTTAGAGTTCCTATTTGTGTGTGTGCGTGTGTTTTACTTTTTTTTTTTTTGGTTTATGTTGATAAAGATGGTTAAGCATACACCTGTTTTTGCTAACTGTGACTGTGTCATAGTTGCATCACATCCTGTATCGTATAATTTTTCATTTTGATAGGTTCCACACACTGATATGAGGACATACAATAACAACTGCGCATCCTTTTAACCAGAGAATCTGTCCGCCAGTGACAAGCGCCTCCCATGTCAAGGCAGAGGCGCCACTAGTGTATGAGGGAAAATGAAAGTGGTGAAAGTTGTTGACCTGCTGGGCCGGAGCCTCGCCGCCCCTGGCCACGCGAGTGGCAGTACCCGAGTGCCGTAACATGCCTTGCCCCCGTTGCCGCCACTGCCACGCACCTGCTCATCAACATTGCTTGTGCATACGCAATTTGGCATTGCTTCTTGACATGAGCCTATCTTCTATACTAACAAGCGTGAATACTCAATTTACTCCACGACGTCACTTCAAACGCGATTGTTACTTCTGTTTTATTCTCTGTCACTCCCTTTATATCACTCCTGAAATCTTAAACCGAAGTGAGTCTGTTGAGGTTCGTCTCCAAAAAAGTTAACACCCCTTATGCTCATATACATATTTCCCTTCAAAAAGCTGCGTAGGTCCACACACGTGTAATTATCATCCCTTAACACATAACGGTCTGAAACTATCTATCAGTCTTCAGACTTTCCCAACAAATCTACAATTCATAACCATACATACGTCAGCCGCAGATTAAACTACACCTGTCCGTGACGACTGCAAACACAGGTCAACCTACTTCTGCTTTATATGGGCATCATATGCTGACGCCTTTCCCACACGTAGTTTACACCTAATCCGCATGCTTGTTTACCGCCCATGAATCTACACAGGCTCTAACCCTTTTGCCCAGAAACATCCAGGCATTCACTAGCATACTGGCCAGAATCTGCTACGTATGCGCACATCGACTCCAGCCAACAAAATATGCCAAGGGCTTTCCTCCTCTGCCAACGTGACACTTCCGACTGGTGCACATCCGCTAACATCACCCTTTTCTTTCTTTCCCTCTCTTCTCCACTCACTGCTCTTCTACACTTTATTTCTCTTCCACGTTATCATTATTCAAAATCTGACAGTGTGCGTTTGTGCATACGTAGACTCAAACGAACCTCCGTAAACCTGGCATACCTCAGAGTAAAAACTTTCCCCCAGTAATGCGAGCGAGTATGCCCTCCGCGCGCCTAGGAATGCCCTTGCCCAGGGTTTATGGTCAACTGTAAGCCCGCTGCGGCGACATCAGGACTAGGCATGAGTACACCGAGTAATTTGTTACCGATCTCACGCCACAATACTACTCGTAACTTGAGGTTTGCACTCTGTTTTTCCCCAAATGCCGAGGATTTATGTGTTACTTATACTCTTAAACCATTGCTACCTTCTCTTTTTGGAGATTAGTACCGTTTTTTTTACTTCTTTATTTAGCTTGACACGAAAATTCTGTCGCAGGTAATTCGCATGGCCTGCGCCAAAATCAAATAATCTGATTAATCAATAGATAAAGTACTACTGATGACAGCAATAACAACAATAATTATAATATGAACAAAATCACAAAACGCAAAAAAATGAACTTATAACCGTGTGCCTAAGCTCCGTATTCAGTGAATTTCATAACATTAATTCATTCGAGAAAAAGCGCGTTTACACTTCATGGATAACAGACTAATATCCCATCAGAAGTATTTTTCGTTAGTAAAAAAAAGAAGCAAAAGTATATTCAAACATTCATAAATAAAGAAGAAATCAATACACCCGTAGAATAATTCAATCCATAAATGCAAAGAATAATTCAAAACATCAATATCATATTTTGAAACATCGTCCAAATGCCACTCCCTGT
>NC_091560.1:28601216-28603716 GCF_042767895.1 Penaeus vannamei
CTTAAAATCAAGAAAATAAACTGAATACATTATAGAATACAATATAAAGCACATAGGATTGAATTCTGAATGGAAATCAACAGAAGAGTTCATGAAAAACTATTTGCATGCTATTACTACCATCACCCAATACAGCTAAGAATATTTGTTTGAATAGCGGAATAATTCTCATGCACTTCAGTAAACTGACTACACTAAGTGCACAAGATCTACATATAAGCATCGGGCACTATGAATACATGCGAATGCAATAAGTTTTCTGTAAACTTATACCATGCACGAAAGAAGCTAGGTGCAGTGACATTCAAAATCAATGCAAGCATCACATGCACATGGCCGAAGATCAAGATGACACTTACATAGTTAATCTATGCATGCAACAAGTTGTTATGTGAGGTAATTTTGATGTGACTTATAATGCCATGTGTAAAAGAGCGACTTGCTTAGTCTTTTTTTAGAAAACGGTAGAGCTTTCGAACCAAAAGAACAATGGGATTCTGTTTAAGCAGCAATGACCTTCGCTGACTAGTATCCCCCTTCCTGTAGGTATTTACTGTTATGATGTCAACATATTTTTTTCTTTTAATGCAAATGTTCTCAATGAACATAAAGATTTAAAAGTAAAGGAATAATACATTCTACCACGACACTTTGAACCAGCTATGGGTTAAAAAAATGTCAAAAGCATCGTATTGACTGTACTTATCTGCAAAGTTTTTCATTGTTCCTCTTTATAGAGCTTACTATAATAATAATGATAATAATAATAACAATGGTCAGCAATAACTGCTTAAATATATTCAGCATAATTCATCAGCACAAACAAACTTCCGTTTGCTGACTGTGAAGCCATGCGCAAAGAATTCGTATAGCATCGCTAATCTCCTAAACAGAAAGGGCCTAATACAGGAAGCGCAGTAAATTTGATAGTCTGTGTATTAGATATTATCAGTTCCTTTAGTTTGCCTTTTGGATATCAAATGATATGCAACGACTTTGAAGTAAAACTGTACAAAAACAACAACAAAAAAATAATAAGATGCGAATCAGCCACAGCGTTTCTCAAAAAAGGTTGTTGTTATATACACTCAGATAGTATCAAGCCATAGGTACACGGAGACATATATTATATATTGTATTTCAAATATATAGATAGTAACGCCCCGTGCAGAAGCCGTCGATTGGAAGTACTGCATCGACGTTTAGGTTTTGAAGCTATAGGTGTTTCCCCCGATACTTTTATGCCATCGAAATTTGATAATTTTGTAATCAAAATTATCATATTTGCATTATCTTCAACGATGGATCTTTCCATAACATCTACATGATGGAACTTAATTCATGTCTCAATGTATGGATTAGAAAAGCACATATATCACATTGGATACAACACATTTTAACAAATTTTACATTTTATACTAAGACAGTTCGTTTATTCAACCTTCATTTCTAATTAAGGATTCAGTAATGTCGTGGACAAAACTGAGTCGTTTAAACAAACATATACAATACTACTTAAAATTCAGCTACACCGACATTTTTGTAACCGAAATCCGATAAACCTAATATACGATTCAGACACAAATTATCGGAGATAATGCGCAGATTCATTACCGAAAACAAATACAAAAAGCTCAAGGACTATGCCATCTTCATCTTGACACTGTCCTATGTCCGTCAAGATTAAGTAGGTCATCAAGAAATATAAATGACCTGCGAAGCATATCTCTGAGAAATCTGTTTTGGCTTCTATCTTAGCGGTGTTAGGGGAAGCACCGCGAGAAGACGATGACGCTGCCAGGTGTCTTACCTTTCGCATCTTCCTCATGAGTTCGTCCTCATCCTCAACGGGCCGAGGGAAGGGCGGCGGAAGACCTAAGGGACGTGGAGAAGTTGGGTCTCCTGCTGTTGCTGCTTCTACTGGTTGCGGGCCTGTAGTTGTGATTGGAGAATTATTATATCACTTGTCTTGGCATTTTTCTGCTATTCTAATATGCTTATTTTATCTATAACCACATTCTTGACAAATGCAGGAAATTTAGAATTAAAATCGCGGTTTTGTGCGTGTTTCAAATGCTTTCACAGAGCATCGAACAAGTAGTATCAGTGGTTCTCAACCAGTGGTTCGCGACCTCCTTGAGGTCGCGGACGGTTAGGGAAAATTGGTTAGTCAGTTCACTGAACGTTCATCAGTGTTCAAATAAATATATACGGTGAAGCCATGTCTTGTACGGATTGCTGAATATAGTACCCCTCTCTCCTAATCAAAAATGATGTAGGGGTTGGCGACTACTGAGTTGTATCTACCCGACGAAATAAGAAACAAAAATTTCAAAGAATGTATATCATATCTATACATCCCACCGAAGGCGGATTGAAATGGATAATATTAATTGCAACTTAATTAAAACCTGTACAAATAAATGTCTGGTATAGACGAAGTAGGAGTTTATTTCGACTTTTGATATAGACAGTATAGAAGCATGATTATAAATATATA
>NC_091560.1:28616216-28618716 GCF_042767895.1 Penaeus vannamei
TTAGATAGGTAGGCAGTTAGGTAGGACGCACGCAAGCAAGCACACACACACACACACACACACACACACACACACACACACACACACACACACACACACACACACACACACACACACACACACACAAAGACACACACACACACACGCACGCACACACACACACACACACACACACACACACACACACACACACACACACACACACACACACACACACACACACACACACACACACACACACACACACACAAATATGATTAAATATCGATCAACAATTAGTTGCATTCTACAGTATTTCTTATGAATATTGCGGTAGAAAAACCCACAATGCACAAACTAGATTATGAATATTAATGGACCACACAATTCTATTTCAACGTCTATTTTTCGTTATTTAGTTCAGTGGATAGAATTGTGACAACAGTGTCTAATAAACACGCATTTAATTCAATCAATGTAATGCTATGTCTAAAACTACTTCAATATATTTCTATAGACCTACTTTCATTCACTCTGATACCAGGTTTTGTTTAAAGTAGGCCTACATATAAATCTTGTGCCACAACTCTACAATATAATTTCACATTCTCACATGCAGGATTGAATGGACCAAACTCAAAACACTCTGGATGCATTGTTCTAAAATCTACAGGTGTGCTTTTGTGCAAAAAAACTTCCAAACGTTAAAAATGGTTTAATGAGAGCTAAGTGTCTTGGCAGATAACTTCAGTGTACAATGTGTATTAAGCAAAAGCAACAGGCAGCATTCCAGGACAAAAACACACACTATATATACTGGTGGTGCAGGTAATCAAAGAATAACATGATGTAAGTATTTTTATTAAAATGTAAACAATAGGAAGCGTTATCAACAGAAACCAACAAATAAATAGCTTAACCGTAACAAAATAATTTGTCTGGATAACAATATCTTTTTGTACATATGAGTATTCACAGAAATTTCATAATAACTAAACCTTTCTAAAAACCCTGTACACACTTTTTATCTTTCAAGCATAAAACTGGTCAAACGCAGCATGAAGACTGAAAAAAACACAAGCAAATAAAACATTCGTCTGGCAATCTGAGATCCTTGAAAACTACATTACGAAAATTAGATGACTATATCAGTACCTACATTGATTGTTAACGGGACTAATCTATGAAGTAAATTTGAACAGGTACAGTTACTGATCACTTATGACGACTGTAAAATCTATATAGACATTAGCATCTTTTCCATGTGTGTGTATATATATTTACATATTTTTATGCTTCCACCGACATCCACAGTATGCAACAGGATGCATTGTCGAGCTATCTTTTCTTCCGGTAAGCATCCTTCAAGTGACACACCGAAGATGATATGCTCTACTTTCCACTATTCTGTCACTCTTATGTTTTAACATTTCTTCTCATATCCCTTTAAAAATACATCTTTAAACACTTCTTGTATTTTTCATTCCAATCATTTGTGGAAAGTATCTAATGCAAATAGTTCACTATGTATTACTATGTGCAGCTTTACACATTTCCAAAACTTTAACAGGCTTTTTTGCCTTCTCTTAATTAATATAAAACTATGTATCATCTTAGAGGCTATCCCAGTAATATTTCCTCTATTTTATATGTGTCAATCTGTATTAAGGAATCTCATGTTAGACAACCAGAGGAAATTATCAATTGCCAGCATTGAAATATTGCAAATATCTGGAGTCCTTTTCTAAATGTGTTGCAGAGATCAGTAATAACGAAGTGTGAGCAATTATTCATTAACAAATATCAGTATTTCCATTTATCACGAACAATATAAGCAATTCAACAATTATTTCCAAATAAGTAAGCTTGTGCATGAACTTAAAAAGATTATTATTATTGTTATTAATATTACCACTATTACTTTAACATATTTCTAACATCTATAAAAAAACACTAACTCCTCTAAGAAAACAATAAGGCAACAAAATACCTAATGGTATCAAATAAATAATGCAAACCAAACTGTGCAATCTATAAACAAGCACTTTACCTTTCGTCCACTCGCCAAGGCTTTGATACTCTACATCAGGGGTGTCAAAATTAAAAACCCTTCGTGGGGCAATTATCCCTTCAGCTACCAACTTGAGGGCCAACACAGGTTCATACTTGGTTTCCCAGGATTACGTTACTAAAACGGGTAAACCATGTAAAACGGCCGACTGTAAATAGCCGCGTGTTTGACACCCCTGCTCTGCATGCTGTAACAAAACTTCATCTATAAGAACGAATGACATAGCAAGTAACTATGAGCGTCTTTCGATTCTTATGTACTTGAGACCTTATTTATATTTCAAGTTTCGATTCTTATCAATAAGCTAGTTTCGATTCCAGTATCAAGGCCTAGGCATGTAGTATACGAAAGGATTTTTTTAATGTGCACATGCGCGGTGTGTACGGTGCGCTAGCGGTGGGTGTGCAAATTGCAGAAAACAGGTGCTTGCACGAAGGGAATGAGTGGAAT
>NC_091560.1:28626216-28628716 GCF_042767895.1 Penaeus vannamei
GACATGCCTTCTTATATAAACAAATGGGAAGTTTTGTCTTAACTAAATTTCCATGTCTTATAATACTAGATAGCTATCAAAGTATGTATTCCAGAGCTATGCTGGCCGTAATGCACCTGCAAATCCATTGTAAATATAAACTGTAAACAAGCCTGCGCTGTTACATAATCAAACCAGATGGGTTAACCTGTTGTTTAGCATAATCTAATCATGATAATTTCGTTCCAAAACACCGGTTCACTGCATCAAATACCGGGCTACTAGGTCAGTCTGTCAATACATCATTAGCCCAGTCAGGAACTCGTTAGGCAAATCGTGACCTTGACTTTTACTTTCCTTCCCAGCGAGTCATAACCAACACGAAGATCATAATCCAATCAGCAGTCGAAATTAGCCTTTTTTAAATCAGCGTATGAACGGATATCGTCTGAATCTCGTGCTCTTGCTGCTACGGCTCGAGAATACAGTAAATTTCTAAGAAATAGGTAGGTTAAAGTTGGCACTGCGACAGGTAGCGGCTGCGTGCCAGGGGGAGGCGGCGGGCGAGGGGTGCTTTGCCCTTCCTTCCTTCCGAACCCACTTGACCCTGGCTTCCACGTCGAGCCTTCTTCGCTGGGAAATGTGTGTGTGTGTGTGTGTGTGTGTGTGTGTGTGTGTGTGTGTGTGTGTGTGTGTGTGTGTGTGTGTGTGTGTGTGTGTGTGTGTGTGTGTGTGTGTGTGTGTGTTATTGTGCAATTCTATGTATTATTGCATGTATACATGCAAGTGCATATTATTGTTTGCCTTTGTAATCATCTGTTCGTGTGGATATACATACCTGCACTCGCTACAACGCACGCCCTGTGGATATAAATATGTATACGAGAGCCCGGTCATGCTAGTACATGTGGGCCAGCGTGCAGTAACCGACGAAAGCAACAGGTGTGGTGCCGGCGTGATATACAGATTAGAATGAAAGTGCCATGCCCCAGGGACAATGTGCAGCGCCGGCAGAGTGCTGTCGTGAGCATCCCAGGCCACGTGAGAGTCTGGGACCCAGGGTGACCTCGTGAGCCGCGCGCTCGTCGCCAAGCCAAAAACGAATAATCAACGTTAAGTGGATTTTCTCCCTGCGACCCACTTTGGAGCCGAAAAAATCTGTGCTTTTTCTCCATGAGATAATCTCTGCATTCGGTAAAAAAACTCATTTGATTACATATACTGCCGATCGTACATGTATGTTTCCTAAATCTCATTTACAGGGATGAGAAATTAG
This sequence comes from Penaeus vannamei, assembly GCF_042767895.1. Classification (NCBI taxonomy): domain Eukaryota; kingdom Metazoa; phylum Arthropoda; class Malacostraca; order Decapoda; family Penaeidae; genus Penaeus; species Penaeus vannamei. The sequence goes on from NC_091560.1 coordinate 28,627,472, forward strand.
AAGGGAAAGGGAAAGGAAAGAGGAGAGGGAGAGAGGAAGGGAGAAACGGAGGAAGGGAGGAAGAAAGAAAGAGAGAGAAAGAGAGAGAGAGAGAGAGAGAGAGAGAGAGAGAGAGAGAGAGAGAGAGAGAGAGAGAGAGAGAGAGAGAGAGAGAGAGAGAGAGAGAGAGAGAGAGAGAGAGAGAGAGTGTTGAGAGAGAGGTGTTGAGAGAGAGAGAGAGTGTTGAGAGAGAGGTGTTGAGAGAGAGAGAGAGAGAGAGAGAGAGAGACGGAGAGAGAGAGAGAGAGAGAGAGAGAGAGAGAGAGAGAGAGAGAGAGAGAGAGAGAGAGAGAGAGAGAGAGAGAGAGAGAGAGAGAGAGAGAGAGAGAGAGAGAGAGAATAGGGGAGGATTGGAAGAGACGGAGAAATAAGAAAGGGAGCAAAAGTGAGGGAGAGAGAACTAGAGAGAGAAAGGTGAGAAAGAGATAGGTGAGGCTGGCTGTCTAAATCCAAGAGCCAACGTAATAACTTATTTTTATCCGCCTACATTTCCGTCACCCGTCCTCATCCCCCCTACCCTTTCCCCTCATACCCAACACCCTTAAAGCTTTCACTGGGAGCCAGGTAAGATTTCAAATGGGTTTTAGCAGGTTATTTTCTTCCATACCCAATCACGCCTGAAACTATTAGTACAAGAGCTCCGGCCCGCGAGATTTCGGCGCATCCCCTTGGAACGTATCCAGGAATTTTCACGCCCAAAAAATAATGATGCGGGCAGGCAACATATGTCGGGGAGTAATACTAACCGATCGGCCACAGATAACATGCCTTTTTATAATACGCCTAACCCTCATACGTACACCAGCGGACTGCCTTTGATGCGAGGCAGAACCGCTTGAGCATGTTACAGGAAGTTAAATAAGTGAATAAAAACAAGTAAAGATAAGGAAGGGAACAAAAATAAAATACTACTACCATACAGAATATTAGAGATACGTATAATATCTGTTTCAGACATGAATCATATTCTTAGAGTCACCTTACCGGTCTCGTGATACCTTCCCGATAGTCATGTGCTAAATCACCTTAACAAAATTCATCCTGCCATATTTAAGATAAAACGCCCGGCGACCTTGCCCAACTTTTTTCGTTCTTTCTTTTTATCTCTTTTTTTACTACTTTTTTATTTTCACTCTTACTGTGGCGTCTGATGAATACTGAATATTCTCTTTTCTTATTCGTTTATCTTGTATTTGTGCGCTTAAA
>NC_091560.1:28633716-28636216 GCF_042767895.1 Penaeus vannamei
ACTTTTATAGTCTGGATATCAAAAACATCAATAAATCGAAATAAGATGCAGTATCAGTTATCACTAGATTTTTCCTCTTGAAGAGAAAGCAAATGTTGTGTCTGGTAGCGCAAGGTATCTGAATCTGCGAGAGGAGTCACCCTCACAGCTGATTGTGGATGTAAACACCCACCTCTGCTTTTATCAGTTGCCGCCTACACGCTCTCTCCAAGGGTGTCACTTCACCGCTGGGCTTCCCTCTTACTTTCTCGCACCCCTTGCGTTTATTTACCACCTCCCCTCCTCTGGCACCCTTGCACTGAACGTGTCTGCTCTTCTGCTTTATTTCCATGCGTCTGTTTCCTTTTGTATATATTTCTATTGGCTTGTTTACCTCCAACCTCTACCAAGCACGTTCTTCCGTTCCTTCACTTTGTCTTTATCTTTTTAATTCCATAAAAAAATCCCTTACATTTCATAGATCGTTTCAGCTGGTAACTAAACAGTGCCCTGCATATACACCTCTTCCTATTCTCTCTCAAATATTTCTTTAATATTAATATATTTTCTCTCAACGTTATATGCTGCTGTCTGTACCAGCTACTGTCCTTTACATTTTCTAGTGCCAGTTCCACCCACGAAAATGCCTTTTTATTATTTGCCGTTTACGTATTTAGCTTCACCGTTACTTGCAACTTTTCTTCCTCATTTTTGTTTGTTTTCCTTCCTCTTAGTTCTCGCTCACATTTTCATGTTGTATGTTTCCTTTACCTTTAATCTCATTGTATCTTTTTATCTCCATTTTATTCACTGTTCCACCTTTCTCCAATATCTGATCCTCTTTCTGTTTACTTCTATTTTTAAACTCGTCACTTCTATATACAACCGTTCCACATCTTGTCATCACGTGTATGCACTTACCTTCTTCCCATCGTTTATACTCAGTTAATACTCAATCATCACTTCGTTTCTCTTCTTTTCAATCTCTTCGACCTACTCATGTTCCTAACTCATTGCTTCCTTTTCGCTAATTTTACGTCTTTATTTCAGTGTTGCTTTTGGTACCATGACCAAGACGCCATCGCAGATGTAAAGAAGTAAAAAAAATGGCAAAAAATGTGACCAGGCGGCCTGCCACTCATCGTCTCACGCCCACCCACACTCTACATCACAGCCCATACCTCGCTCACGCCCACGTCGCCCCGAACCCTACCCTCTAATCCGTGGTTTCATGCACTCGCACTTTCCTCGTTAACTGAACTCGTTTGCAGTCGATTCCTTTGGTCCTCTAGACGCTCATACACACATACTCAAACACATATATTTTTATGGTCCATCAAAACTAGAAACAAGTCTCAAATCCTAAATCTCAAGTCATCGATCATTCATCTCGCCCGTTAAAAGCTATCATTTGTAAGTGTGCAAATCGAAATGACTAGACATCGTAGGGAATGACATGTCCGTATTTCCAGATAGTCAAAAAAAATGCCTGTATTTTCAGAACAGTCTAAACGTCGAATTCTTACACCTAAACTACACTCTGCTCGCCAGACCTACAACCTTTTAATGTTTACGTCTCCAGATCACATGTTTGTGGGTCCCTCCCCTCTGTTTATATGCGGGGGGAGGCTTAACCAAATTCTAAGCCACGATGAATCTGCCCAACGTTGGGTAAGCGACACCAAGTGTTTTGCTCCCTAATCATACACCAAGTATTATTCATCAAACGTGCTATGAAAAATACAAACCCTTTTGCTTTCAGCGATGAATGGTGAATTGTATTTAGAAGTTCATTACTAAAATAAGTTCATGAAACAAGAATCAGCAGTCTTAGGGCCGGAAATTGGACGTTTTCCCTCCCGGAAGTTCCATCTCCTCACTCCCCTTGGGTGTAAGCCAAGAGGTTTATCCTTTTTTATGCTACTAATCATACTAAGAACTTTTTTTATATTGCTCCTTTCTTTTTTTGTCTCATTAATCAAACTCACTTCATATTGATATTCATATAACTGTCGTAGCAACTCTCTTGACGCCTATAAGAAACCATTATATATATAAAAAGGCGTGCGCGCGCCCACACACACACACACACACAAACACACATACGCATACACATTTCAGTTGTAAGAAACCCTCGAACTTACAGTCTTAACCCATCCCACATGGCATACGGATAATGTACAGCATAAACATATCTTTTTAGATGCAACTTAACGATGTTTCACACACTTTAATACCATTAATAAACTCGACCACGACTAAACCCTTCCTCTGCATCTGAGAGGAGTGGAACAGCTGTTGGATTTCTGTTGTCAAAACTTTACCATAAAATGTAGAACATGGCGAACATTAGAGTTTACATCTCGAAAAGGAGAATCGCCGCCTGTTTGGAACAACATACCTATAATTGGGAACAAGAGGATCCAGCAGACGCTCTTTCAAGAGCTTTCCCAAGCGGACGTTCCTTCCAATTTCTCTCAGCAATCGGTCCCTGGAACTGAGAAGACTGCGCGTGTCCCCA
>NC_091560.1:28641216-28643716 GCF_042767895.1 Penaeus vannamei
GACCTAAAAGTAAAATGGAAACAGTTGTATCACTTTATTTAACTGCTTTTCTGTAGCACTTTGCTGAATGGACTTTTTTCCTCTTCTTCTTTCAAAGAATAATCATGGACGATTTTTTCTCAAACTAGCCAACGTAACAACAATCCGAGACAGCCGTCATGATGTCAATGAAACATTCAGATGCATGCAACAAAAGGGAAATCACTAACATAAGAGTATCACATCTAATAAACTCAACTTTGAGGATGTGAAAAGGATAATGATTTTTAGAAAGTGTATAAAACTAATAATAACATGCATGGACATCATAACTCAAACAATACTGCCTAACACAGCAAGGAACGTGATACAGAATAATTAAAAAGGCAAAAGGAAGTGATGGACCAACCCATAGACCTGACCTGCATGTAGGTGTCGAGGGCGGTGTTGAGCCTCCTCCAGCAGGCTTCAACGGCGGTAGTCAGGAGATGCAGGTCGTGGAGCATTGTGCGTACTCTGGACGCGGCCTCTGCAGCGTCCCCTTGGCCCTCGCACACTCGGAAGCCCGATTCTTCGTCCATTTCTAGCACCTTGAGAACCTCTTGACCTACAGTCAGAGAAGGATTGGTATATCATTTCGTAAACTTTGACTTAAAATATTCTTCTCTAGAAATGATTGCAAGATACCATATAAATGCGTCTATTTCTATCTATTACATATATGCATGTGTGTGTGTGTGTGTGCGTGTGCGCGTGTATGTGCGTGTGCGTGTGCGTGTGCGTGTGCGTGTGCGTGTGCGTGTGCGTGTGCGTGTGTGTGCGTGTGCGCGTGTAAATCAATAATAAAATACAAAACTTCCATTTACAGTATAATAACTTAATATTCCTTGCTACTGTTAGAACGTCCTAAGGTAAAGATTACCCATGTTGAAGATGATGGCGGGTCTGGCGGTGATGGTATTGTAGGTGTTTGAGTTGACGGAGAGGAGGTCGTGGAGGGTCGACGCTCTGCTGCATGGTTCTTCCCGGCGCAGCTCCGCCTGCAGTGTCTCCAAGTCCCGACGGGCACGTTCGCATTCATCTACAAACTCTTCATAGGCCTATCCCCACGACGAACAAGATTTTTTTTCATGAACAAAAAAAAAAATCTTTACAATAAATGGTTGCCACTAAACTTACTACCTTTACAATAAAAGTCTGGGATGTGTAGCCATCGGAATATACTGAATCTTGGATGCACTCTGCATAGTCCATGAAAGCATACTTTTTAAATCAATTTTAACAAAGGTACATAGTGTAAGCTTGGAAATCTGATCATGTCATTGCCTCTATACTAAAATAACTCACCTTGCGCGTCTTGAGCCAAGCGAAGTGGTCGTAGTCAAGAGTTCCGCCGAGCTCAACCGGCAGCTGAGACAACTCCATGTACTTTGTCAGCTTACTTACACTTACGTAAATCGGCTGATGAAATAGGTAAAGAAACGAAAAAAGGATGTATAACCTCGTCAAAACCCATTTAAGAAAGTTAGGAACAGGCATTGCAAATGTAATGTCCACATATCAACAATGACGACAACAGTGTAATCCGTACGTCAGTGTAACATATGTCTTCATTTGACCTACAACACAATTAGCATCATACCTGGCTGTCGACCTCGCTCTTCCGACAGTCGACACGCTGCTTGTCCCAGAATCCCTCCGGCCGAACAACAAACAGGTGCCTGATGTGGCCCAAAGTGGCACGTACGGTGCTCACTGTGGGCTTCACCAAGCGATAATGGCACACACGGGCATCCACCACCACGACCCAACCGCGGTCACGAGAACTCACGCTAAACATAACGGAAAAAATAAGACTTATCATTTTTACATATATCACAAAATGTGCAACAAATCGAATTGCAAATTACCTTGAAAAAGTAAAAAAAAATACCTGATAGGACTTAATAACTCACCTTGGAATTGTTTTGAGATATTTTATGGTGGCTGAGATGCCCCCAACATCATGGAGGGCTGGATCTTGTGGCAGCGGTATGACCAAGATAGGGCCCCCACCTGGATCCCGAGACCCTGGCAACACCGCCAGCCGCCGCTCCAGTAACCCCTCCCATTCGCTGCTGCCCATTTTCTCTTACATGCTCTCTGTCATAAAAGAAAACCAGAATCTGTTATGAATAACTATGGTATATTTAACGATGTTAAAATCAAACTTAATAATGCTACATAGCGGTGAAAAATGATGACTGAAAATGTAATGAAAATGTCAAAATCTCAGATATGAAGCTCGGTGTAACAAATATTATGACAAAATATCAGATATGAAGCTCGATTTTATATAATAATGATGGATATGAAATAAAGAGTGAAATGTTTTACTACTACAATTACCACTACTGTTTCTGCTGCTTATTGTTTGTTACATTCTCTGCTATTGCAATTATACCGTGACATCATTTCATACCTAGCCAGAAGCCACTCTTCTATGAATAAAGAGCCGATAATATAGTGTTCTTGTCCTTAC
>NC_091560.1:28661216-28666216 GCF_042767895.1 Penaeus vannamei
TTCTGATAACAAAATAGCAAGAGCCTCATCGCACCTGACGAGTGAACGACCGCCAGAGGTACAGAACGAGGCAAGGTCGTGGCTAAGACTCGGAAAGACGATTACTTCTACCGTAGCGAAGGGGAGTAGGCGGCGAAGGTCAAGGCTCAGTCGTAGGGACGGAGCGAGAGGCCGACCAAGCGGGAGATAAGCTAAGGTCGCCGCCGGTCAACCATAGGTAGACCGGCGGTAAATACAGCAACATTCCTGCCTACCTGGCAACTCTTCCCAGGCCTCGTCCTCAATAGGTACGAATTCCACCTTCATCATCTTAGCACTCGCCCTTACTCCTCCGTAGAATACCAAATTCATTTTTCAGCCTCTTGACAAAGTAAGCTTTCAGATACACAAACATTAACGTAAATCACAGCGTCAGAGAGTGTTATATCAACGTGCCATGAAGCTGTTTAGCCGCTGAAGGCCTGGACATATCCTGGCGCTGCACCGAAGCCTACTTCACCGTATCCGTCCGAGGCCGATGGTCTCGCTATTTCGATTCGGACTGTTACCTTTTGTCTTCCTTTCTGAGATCCTATCAAAGGAATATCAGCATTTCATTTCTTAATTCATGTGGGTGGCGGGATAGTTTAGGAGGTTGGGAGGGGTCGGCAGAAGAAGGTAAACAAATAAAAAAGTGAAATCTACTGAAGGGGAAAATATGGTTCGGGGCAGAGCAGGCTGGTCATGGAAGTGGAAGTGGTGGGCGGATAAGCACCGCAGATGGAAGCGAAAGTTGCCAGAATAGGAATTGCAATAATAGGATTAGATATTCAGACCGTCCAAGTAAAAAGGTTCGGAAAAACATGTGTAACAACATAAATGTACACTGTCCACACCTATGTGTAATATGAGCCTTATGAATACAAATTAATTCTCTCCTAAAAAGAGAACACCCGATTATCATTAAATCCTCATTACTAATGTCACTGTGGGAGTGCCAACGGTATATCCTCAATGACAAAAGCGTCGATTTTCCCAGAACATTTACGTACATATTCTTTCCCACACATACGTGCTTGTTTTCATATTGTTATAGCGGTGGGAAAGCCACAGATGGTGTGCTAATTATTCTCTGATAAAAGTCAATATCTTTCATTTTCTGTGCCTTTTCTCACAGTGTGTGTTCACCAACACGAATCTTATTTAGTATCGGTGTAGTCTAGAACATGTCTCATCAAATGTTAGAAGCTTAAACGTTTAAGTTTATGCCTTACAGTAACTTCTCTAATAGCTTTAAAACCCTGTAATTAGTCTCAAATAAACCACAAACCAGTACCATAGACATGATGCGTGTCAACATCTCTAACATCAGAACTAGTTAATCCAGGACAAGTGTTATGATTGTCACCAATACCAAATTAATTACTAACGTCTACATGATAGAAGCATTACCTTATCACTGTTAAAGTTGTAAACTTCAGCACCATACTCACGGCAAAAATATTAAGATTCCATCTCCATCATCTCTTTTTTCTAAATACTCTATGGTCAATGTTACATAAAAAATCAACAAACCAGTGTATGCCGATATCTAATATCAATGATTAAAACCTATATCACTCAATACCGGTTGTGGCATAAAAAAAAGGCTCCATCTAGCTGTATCTGTACTGCCACAGCACCGTAACATGATTTCAGGATCAGGATCACCGCACCAAAGAAACATTAAATCAGAATGATGTAGCGAGGTCACAAAAGAGTACACAAAATGAGGCAAGGCCACCGCTACTGCACCAAGGTACAACGTAGACCGAGCGACAAGGCCACCCAACATAAAGAGGCTAGGACCATGAACAAGACCCGCGTGGAGTGAGCCTTGCTGAACTCAGTGGACTGATCTGAACGCCCGCGCCAGGAGAATCTTCGCAAAACTCACTAAACTAAGCTGGCCTGACCGAGGCAGCACGAGCACCGCCGGTACGGGAGGGCCGCCGTCTAGCCCGCCACCACAGGGCCAAACTGGACCACTAATGACAGCTTAGGTCGCCCTCGGGCCCGGCCACCAGAGAACCATACAGGCGCGGGGTCAGGAACAACCTGTTCTTCTGCTACTCGACTTCAAGCGAGTGCCACCGGTGATTTGCCACTAGAAGCTGTGCGTAATGCAACGTTCTAGCAACCCACGTGGGTGTAATCCTCTTGCAAGTCGTGCAAAAGTTATCTGCTGCACCAAACGCGATTTGCAAACCTTTAGAAGAAATGAATATTTTAATTCTTACACAGGTCAGGAGTAAAGCAAATTAATAGGTGCGTTGCAATACCAGCATTCGATACGGAAATAATTTTTTAAACAATTTTTATCACTAAACTAGGTACAGTGATTCATGTCTAAGTGATTCTTTTTTCCAAAAAATAAAGTTATGAAACGAAATACGTAATTAACCAACACATTTTTTTATGTGTGAACCTTTAAAGTAAACATTATTAAACAATTTGTATTTCTCCAAAGCATATAGTGACTAGTCTACCAAATATTAAAGAAAGAACTGCTATGACCTCTAAGCTGGTCATTTACCTTTAGAAAATATGAAGTAACTTGTAGTCCAGTAACATCTATAAATACGAGTATACATACTAGTTTAGTGCATATCACATACTTTTTTACACACGTGGTACGCCCACACTTTTTTAACCACAATCATTACTACTCTTCTTTATAAAAATACAGTATCAGTTCCCAATCTTTATTTACTTATATTACACCATTTTTATCCCTTTTTACTGCACACTTTTTCTTGTATGTTTAGCCGGACTCTTCCCTATACGAACCTGTACCCGTCTAGTGTATACCAAACGCAGTCAAGCGTAACCTTCCCCCCCCCCCCCTCCCCTTCTACCTCCTCCCTAATCTCAGCACTGCCACAAGTTCCGCGGATGGTTCGCAGCGTATCCTACGCTCGCGACTGTGGTAGACTAATATCTTATCTTCTCGGGAAAAAGGCGATTGAAGCTGGTGAGTTTCCTCACTGAATAAGTATTTAGTATCAATCTTGGTTACGTCAATTAAAATTCATTCATTAGTTTTCCCACTTTAATAAAAAGAAAAAAAACGTGGTAGGTAATTCGCCCATTACCTTGTTCAACCACAAATCTAGATCAACCAACGCAAAGCGCTACCGGTTTTCGCATTATTTTCCGTGCCGGATTTAGTATTATTTCCTTGCCACATATCCTCGCTTGAATCGGGTGCAATTCACTATAGGGTATCTAAGGAGATTGAACTGTATGTATGTCATCATACAGTCCCTAAGTCACATGCACTGATACGATGATGGTAGATAATATCTGAAATGTTAACGCAGATTTCCATTCTTGTTGCGCTAAACGGAAGATATGACATACTTTGACGATTTCCTTCATGGACTTGTCACAAATTGCAAATGGTTATGACAACAAAATCATAACTTCCATTTTGAAAGCGAAAAATATAAAATGTAAAAAAAATACATAATCCGAAGATTGCCAACATAAACTGGACATTTTTTTCCGCACATATTTGTCAATGAACGAATAACTTCTTAAAAATAAGAATACCTATAGTTCCTTCACTGAGTCTGGAAAAAGCTGGTCCGGAGTAGGAAAAGGTTGTTGTGTTTCGCAGGATTTCAGAATATACCGTACAACCGGAAAAGACATTAACATTGACTGGTAATGTATGTACATGCGGCTATTTATGACTTTTATTTCATTAACTTTATCTTCAGGTGTGAGCGATTTGGGGCACCTGACTCAAAAGCGACTATGTATACCATTTCCTTTAATGGCATATAGACAAATACGCATGAATCCTATTTACAAATATACCGTATATATAATATAAACAGAGTATCATACACACAAACACACCAGAACAAATTACCTGCACGTATACTCAAACGTAACTGTATGCAATACATGTAGCGCATCCACACAAGTGCGGTCCAACAGCTATCCATGACACAGAATGCATAAGCCTACCCACACACACACACACCTGCTTGGAACACAGTAAACATAAACACAGTTGCACGTTAACATCTACCGGTTGAGCAGCATCTAGGCTGGCTGAGAGCCACCTGTATACAAGAAACCCACTTAACTTGGAGTCAAAGACCGGAATCCAGCTATCTAATAGAAACTAATATAATTTATCTTTGCCACTTCCTATCTCTTGTCCCACCTACCGCATCCTTAACACTGTCAGCTTTAACGTACATTAAACAGCATTGGTAATGGTGAAAGTTTAACGAGGCTTCGAGAGTACGCCACGTTCCTAACGGTCTCGAGGCCCTCCACCCCACTCCCCGTAACCCCTTCCCCCTCGCCTCGCCCGTGCATCCTCTTCCCCCTCGGTCTTCTCTCCTGCACTAAGGTCCGCCCACATCTCCTTAGGCTGACTTCGCAGGTGTTGTCTTGTTTATAAAATAAGTCAACTCGGATACAGGTGTTTCTATAAGCAGAAGGAATGACCTGCATTCTGCTGTTACCGTTCTTCCTTGACGACAACTACTGCAACGCGAAATATTAAACATTTCTTGGAGTCCACTCTCTTTCGAATTCCTTGAACACATGCTTAACAAGGCCGTTGTGTAATTATAAAAAACTGTCTTTGAATTACAGAACACATAAGCTGGCAGAAAACATAAAATCTAAAATATTTACGATCCAGCATCACGCGAATTTAAATCCCCTCCCTCCCTTTTCCCTAGCCCCCCCCCCCCCGGAGAGAGCAATACAATGCGAGGGCGTGAGGACCACCTACCCCTCCCCCTTCCCATCCTCCCTTTCTCTCGCCTTCTCCAGGAAAGCACAACACCCTTCCTTTCTTTGAACAGATTGGGGTCGCGTGGATGGTCCAGTGGGGCAAGTAGGAGGGCGGGGGAGGGGGAAGCGGGGAGCCATATGGCCACACCCTTCATACCATTGTCCTGTTACCTCATTAATACTAAGATGACACGGTCTGTTGCGCCAGTAATGTTTCC
>NC_091560.1:28671216-28673716 GCF_042767895.1 Penaeus vannamei
GAGATGCATGTCATCTACTTGGCTAAATATCGATTGTCTCTGCAAATAAACTTTATAAAAGTAGCTACACGTTGATTGCTTAAATGAAAGTGATCCAAGCCAACTGGTACCGGTTGTGAATTCAAGTGGAGCAATTATAATCAATGGCGTTTTCCGTAGTAAATTGTGCATAACGACTAGTTACTCTCTCGAGATGTTAGATAATAACGAACAACTTGCTTGTGAATTATTTATGACGGCCGCATCTGGTAAGCAGTTCCCAGACGGTTTCCCAGACAAGACATCTTGGGAGAGACGTCAGCTTGTGTCAGCCTTTGTGACTGATCACCTGTCAGCTGCGGTTATGAAGGTCGTGTCTACCTGGCGATTTGCCGACACATCTCTTGCCCGGCACGTAAATCATCATTTTTCTTTTTATCGCCGCTGTCTACACGCTGTCTACATTCAGGAAGAATATAATATCCAATATGGCTATCCTCCATATTTGCGTTTGTATTTCTTATTTCACTGATATCCACCATTTTTTAACAATTCCCTTTGAACAACGCTCTTTCTTCACTCCCCGACGCCGTTTTACTGTACTAATCATGTGCCCGCTTGTTATTCTCAGATAAACTCAGTTAATATAACCGCACAGTACATTACTGCATTACGATGTTGTGAGAACTGAGCGTCATAATTCAAGCAATGATGCCTACTTTTAAGACCGCTATAACTGTACGTAAATAATTCACACAGTGAGAGAGAGAGAGAGAGAGAGAGAGAGAGAGAGAGAGAGAGAGAGAGAGAGAGAGAGAGAGAGAGAGAGAGAGAGAGAGAGAGAGAGAGAGAGAGAGTGTGTGTATGTGTGTGTGTGTGTGTGTGTGTGTATGTGTGTGTGTGTATGTGTGTGTATGTGTGTGTATGTGTGTGTGTGTATGTGTGTGTATGTGTGTGTGTGTATGTGTGTGTATGTGTGTGTGTGTGTGTGTGTGTGTGTGTGTGTGTGTGTGTGTGTGTGTGTGTGTGTATGTGTGTGTGTGTGTGTGTGTGTGTGTGTGTGTGTGTGTGTGTGTGTGTGTGTGTGTGTGTGTGTGTGTGTGAGTGAGTCAGTGAGTGAGTCAGTGAGTGAGTGAGTGAGTGAGTCAGTGAGTGAGTGAGTGAGTGAGTGAGTGAGTGAGTGAGTGTGTGTGTGTGTGTGTGTGTGTGTGTGTGTGTGTGTGTGTGTGAGTGTGTGTGTGAGTGTGTGTGTGAGTGTGTGTGTGAGTGTGTGTGCGCGTGTGTGTATATCTAATATTACAATATTCGCATAATCACTTTAAAAATCTATTTCAGTACCTGCATGCTTTTTTAACGCTGATCATGCAGTCTGGCGCCCAAACGGAGCCACACCAGTTCCCTCGGAGGTTCGATCCTGTTAGCCCCACCCTGCGACTATCCGAGGATTTACAAAAGGTCACGACCCCGCACAAACCTAGGTCCTGATCGGCGTTGCAGCCCGGGAACACACGCCGAGGTACATCGTCGAGCGGAAAGGAAAAGAGACACAGGTACAATCAGACAGAAGCCATTACGGTACACCAAGCCCATTTGTGTCAGGGGACAGAGTAGCCACAGGGGGCACGCTGGGTCCTTTCTCTGGACTCTGAGAACACAAATTACCACACTAATCATAGAACTACGTAATCTATCATGGGGCACCGACACCAAAGCTTACTGAAGTATGCGCTTAGGCTGTAGATAGATGTATGTATGTATGTATGTATACATGTATGTATGTATGTATGTATACATGTATGTATGTACTTATGTATATACAGACATTTATTACAGCATTACAGAAACACACACACACACACACATTATAGATATAGAAATAGATATATATAGATAGATACAGATATAGAGAGATGTATAGATATATAGACAAATAGATATAGATATACATATACATATATGTATACATATATATACATATATACATATACACATATAAATAAATATACATTTATATATATATATATATATATACATATATATATATATATATGTGTGTGTGTGTGTGTGTGTGTGTGTGTGTGTGTGTGTGTGTGTGTGTGTGTGTGTGTGTGTGTGTGTGTGTGTGTGTGTGTGTGTGTATTATTGCATGTGTGTATGCGGGCACGCAAGCACACACCATCCATCCAAAAACACACATACATACATACATACATACACACATGCAATGATGATGTTTTAGACGGAAATGAAAATAACTCGTTAAATAACGCTGCAATTAATGAATTGTTATCATTACAACTGTCCCGCCGCTGCAGCCTTTTCTTTGTCATTGCCACAAATAACCTTTCTTTGTTACATGTTGGTAACTGAATGAGTGTGTGTGCGTGTGCGTGTGTGCGCGCGCGCGTGTATTTGTGTGTGTGTGTGTGTGTGTGTGTGTGTGTGTGTGTGTGTGTGTGTGTGTGTGTGTGTGTGTGTGTGTGTGTGTTTGGATGGTTGGAGGGAGAGAGGGAGGGAGGGA
>NC_091560.1:28693716-28696216 GCF_042767895.1 Penaeus vannamei
CATGACAGTACCCGCTAGCTAAATATATATAGATCTGGGGAGAAGTAAACACTGTAATTCGCTGAACTTCTCATATTTGCTGTAAATATTGAGTATAAATTCCAAGATAATTTGAAAACGGCTCCCTCGAGAGAGGAATCAAGGGGTCACCTGCACGTACAGCTGTGCTCGGTTGCCAGATACCAAATATTACGACCTGCCGGCCAGAGTTGCAGGGTCGTCGACAGTGCAAAGCAGAGACTGAAAGGTACATGTGCGTCAATGTTTTGGCTATTCCGTTCAGGTGATAACAGTCTCAGATCCTCTTTCAGTTGTGCAAAATCATGAATGAAAGAATACATTAGTAAATGATCTGAATAAATTAAGTTAGCTTGATCACTTCAGTGTGAAACACTCATAACCTATGTTTATTAAGGCGATTTTATTGGATTACTGATACTTGTCAAAGTACTTACGAAAAAAAAATATTTGGGTATTTTGGAAACAGGCGTCACCAAATAATCGATAAAAAAACTAACCATACAGCCCTGAAGATATTTAATTAATGATAACTTTTCATTGATCAAACTTGTCTCGCAAATGAATAACAGTTATTTACTTATCAAAATAAATAAAAATAAATATTTAAAGGTGAGATTTACACGATCGCTGAGGGAATACTGATCAAATTTTCCACTGCTGTAATCACGGTACCGATTAAGTCACTATATTGTATAATGCAGTTCACGTAATAGTTAGTCTCATTGTATTCAAAATAATTTTCTATAACTTGGTATGGTTTCATACGACACCCTACACACACGGAAGTCATGGCAAGACTAATTTGAAAATTTGATTTCATAGCTTCTAATAGCTTTTAATATTATTTTTATTTATTTTGATAATTAAATAACTTTGTTATTATTCATATGCGAGACAAGTTTATTTAATGAAAAATGATCACCAATTAAATATGCTCAAGGCTGTAAGGTTAGTTTTCATCGATTCTTTGGTGACGCCATTTTTCAATAATACTAATCATTCTAATGATATTCAAGCAAGTACCCTATCATGGAGGTATGAATGAAGGTGAATAATTCCACATTATAATAAAGTTGGGCTGCTTAACAGTATCATAGTCGTCAGTTTTGAGCAGAACTGAGTATTTTTTCTTGAAGTTGCAATGTGAAAATATTAATCACATGTGTGACATTGTGGACTTACTCATTACCATTCATTCCTCTTACATTCATCGCAATGATCCATTTACAAACGTTTTTCCCCTGACCAGTTTAGTAAGCTGGTCAGTGCTGTTTGTTTACAGCGTGTCATCAAGTGATTGTGGTCACAGTAGCGAAACAAAAGATAAATGAAATAACAGTGCGAAACCCTACGGATGTTTATTCTCACAAATTTCGAAAATAAGCTATATTATGCTGCCTGGTCGGCTCTCCTTCTGTTCTACACTATTAAGAAATTACCTTACTTTATGAAAAGATGTGTTGGTCTTCCTCTGGACGGACGAAAAGATGTAAATATTAAGAGCCCGTTTATGGTGCCTTGTTCTGCCATTGCGCCAAATCTGGAAGGGAAACGAGAGTAAAACATAACCAACTTTATACACCTTTTAGTTATCCGATTATAGTACGTGTTCCTTTTTAGTTTAAAATATGTTTAGTATTGAAATCTTTTTGAATATGGATTAATGTAGCCTTTGCACATGTAGGCCATAGAAAGAAAACTACAGTCCGTTTTACCTAAACTTTGCAGATGGTAGATAATAACTTTTCTGGAAAATAGTTCAGATTACACAATGATAAATATACCATATTTCTCCCCCCCCTCTCTCTCTCTCCCTCTCACTCACTCTCTCTCTCTCTCTCTCTCTCTCTCTCTCTCTCTCTCTCTCTCTCTCTCTCTCTCTCTCTCTCTCTCTCTCTCTCTCTCTCCCTCCTTCCCTCCCTCCTTCCCTCCCTCCCTCCTTCCTTCCCTCCTTCCCTCCTCATCTCCCTCCTTCCCTCCTTCCCCCCTTCCTCCCTTCGTCCCTTCGTCCCTTCGTCCCTTCGTCCCTTCTTCCCTTCCCCCTCCCCCTCCCCCCTCCCCCTCCCCCGCCCCCTCCCCCTCCCTCCATCCTTCCTTTCTCCCTTCTTTCCTTCCTTCTCCCGTCCTTCTCTCCTTCCCTCCCTCCCTCCCTCCCTCCTAATAATCAGTCGTCCTGTGGACAGACGAAAAGACGTTAATTTTGAGATTCGAATACAACGGTTGCAGTGACTTTGCGCCAAATCCTGAAGGGAAACGAGAACAAAATATAACTAACTTTTATACACCTTGTATCAATCAAATTATATTTCTTGTTTGTTTTTAGTTATTTGTTGTTTTTTAATGTTTAGAGTTGATTTTTTTTACCTTGGATTAAGGCACCCTTTGCATATGTAGGCCATCGAAAGAAAACTTTACAATCCGTTTTACCTAGACTTAGCAGATAGTAGTTAGCAATTTCGTGTTTTTTCTAGAAAATGGT
>NC_091560.1:28713716-28716216 GCF_042767895.1 Penaeus vannamei
AAAATGAGGGTATCTCGCTTACGCAAGCTATACATAGACCTACATAGAACACTCAGCCAGTGTCATGACCTGTCTGTTCCATATTTTCTATATTGCCTTCAATTTATAGCTCTCAAAAACATTTTTTGTATAATAAAATAGTATCTCTTAATTCTGTGAAAAATATGGAAAAATCTGAAAAACAGGAAATGGACATATCTTGATCGCTGTCTTATTGAATGTAACAACACTAAATTACTCTTCCCCTGTCAAAACCATAACCTAAGCAATAGGAGAAAAGATTTCTTTTCACTAACTACTTACCAAACACTGAAGAAATCTAAAGAACTTAATTGTTTTCAAGATGAGATTACTAAATTTATTTACCTCTAAAATAATATATACAGCTTCCTTGTTTAAGTATTAACCCAACTGGCACTCTACAAGATAAGGCAAAATATGGAAATATTAAAACAAACTGCTACTTAAACTTATAGTTTGAAGGCTAAAGAATTAAATATTCACTTATCTCACAAAATTACATTTGTGGTTGTTTTGAAGGTTCTCTTACTGAATAGAATCCATATGAAAATTATTATTGTAAAATTTTCCATGGTATGTTTTATCACATCTAACTGAACCTATCTTACTATCTTAATCCAGAGCCTGTTTAGTAATGAATAAGCACTTCAACAACCTAATACAATGGAATATTTCGAACACATCTGTGATTTAATCATTAATCAATAAACATCTCCCAAAATCATGCAGTCATTCATAAATACAAATTCTCAGGCTAAGTTAAGCTGTGGTAAATTGTAAATATCTAGGTCAATCTTCTGTCATGAACATGATAGACATTTTATTATTATTGCTATTATTGTAAAAACTAAAACTTTAGCAAGGAGGTTTAGTTTGGCAAAGCTTAAGAATTATGAGGAAAATTGCTTTTCACTTATTCATTTTGGAGCAGTGATTTCTGCTCCTTATCCATTTATTCTTACATGATTGAGACTCAAAAAATGATAATCATTATTATATCATTTTTATCATTATTGTTATTAACATTATAAAAACAGAACACAGCATATAATTGCAGTGACTGCTACTTTCCTTCTAGATTTTTAACAATAAAAATGGGGCAGGTTTATTTTATTCAGGAAGAAGAAAAAGGACACAAAGTGTTTTTTGTTTAACTTCTGATATAGTTATGTAATAGCTCTTCATTTTTTAAAAACATTTTCAGAAACATTTTAAGAAAGCATCTCTTCTATACATTTTTTTTCTTGTAAGAATACAAAGCTGAAATTAAGAAGTTTGCATATGTACTGCCTGACCAATTATTTTCTAAATAAATAATTATTTGTTAAAATTGTGACCAAAAGTAGCAGCCACCAGAAGCAAATCAGTGATCTCAGATATTTGGATTTATAAGTTCACAAACAATTACCTCTCCCAATCATCTTCTATATTCGTTTATAATTATCTTCTGGTTAAAATATATCTACAGTATATACAGTATTATGCACAGTGTAGTAAAATAATTTCACATTTCTATTGGCATACTGCTTTAATAGTAATAATGATTTCTAACACAAACAGGTGAATATTTTTAAAATTGAATTGTTAGTACTTAATGAACATATATCTTTTACAAAGATAAATATTTATGTTATAGAAGAGGAATGTGAATAAGGTAAAACAATGAAAATAACAAAAAAGAGTAATAATGATAAACAAATACAAATAATATATTTACTAAGGGTATGATTGTCTACAAGATTAGTGGTTCTCAACCTGCACATTGTGAAACAATTGTTATTATCATCCTTGAATAAAATTTTGAAGATGTGTATTTCTTGCCTTCATAGTTACTGCTTAATTTTGAAACTGGGAAAATGTAAAAAAACTGCAATCCATTTCTAATATATTTTTGTTCACAGATTGTCTTTACACACAGATGGCTCCACAAGTGCTTAATCATCATGGAGTCAATTACCAGTCCTACCTATTTTACCTGTTAAGCTTTTTCCATGACTTTTAGAAAGATTCTATTAATCTTTTTATTTTTAATAGTATTGCTAACAATATCATAATAATGATAGTAATAATAATATCAATATCAATAATAGCAGAAAAAACATATTTTCCTAAAATTTAATAAAAGGGGAAATCAGGTGATATCACAGAACTGAGCTAATTGTCTCCTTGGTGTCTGAGCACTTGTGGAGTCATCTATGTGTACATGTTTTGAAAATAATAAGAGCTGAATACTTCAGAGTATAAAACTATAACTTCGGTGAATGTAGCAGAAGGTTGAATATCACCCAGTATATAAGAAACATCTAAATCTATCTCTTGGAAAAATATGCCATAGCTCTTATAATTCTCATTAAAAGAAATTATTTCCAGACCTTGCAAATATCCCCATAACTTCTAAAATTGTTTTATTTCATGGCAGATTTTATCAATCCAAGTGAATACATTCAGCTGTAGTTTTAATACTTTAGTCAAGTATAAT
>NC_091560.1:28728716-28731216 GCF_042767895.1 Penaeus vannamei
AGAGTCACGCTGCGGCGATGGTACAGCGGGCATAAGGGTGTAGCAGGTACAAGAGAGGTGTCGTTGTGTATCTGGAGGTTCTGTTGCATCGTGAGGGTGAGTGTACTCCGGATGTTGTGTTCAGGGCGCGAGTGTCTTGCTTGTGAAAATTCACCATGAAAATGTGTGACCTTGGAGTAGCGATGCGACGGTGAGTATGACCCGGCTGGGCCAGGCGAGCATGAGAGCATGAAATCGTGTAGCAAGGTGATGTGAGCGAGGGAGATTGCGGTGAGTAATCTTTGCAGTAGAACTGGCCGGAACCTTCCCTCAGCTGTACGGCAGAATCTTGTCTAAGGCTTTTGGGAAAGAGGGCGACGCTAGAAGTACATTTTACTTCTTAAAAAAGCGCCATATTAAGGGGTGTGAGGATACGAACATCCAATGATGGTGAAGACCTATAACATATGGACACTCGAGTAAAATGACCGATATACATACATAACACGGAAGAAAAACCTACTTCCGTTTATCTTGTTTTTTCTCTCACTAACGTAATAATAACTGTTTACTACTCTAGTTTGGTAACACTATAAATTCTAATCAATAATAATAATAATAATAATAATAATAATAATAATAATAGCAATGATAATGATAATAATGAGAATAACAATAATAATGATGATGATGATGATGATAACACCAATAATAATAAAAATAATAATAACAATACTAATAAAACCACTACCAACAACAATAATAATAATAATAATAACTATAATAATGATAATGATAATAATAATAATAATCATAACAATAACAATAATAATAACAACTAAAGGAACAACAACAACACCAACAATAATAATAATAATAATAATAATAATAATAATAATTACAACAAAAACAATAACAATAATAACAAAAACAATAACAATAATAATAATGATGATGGTAATGATAATGATAATGATAATGATATTGATAATAATAATAATAATAATAATAATAATAATAATAATAATAATAATGATAATGATAATAATGATAAAAATAATATTGATGATAATAATAATAATAATAATAATAATAATAATAATAATAATAATAATAATAATAATAATAATAATAATAATGATAATGATAATAATGATAATAATAATAATGATAATAATTATAATGATGATGATGGTAGTGATGATGATGATAATTATAATAAACTAAGGAAATCACTTCAAGCAAACAATACCAATAAAACTGTTTAAAACATCGGAAACAATAAACCGCCTTTCTGCCAGTTCTCACCTCGTACTACTAAATACACAGACATACGCATCCGTGTGAATCCCCCTTAGAACGCATGAAATCGGCGAGCGCATGCGATGGCCAATCTCCATTTTTCGCGCGATATATTCCGGATTATGGACGCAAATTCAATATCATATTTTCGCACGTGACGAAACGCCGATCGAAAACATAAAAATGTATTTGTCGAATATTTCCGGACTGATTGCACAGATCGAGTTTAAGTCGGGGACTCTTTTCCATTGAGATTCCTACACAGCTGAAAAAAGTCCCTGGCACATCATGACGTTGTTCTTGCAGCTTCCCATATTAGGCGGAATTGCGCTAATTTAAGGTTATAATGGGCGCGCGGGCGGTTACGAGAAAGGCGGGCGCGGGGGAGGAGGGAGACCGAGGTAGGATGAAGGATCAATAGCAGAGTGCATGGTCGGTGTCCTCCTCCAAGACGGTCGAGACACGCACGCACGCCTCCCCTCACCCTCACGTGTGTCTTGGGGGTCACGTAATTGCTCGAGTGACCCTACGCGAACGCACAAGCCTGTGTGACCTGATCTCCAAGTCTGCCTGAACTTTTCGCTCAGAACACAAATGTATGAATATACTGTACACCGTAATTTAAGAAACCTCAACACGTAGAAATCCCAGGTCTTCGATAATCTTGTACGCAGACGGCGGATGAATTACTTTTTTAACTAAATGTATATGGGGTTGCAAGCATGGACTCCTTTCTGATTCGCCTTTTATGCACCCAGCCATGCCTACCCCACTTTAAGCCATTATGTAGTCCAGGAGACGAATATCGTAGTTCCGGAGGTTTATGGTTATGCCCCCAGGTAATTTTTGGAAAATAATAACATAATCAATCTAAAAATGTTTCGAGCATCCTACACATACTTTCAAGTCCAGCCCAATAAAAATCTTATTTATAGAATGATTCTGATTTTTTATAGTTTTGCTCTGACAATGAAAATGAAAAAAAACTTGTCACGGTACCTCCTCAATGACGAGTTTTGTATAGCTCATTATACCGCGAGTCTTCTGATAAGACAAAAGTTCCCATGGTCGTTTAATACAATTGACATGAATTACCACTGCTTTAACTAAGCACAAGTACTAACTAAACTTTGTACTATAAATTTTATCATCATCACAATATTATCTATATATAATTTCAACATAACTGGTCGTTGCAGTGTTTCTCTCGAAATCTCTC
>NC_091560.1:28733716-28738716 GCF_042767895.1 Penaeus vannamei
TGTTATTTGGATAAGGATCCACTGATACCAAATCTGATGAATTTTAAGTAGACTTAATATAAAATATTTACCAATAGAGCTTGCAGACCTTGGTGATTAACTGTCAAATAAGGAACTAATCTAAACACTACCTTTCGAGATTATATATGATGGAGGTTTAAACTGGCAATTGCTGAAGCACAAAGGATACGGTGATTAATTGAGGCTACACCATCATGGTGCTGTATTTCTGAATGCAGGCAATTAGTTATTAATCACAGCAGACTTCAAGTAGATTTGGATGAATTGCAGCCAATATAACTACAAGAAAAAAGGTAGTAATTCTTTACAGTGTGGATGCACTCGCCTGAGACAAAGTCCCCCCACTCTACTTCACAAAATTTATTAAAAAATTTAGGTTGCCATGACTGGGTGTGCCATTTGATCATTGCCCAAGGGGAAAGTTGATGGGGGTTCTGCCGTGACATCCCTCCATTAGATTTTGCCTTCTCCTCAGTGTGCACATAAAGAAAGAGCTGAAACTCGGGAGCACCAAGTGGACTTAGGCTGTGGACGACTAAAGATAATTTCTTAAACTGATGATTACAACTTTTTGTCCTCTACAAGAATACCATCTTCAATTTACCTTAGCTTAGTGCATTCATACCATAAAGATTAACCAAAAAGCATTTCCTGGAATCCATTGCAGATTATTCTGAACATCCATCAGGGAATAAAAGGTTCCTACAAAATAGATGCTCACTATTGTAACCTAATATAAGGATATGTCATAAAAACTTGAGCAATTCACATTTTTTCCTAATAATTATACATTTTTCCCGGTACTTATCATAATTTCCTATTTAGTGAGGTCTGTTAATTCAAATACCAGAGTTCACCCAAACTGTAGAATGTGTTCCCCGCACAAAAATTATTTGGTCAAATTCTGTCCATGCAAATGTACTTCTCGAGGAACTTTCCACGCATACTTAGTTCTTCTTTATATCATCTTCCGCGTATTACATTCTTTTGACATTTCCACGCACTTGTTTCATCATCCATCTGCAGATTCATCTGTGCAGAGGTAGACAAAATGATGTTTTCTGCACATGAAAAAATGTAATATTCTCCGCACCAGAAAAATAGTCTAGTCTAGGAGCTCACTGTGAGAATATTAGTTTTCATTATATAACATAACACAACCTGACAAATCATTGCGATATTCATAATCCCTCTTCTCATAGAACATGACTCTCCTTGAAATTCTTTAGAATTTACAGTTTAATTTATGCTTATTCATCGTGATTAACCTGGATGATGTGCAGCAGTGAATCTTTCATGAATTCTGCCTTATCCTAAATATTACATATTGATAGATTTGTATGTTTTCTTTCTCTAAGTGCTTATAAGAGTAATGTCAAACGGAATAGCTCAAACACACCATATATCAATAATCATTTACAGATTCTTATCTTACGTTCAGGGGCGTCCTGTGGCACAGAGCTCATGTTTGTTTACTGCTACCAGCTGGTCGGAAACAATTGAAATTCTGAATGCGCATTGTGACTGCTTCACCGCCAATCTTTGAGATTTATATTTTTGCATATGTGCTATCACACACACACACTTATATATATATATATATATATATATATATATATATATATATATATATATATATATAATAGATATAATATATATATAATAGATATGATATATATATATATATATATATATATATATATATATATATATATATATATATATGTTTATTTATTTATATACACACACACGTGTATATATATAATGTATGTGTCTGTGTGTGTGTGTGATTATATATATATATATGTATGTATGTATGTATATATGTATATACATATGTACAGCCACACACACATAAACACACACACACACACATGCATATATGTGTGTGTGTGTGTATGTATCTCCTAACTCATATTTTTAGTATTATTCTGTATAAATAAATATACCAGAGAGCATAATTTCTTTTCTGACTGCTTCTTTCTTTCAAATAACAGATGTTTCTTTAGACAAACAGCTACCTGTGAAAAGAAAGAAGTAAAGAAGGGAAAAATAAACTTGCCCTAAGTGATTAGGCGGAGATTCAGCGCTGGACATCGAGTCATAAAACGAAGAGAAGTAGGTAAAATCTTCAAAACAAAATAAGTGTCGACTGAACGATTAATATTATATATATACAAGTGACAAAGTCTCTAAAAACCACAGTGAAGTAAAACGGTTGTAGAGTACAAGAGTTCGACCATTACAGCGAGAAAGGTAAACAACGATGAGCGGCGGAATCAGCATGGCGGGAATTCCTGCCTTGTACCACCAACCTCCAGCGGCTCTCAACAAGACCGTTGCCATGAAGACGGTCGACACAAGGCCCTTTGAACAGAGGTGAGTTGCTATAATTCCTTGTGCGCTTCATTGCTGTCATTGAGACCTATAATCTTTGGATATACGCTGGTGCTTATTTCACCCAAAAATCAAACTCAGGTTATCATGAAATTGGTACAAACTGTCGGTTCAGTGTGCCTTGCTAAAGAAGAGGGACTGTGAAATAGCCGGAGAATCTGTAGGAGAACCAATACAAATCCATTTTATGCTACCAAGTTTGCAACTTAGAATTACTGCCATTTCCCCCCAGTTTATCCCTGGTACCACCGACGCTGAGCCGCTCCTACCCCACCGAGAGCCGCGTGTTGGACTCGGTCAGATTCCCGAACATCTTCACGTCAGCCACTGCGACCATGAAAACCCGTTACACGCCCGCAGACTGGTCACAGAGTACCGTCTTTAATCCTTTATAGCGATTTCAATGTTTTCTTTCATTTGCCTGTTTTACATCAGCCAAACAGGACGTGGAAGACAAAAAGATTCGGTGATGTTATGTCGACAAAAGCTCTGGCCGCAGCTAAGGGTTTAAGACCACGAATGAATCCAGTGGGTTTAGTATTTGCTAGATTTCATAAACTAAGTAGCCAAGCCTATTTATTTAACATTTTGGATATATTTACAAAAAAAAAGGAATTAATTTCAGGTAAGCCAGTCAAGAAATTGTAAGCAACCATATTTTACGGCGTATTCATGATTTTGATTTTCCCTAAGTTGTGTTTGTTTCACTATATGATACTATGGTATCAGTCCTTCGTCCAGACTTTTATTTCCTTTAAGAATACGTTTTCTCTTATGTCCCTAGAACAGTGGTTCTTAACCTTTTTGGAGTCACAGACCCCTTTCAGACCCTGAAGAAAGATATGGATCCCCTTCCCCAGAAATATTCACATAAACACGTTTGCATGCAATTTGTATAATGTACTTGATTTATTGTTTTGATTGTCTCAAACAATCCAAAAAAGCACTAAAATAAATGTCAATTTAAATATGATCCTCACGGATCCCCATAAACCCCCTAAGGTCCATGGACCCCAGATTAAGGACTCTACCCTAGAGACACCTTGGAGCCGTACTGTTTTTTATTCTCGGTGTATTTTAACCATTTTCTTGACTTCAATTGTATTCTTCGTTCGTATTTCGTTTTATGTTACCACCTCGTCTTTTCATGTCCAATGATGCACTTGGCATTTCACATCGATAATATGTTATTCCATAGCTAACTTTCGCTACTTTGATTTCTTTTCACGATACTTTTTTTAAATCATTTAAATTTTCTACACCCTTTTAAAGTTCTGTATTTCGAGATGTTTGATTCCTTAGGTTGGCCATTCACACCTACACACCTCCCGCAGGTAATCTGAACCATTATAGCGATGCCGACAGCACCCGCGGCGTTTCGGAGAGGGTGCGGGATGATGCGGTGCGGCTTGTTGGGTAAGAACAGTTGCACTTAGAGTAATTGCAAAAGGTGATCATTATTGTAGTTTGCTTGTAACAATCTATTTTAGGATGTTTGTTAACATTGGGATTTTCATGTGCCCTTGATATTTGTTTAAACATTATCAACAGCGTTTCAATACCTCTTCTGATGTACAGGTACACGTACGACCGAACCAACATCGCCCAGCGCGAGAGCTCTCAGCGCCTGGGGGAGCGCGTTAGCGATATCACCTTCTGGAGGAGCGAACTCATGCAGGAGTTAGACCGAATGCTGGCAGAGACCAATCGCCTTAATGACTCCCGAAGGGCCCTTGAGCATGCTTTGAGGGACACGGAAAACCCGCTGCACGTGACCAAGGAATGCCTCTACTTCAGGGAAAATCGCCAGGGTGCGCTACATTGACCCATCGTATCTAAATATTGATATATGATAGTTGATGTGAATTTTGGAAATGCTGTTACCTTTTCTATATCTCAATTTACTGACCAGGTATCGACCTGGTGCGAGATCAGCCGGAGGAATCGCTCCTGAGGGAAGTGGACACCATCAAAGACTGCCAAGCCAGGATGAAGAACCTCCTGGATCGTGTCAATCTCCAGGTTTGCACTTGAACTGCGCATGTTGATCATGCATCACGTACATATGATGTACTGTTGCGTAATGACGATTGTTATGTTACTTCTTGAAATATTTTTACTAATATGTAAAAGCTTGGGATGGAAAAGTTGGTCAGACATGTAAATATTTACGGTTTCGTTTGTGCCAAAATACAAGAGGAACCGTAAAATCATGGAATACCCTATTTAGACAAAATCTAGACAGTTTCACTCTGTCAGCAGCTAAGTCGGAACAGGGCAGCCCGACAGGATTTGGAGCATGACACCATGAACAAGAATCATGCACTTACCATCGACCATACCCAGCATAGCCTCCACAACCACTCTGCGGGCATCACTTATTACCCGGGAATAGAGAGGGTGGACAACACGTAAGTGAGATGAACTGCAACTCTTGATTATAAAATAGGTTCATTTCATTCTCTTCAAAGGATGAACTCTAATTTACCCAGAAATTTGTGCGAAGGTTGCCCAAAAGTTAACTAAGTTCAGCTATCAGCTTCACATCCGATACAACAGTATTAATAACTCTAAACACTCCT
>NC_091560.1:28758716-28763716 GCF_042767895.1 Penaeus vannamei
CATTCATATCTTATCCCTCAATATCTTTTCTATGTTATCTCCTTTAAAATAGTTTTCTTGTTTCTCATCTTCTTTGTTGCCCTGTTTTCATTATTTTCTTGCTTTTCTCACTTCCCTATTCCCTTTCCTTTTGCTTGCCTGGCCTAGCCTGGCCTAGCCTGGCCTAGCCTGACCTAGTCTTCTTTTCTCTTCCCTTCCCTTCCTATCTCGATCTCGATCCGATTCCATCTGATCTCGATCCGATCCGATCCGATCTCGATTCGATCCGATTCGATCCGATCCGATCCGATCCGATCCGATCCGATCCCATCGATCCGATCCGATCCGATTCAGCAGCCCAAGCAAGTCCCAAGCTGGATCGATCCCCATCCCATCCCATCCCATCCCATCCCATCCCTTTCCATCCCATTTATTTCCTTTCCTTTCTTTTTCTTTAAAGTAAAAGTAAAATGCTTTCCTTTCTCTTTTCTCTTCTTCTTCCTTCCTTCCTCCCCTCCCTTCCTCCCCTCCCCCTCCCTTCCCTTTCCTTTCCTTCCCTTTCCTTTCCTTCTCTTCCCTTTCCTTTCCTTCCTCCTCCTCCTCCCTCCTCCTCCCTTCCCTTCCCTTCCTTTCCTTCCCTTTCCTTCCCCCTCCTTTCCCCTCCTTTCCTTTCCTCTTCCTTTCCTTTCCCTTCCTTCCCCCTTTCCTTCTCTTCCCTTTCCTTCCTCTTCTTCCCTTCCCTTCCCATACCTTCCTTTAGCTTCCCTTCCCTTCCCTTCCTTTTCCTTTCCTTCCCTCCTTCCCTTCCCTTCCCTTCCTTCTTCCTTCCCTTTCCCTGTCTCTTCCTTTTCCTTTCCTTTCCTTTTCCTTCTTTTCCTTCCCTTCCCTTCCCTTCCCTTCCCTTCCCTTTTTCCTCTTTTCCTTTTCCTTTCCTTTCCTTTTCCTTTTCCTTTCCTTCCCTTCTCATCCCTTCCCATCCCTTCACTTCCCTTCCCTTCCCTTCCATGTCCCTTCCCTTCCCTTCCCTTCCTTCCTTCCTTCCCTTCCCTACCCTTCCTTCCCTTCCCTTCCCTTCCCTTCCCTTCCCTTCCCTTCCCTTCCCTTCCTTCCCTTCCCTTCCTTCCCTTCCTCCTTCCCTCCCTCCCCTGCCTTCCCCTCCCCTCCCTCCCTTCCCCTCCCTTCCCCTCCCCCACCCCCTCCCTCCCTCTCCCTCCTCTCCCCTCCCCTCCCTCCTCCTCCCCTCCCTCCCTCCCTCCTCCTCCTTCCCCCCACTTCCTCCCCTCCCTCTCCCCCTCCTCCCTCCTCCCCTCCTTCCCTTCCCCTCCCCTTCCCTACTTTACCCTACAAAACAATACCCTACTATACCTTTCCATTCCCTTTTTTCCCCTTCCCATCTCTGCACACTCTACCCGTATCTTCCCTTTCTACCCTTCCTTTTCTTTTCATCCCGTCTTTTATAATCCCATCCTTTTCTACCCTCTTCCCTTCCTTCTCTTCCCTTTTTACTTCTCTTCTCACCCCTGCCCTGCCCTACCCAACCCTTCCTTCCTGTCCCTTCTCTCTTACCTTCCTTTCTACCCTTCCTCCCTTCATTTCTGCACACTGTCACCCTTCCCTTCCCTCTTTTCTTCCCTTCCTTTCTTCTCCTCTTCCTGTCCCATCCTATCCCGCTCCCGTTCTGCCTTGGCCTGCTCCTGGGTCTCTGCTCTGGTTACTGCCTCTGTCTGGCTCCTGCCTCCTGGCTCTGTCCAACCCTTCTGTTCTTGTCTCTGTCTCTCTACCTTCCCGCTCCCGCCCTGCCCCGTTCTGCCTCAGCCTCATGGTTCTGCCCTGTCCCTTGCCTGCTCCTCCCGCTCTGCCCCGCCTCCTGGGCTCTGCCCTGCCTCTGCCCTCTGCTCCCGCTCAGCCCCGCTCCCGTTCTGCCCTGGCTCCCGGGCCTCCTGCCCCCGTCCCGTCCTGTCCCGTCCCTTTTTGTCCCTTCCCCCCCCCCCTCATCCCCTTCCAATCATCTCCTGTATTTGCATCAGTTTTTTTAAAGCAATACTTTACAGGTTATATTAGATTTGGTTATTTCCGTAACACCATATGCATTAAATGACAGTGGGAGTAAGCAGCTGATTTCAGCCTTTGACTGAAGTATCATTTTTAGAGTACATTTACTCATTCAGAGTTTAGAAAATGTTACTTGTCTGCCAGTTATATCAGGTATGGTATTAATTGGTATGAATTTTTTCAGCTGTGGGAATTTGGAGCAATAGGATCATTCCTCCAAAGTTGAAGGTACTATGCTTCAGTTTTTCATTTTCTTTACAAAAAGAGTATGGTCATATTATATAAATATGTTCTCCATTTCATAAGAAATTCACTTTGGACTATTGTAGATTTTTGATATCATTACCCATTAACCTTATATTAAAAGCTTTTTGAAGTTTTATATGAAATTTAGACCTATGGAAGAAGTGATCAAATCATATTTGTAATCTGATAGCTTCTGAAATTTGTATTCTGGCAGCAGATGGTGAAATTATCCACAATCATGAATGGAAAGTGTAGCAATAAGACCATAGAACCTCCTTACCACTCTTTTCTGGGGGTTCCTGTACATAGCAAATATATCTGAGTAATTTTTGAAGTCAGCTGATCTTGTCACATGATATCTCAAGTGACAGACTTTATCACATTAAT
The DNA here is from genome assembly GCF_042767895.1 of Penaeus vannamei. NCBI lineage: Eukaryota > Metazoa > Arthropoda > Malacostraca > Decapoda > Penaeidae > Penaeus > Penaeus vannamei. The sequence continues at coordinate 28,761,381 of NC_091560.1, forward strand.
AGGAGAAGACAGATTGGAAATTGACCTTTCACAGGATATACATTTACTACTAATATTGTTGCAATAATATGTATAATGTAAATGTTATAAGAATTTGTGGTTCTTATTTGAATCCTCAGTTAATGTTTTTTTTTTTTGTTGTTGATTGAACCAGTAAGCATTATTCTTTCTTCAGAGTAAAGTTGATGTGCTAACAAATATACTAGGACCAATTGTGATTGTGATTGAGGATGGTATTGCTTCTTTGTGTTGCTGGCATTATTTAGTACTGGAAAGTCTGTTATCCTTTCATATATATATTATATATTAAATCAAGGACTCTTTATACCTTGAATATGACAAAATTCTTACTAGGATGTATCCTCTTAATTCTTTAAAGTAAGAAAAAATAATATATTGCACACTGCTTAATTAGTTTGCTGGACTTACCCTCAGATCTGAGAAATATTCGCCACTGATAGTTTGAAAAAATATAAATAAAAAGGAAAAAAGAAATGATGATTGTAGGAAACTGCTATAGAATGGTTGTATAGCCAAAGCTTTGTAGTGTACCCTTAGTCGTGATAGTTTGTCTGAATATAAAACCATGCCATGCAATTTTAACTGCTACCCAAAATTGATGACCTTATGAATCTAAGTTGCCACACATACATATACACTGATACATATGCAGACACATACACATATGCAGACACATACACATGCAGTTGCATACACATATGCAGACACATACACATACACAAACATATACACAGATATATAGTTGGGCACAGACACAGACACATAAACAGACTCATACACATACACACAGATACATACAGGCACATACAGACAGAGACATACACACAGACATATACACAGACACACAGGCACATACACACAGACACATACACACATACACATACACACACAAATACACACACATACACATACACATACATATGCATACACATACACTACATACATATACATATACACATATGCATACACATAGACTGCATGTACACACACATGCAGATACACACAGACACATGTACATACATCTACACATACATATACACACATATACATATACACACATACACATACTCTTACACATGGACACTAACAAATAGATACATATACAGAGCTACATACACGGACAACCTCACAAAGATAGACTCACAGATTCACAGCCACAGGCAGACTCACAGCCACAGGCAGACTCACAGCCACAGGCAGACTCACAGCCACAGTCAGACTTACAGCCACAGGCAGACTCAGATATGCATGCAGTAACTCATACAGATATTCTGACAGATATGCACACAGATACACACATAGATACACGCAGTTCTCACAGTACACACAGTACACACTGTACACACAGATACACACAGATACACACAGTTCTCACAGTACACACAGTACACACTGTACACACAGATACACACATACACACAGATACACACAGTACACTCAGATAAAACACATACAGATACACATACACACACAAAAGAACAAAAATATCCAGAATGGGACTGCAGGAAGTGATGGTTTGGCCCTCATACGTATAGGAGTTTTGTTTGCCTTTGCTATTGCCTTCTACTCTTTGTGGAGGCCACATCATCACTGGACACAGCTGCATGGCCAGAGATTTATAGGCTGAGAATAATTCTTATACTTATTAGTGTTATTTTATATGTTTATTATGGCCATTACTTCACATTTCCTCCATCTTTGCATGGCCCTGTCCTGAACATTTATCAAATTTAGGGATAGCCAAGTATTGACACTTCAAAAAGTTTTTTTTTAGTATTCAGATGTTAATTTTTGTGTTATTTGTTGAATTCAATTTCATTGTTTTATTTTGTTTTTAAGATAATGGTTTATGAATAATGGCTGTTTTTTTACTCCCACTTAAAGAATAAAAATGCAAATATATTCTCCACATCAGGTTCCATCACACTAAAGTTTCTGTTATGTTTTGTTATTTATTCTTCAAGTATTTTTTCTCCCTCTGTCTTCTCTTCACCTTTTTCCTTGCTTCCTCTTTCCCTCCCTTTTTCCCTCCCTCCCTTCCTTATCTCCCTCACTTACCTCCCTTTCTCTCTCCCTCCTTTACCCTCCTGTTCCTCCTGTTCCTAATTTTCATCCTCCTGTTTCTTTTTCTCCTTCTCCGTATCATTCTCCTCCATATTCTCCTCATCCATATCCTTCTCCTCCTCCTTCCCCTTCATCTCTCTCTCATTCATCTCCATCACCTCCATTTCCCCTTCATCTCTCTCTCAATCATCTCCATCATCTCCATTTCCTACTCCTCCTCTTCTTCTTCTTCTCCTCCTCTTTCACCTTCT
>NC_091560.1:28781216-28793716 GCF_042767895.1 Penaeus vannamei
GTCACAAATAAATATTATGAATAGGGGTTATGTTACTTCTATTTTGGTATAGTTTAAGCTTTTTGATATTATACTTTCTATGTCACATAGAATGTTTACTGTTATATTTTCCACATATGAACAGATTGCAGGAGGGAATCTCCTTAATCAATGCAACGGACATCAATAAAGTCAAAGGACTTCTTGGTCGTGTGTGCGCATCACTCTGTGCTGGACATTCACAGGTAATGATAGGTTCAAGTAAATATTTTTAGTTTTAAACGAAAACATATCAAAATTAATGAGCATAAATTACTACTAAGAATAAAAATTTCTTCTTTTCACACTTTATATATATATTTGAAAATGTATATTTACAGGTATTTTCAGAAGAAGAAGAAGAGAAATTGAGTGCTTCTCTTGGTCTGCCAGTAGAAAAGACAAGACAGTTGATATACACCAACATATATATCATGCAACAGGTATGGGAATACTCTATCTTCAATGGTCAACAGTGGTCAACCCAAAATGTTTCTGTTTTGTATATCATTCAGTCTTTTTGTAACTGACAAGATACCATGAAGTTTGAAAACGTTGTCTGTTGAGCAGTGGAACTAGCTATCAGCATGTTGTGGAGAATTAAGGAATAGAATTAAAGCATTAAAACTGACAAGCACATACCAGTCATTTTTGATGTGCAGAAAAGTTTTCGAGTATTTAATTTTTTAAAAAGTGTTTAATGTCATTGACATGAGCACTAATAAGCACCAAAGTGTATGTTTACACTCTATTGTTTGTTTTCTGCATATGAAACAAATGGAAGCAAAATATTAATAAGTCAAAAAAGAAAGAGACATTGTATGGTTTGTTGTTGGTCATATTATTCCACTCGACTAAGTGGGGTTTTGTTATTTATCTATTGTTTTACCATAATATCTTTTTTACTTATTGTCTAGTTCTAATTCTATCACATGTTATATGATATATCCAGATTTATATTTTCTCTCTCTGTTTTTATATCCAACAGGCAGCGCATGGGATGGTAAGACCAACTTTCCTTGGAGAACAGCTTCAAGCATGTGAACTGACACCAGACAGAGCCAATGTATTTGTGGAACACTGGACGACACATGCAAAACAAATTGTGGAAACATTGCGTCAGCAAAGTTTATCAGAGAAACAGGTGAGACTTGTCAACAGTTTTGTATTAGGGAGTGAGAGAGATTGAAATGAAAGGAGAGAAAAAGGGACTGAGAAATGAAGGGAGAAGAGAGAAAGGGAAATGATAGAAGGGAAGAGAGGGATAGGGATAGTGAAATGGAAGGGGAAGGAGAGGGACATGAAGGTTTATTAAGCATGAGAAGGAGAGGGAAGTAAAGGAAGAGGGAAAGGGAAATGGATAAGGAAATGGATAAGGAAATGAATGGGGAGGGAGAGAGAAAAGAAGGGAGAGTGAGAAGGAAATGATGGGGTAAGGAAGGGGGAGAGGGACAGGGAAATTAAGCGAGCAGGGAGAAGGGGAGAGGGAGAGGGAGAGGAAAAGGAAAAGGAAAAGGGTAAGGGAAAGGGAGAGGGAGATGAAATAAAAATCAGAGGCATAGGAAGAGAGGAAAAGGTATAAGGAAAGGAAAGGAGGGGAGAGGGAGTGGGAGAGGAAAAGGAAAAGGAAAAGGGTAAGGGAAAGGGAGAGGGAGATGAAATAAAAATCAGAGGCATAGGAAGAGAGGAAAAGGTATAAGGAAAGGAAAGGAGGGGAGAGGGAGTGGCAGAAGAAAATGAAAGGAGGATGAAAGGAGAGGAAGAGGGAAAGGCAGGGGAGGGAAATGAAAGGAGAGAGAAAGGAAGTGGGATACAAAAGGAAAGGGATAGGAGAGGTATATGAAATAAGAGGGAGGGGGATATGAACAGAGAGGGAAAAGGAGGGGGATATGAAAGGTGAGGGATATAAGAGGAGAGGGATATAAAGGGAGACAGTGGAGGATATGAATGGAGAGGCAGGGATGGGAGAAGGGGAAAAGGAGGGAGATAGGAAGGAGAGAGGAGGACATGAAATACTATGGGAGGGAAAATGAGGAAATAGAATAGGGGAGAATACAGAGAAAATGTAAGGGAGGAAAGGGGAGAGAGAAGAATTGGGAGGGAAGATAGGGAATGAGTGAGAGGAGAATAATATAAATGTTGGAGAAAGTACACTATGGAAAACATTTTAAGAAGTGTCTTTAACCCTTTAGTGATGGGCACACCTATAGCTGTGACGACATATGATGTGTATACACGTCATAACTTGTTTTAGCGAATGGCTGGGTGTGCTGGCTGTACACAGCACACACCCTGTCAGAAAAGCTAGACTAGTCATGATAAGGTTAAATGGAAAGCTTATGGTTGTATACTAAATAGCTGATTTTTTGGGGGGATGTTTAAAGAAAGGAATATGCATAAACAGGTATCATCAAAACTTTAATAAGTAGAAAAAGGGAAAATCTTTGACTCGGAAAGAATGTCACTGATAACTTCTCAATATCAACAGCTAGCAGATATTTCATGGGAACTTCACCTGAAGACCGCTTCATCAGGATGTGCAAGACAAACTCACCCCATTGCACATTTACAACTGAACCTAAGGTAATTTTCCACATATAACTTTCCCTTAAGTAAACAGCTACATCTCTATTTTGTTGGTCCTTTCACATGACAGGCTATTACTAGAATACAGTGGGTGGTGCCAGTTAGCCTTGAAGTCACAAGCAAAGAAACCACAGGCTTAGATTTATTAACAAACAGTGTTACCAGATATAGTAGTGAATCTCAGGCATATAAATGTGGCTGCAAAAGGGCACACTTGTTTAGTGTCCATGGGCAGAATGGGTTGTTGATGTTATTACTTTGCTTGGGGCATTTCACCTCAACAATGGGTGTCATTTTGATAATTTGCTTTTTAGTTTGTTAGTTTCTGTACTTATGATGTCATATCTGCCTGTACCATAGTGAATATAACAAAGTAAAAATCAAATTATTACTACAATTAATAATATATATGTAGTTATTTATTGATAAACTATACTTTTTACTGTTTTTTGTTTTCTCACAGTAACAGCAAGGAGCCATCAAGCACCAAAGTGGGACCTACAGAGTCTGTGGTCATGCAGTTTAATCAAGACCAGCTCTACCAATTGTATGATCAGATTGAGCAAATTCAGGCAAATTTAGATGCTCTGAGATAGTGACAACTACTTACATGAAGAATACTAGGAATTTATAAGATGAATTGTATATTACTGATCATTAGAGAAAAATGAGTATTTTGTAGCATAATTATTTTCAGAAATATTAAAAGATGCTGAATTCATTTTGCTCTTAAACTGCTTCTATGTACTGTAGATAAAGTTTGCTGATTATAGAAATCTTCCTGGGTCATTTGCAATCCGGTATTTCAGTAATTTGATTTTTTTTTTTTTTTTTTTTTTTTGAGTGTAAATCTATTTTATTGTGGATCTTGATTGAATGCAGTCAAAGTGGAGAGTAGAGATTCTACAGAAGATTTTTTAAAACTGTTTCATGTCAAATTAATAAAATCCTAAAACAAAGAATATATTTATTTATTTTTCTAAAGGCTGGTCCACATCAGCAGGCATGAACAGAGATAATGTAACAGGTGAACAATAATTTTCCCATTATTTTCTCACTAGGGATGTCACCTTTACACTTGCCTGTTGATCATCCCTGCTTGAGTAAATAGTCCTCAAAGCCCTACCCAACGAGGGGCTGAATTGCACATTGATTATCTTTAACCATCCACCTTGCTATACCTAAATATTGATAAAAGATGATAAAAGGTGGATTGAAGGTATACCTCCGAAGCTAACATGGAGCAGAGGTTAAAAATGTTATATATTTAAATGAGCTTGTATCATGGTGAAGGAAAAGGAAAGTACTAATATCAGGGGAATGCTCAAATGAAGGTTAACCCTAGACTAGAACAAAGGGGTATACCCTAGCACCAATCATGATAAAGAAAATGCATGTGCTTGCCAATACACATCTGATTACCCCAATAGAGGCCTGGAAGCGTCATTCCTGGTCTAGCAGCTGAGGAGAATGCTATGCATCTCATCGCTCTGCAAGAAATACTAATAGGAGCTGGTGGGTATGTCATACCCTTTGGGTACCATTTATTGTGAGTACAATTTAGCTGAACCCCTGTTTGCTTGTGTGCAGTACTTAGACATCTAATGTTATTTTGGTTTTATGTGATGACATTGGTTTTTAATTATAGGCAAGTGTTTTTTCTCATGGAATACATTTAAAAAAGTGGTGATTTATGTGAGTTATGGAAGAAAAAGTGAATACTGTGAATTTGGAATTTTCCACAGAATCATGGTGTCTTCTGTATGCGTCAAAAAAGTTAATTCCGGATTAAAGTTTAATCCAAAATTCACAGTACTTGCACAGGAGATGCAAAACACACTGTCAGAAGCCTCAGCCTCAACTAATTTTGCTTATTCTTATTTTCTCCTCCTTTCCCTTTCCGCATCTTCTTCATCCTCTTCTTCTGTCCCATTCCTAAGGTGTGAGAGCCATGCTGAAAGGATGAAAGGCTGGCTTTGTGTCAGTCATGAACGGCCTCTAGGAGCAATGGTATTCACTTGGTTAATTGCCTAGCCCTTACCCCTTATGGGGACCCTGAGGGGAATACCATTTCTTTTCTCCATTTTATTCAGGCTCACCATAGCCAATAATGCTTATTCTTTCTCCTTAATAAGGGCATTAAGGCTTACCCCTTCATCAACTAGCCTATCTAAATTTGATTTTGATGGTTTTCTGACCCCTGCCCCTCCTTTGACCATGGCTCTGACCACTGATACTAATACCCTCTCCTCGACTTTTACTGACAAATCCATCCATTCCAAAACTCCCACCCAGGTTATAACTCAACCTCCAGAATGCACCCCTTCCTTTCTCCCAATATTTTCCACTCCATCTCCTATTGCACAGTCATCTTCAATGTCTACCCCTTCTTCCCTAATTACTACTCTTCATACTTATAGTCTTCCCCCGCAGAACTACTACTCTACGCCACATCCCCATTTTCCTCCCGCCTTTATCCTTCTATTGCCTCTACCTCTGCAAACCTTTTGAGTACTCTGTTTGGCCCAGCCAATTGGGATCATTCTTTGTGATTCCCCCCCACAGCCCCCTGTTCTAAGAATACAGTGCCTCCAAAAACGAATAGGGGAGATTACCTATCACAGTCACGCCTTCCTCGTCAATGTCAGAATTGTTGGCATTTTGGCCACCCAGCCAAACACAGTCGTTCCATAGCCCGCTGCCCTCTATGTGCCCAACTCGGTCATGACCGTTCAAATTGCCCTGCTCAGTCACGTACATATATCAATTGTGGAGACCCATGTATTTTATAGGAGTTACCATTCCTATAAGCTTGAATGTAAGGTAGCAGTCCTCAGATTCAAACGAGGGCTCACTCTCCATGAATCCTGACAGGAAGCACGACGACGAGGTTTTTCTCTCAACTTATTCCAAAACAGCCCTTCGCTCTGCTCCCTCCCCCCTCCCGATCTTTACAATGTTTCTGCATCTCCCCCAGTATCACTTCCCTATAGCCTGAACCATCCTACCTATACTCGCCCTGTCCCCCATTCAAATCCAGATACTCTGATCTCAACCAATTCCCCGATACCTAGCCCTCCACACTTTATTCGTCGCACCAGGCAACCTTGGGCAGTACTTTAAAAACATTCGAACGGCGGCGGTCGAACGGAGGCGCTCCTGCTCTGGCGCTCACGAGCGACTCGAATCCTTACTCTAAAAACAAGGTAACGCCAAGGACCGCCTGCGCCACTGCTGGCGTTCGGCCGCCACGAAAAGTGCTAACACCGACAATAACCGCTACTATCTAGCGAATCAAAACGAAATCGGCGCGAAATTTGGTGCTTGTTGACTTGTTCATCTAGGCTATCACTTCAAATACAAAAAAAAAAAAAAAAAAAAAGAAACTTACAGCTTATCTTATAGAAAAAAGTGCATTCACATACACTTACATCTTAATACTGTCACACATATTCATAATCTTTCTAACATATACAAGCAGGCATATACACATACACAGTATTTATAATGCCTGCTTTTATTCCGTTAATCCTTCTCACCTGCCAATTTTACCCTTTTTTCTCATTGTAATTTTAATTGTTATTAGTATTACTAATTACATGTTCATTTGTAGGAATAATAACCCATTGTTAAATGACCATGTTTATGTGAAAATTGTCACAAGTTAATCTTCTCTGACACATATCAAATGCCTTCTCGCAATCAAATTGCATCATATCTTAGTTCAGAACCTCTAGTAGGGTTGCCTACATTAGAAATGAGATATGAGGGCGTACATACAATATTTTCAATCAAACATTCTATGTACTGTTTGCTCTAATTCTGTGCTGCAGTCAATGTTTACCAAAAATCTGCAGTTTTACAGATGTCATGTACAAGCACCACATATAATTCTAAAATATCACATGCACACTGTGTCTCTAAAATGCCAATTTCCCCTGATACACCAGGAAACTCAGTAATACCCAGACATTTTTGACTGCCTGTTTGCATGGCTGTGCTGTCAGGATGGAAACCTATCGTTGGAAAGTGCTTGCATCTTACTTTAATATTTCTTTGAAACATATATTCACAAACTCCTGGAATCATTCAAGATTATCTGCCAATTTCAATTGCAGTCCACATGTAGCCATTCACCTCAAAGTAATAGGAATGGAACAGCTATAAGTATTAAAGTAAGTTATGTGTATGCCCATACATAAATATGTACATTTGTTTATATATATATACATATATATAAATAAATAAATAAATAAATATATATATGTATGTATATGTATGCATATATATATATATATATATATATATATATATATATATATATGTATATGTATGTATATGTATATATATATGTATATGTATGTATATGTATGTGTATATATGTATATGTATGTATATGTATGTGTATATATATATATATATATATGTATGTATGTATGTATGTATGTATGTATGTATGTATGTATGTATGTATGTATATATATATATATATATATATATATATATATATATATATATATATATATATATATATATATATATATGCACACACACACACACACACACACAGATATATATATATATATATATATATATATATGTATATATATATATATATATATATATATAGAGAGAGAGAGAGAGAGAGAGAGAGAGAGAGAGAGAGAGAGAGAGAGAGAGATAGACTGATAGACAGGTGTGTATATATATATATATACATACATACATACCTACACACACACACACACACACACACACACACACACACACACACACACACACACACACACATATATATATATATATATATATATATATATGTATGTATGTATGTATGTATGTATAAATATATATGTATATATATGTATATGTATGTGTATATACTTATGTAATATATATATATATATATATATATATATATATATATATATATATATATATATATATATATATATATATATATATATATATATATATATATATATAGTGTGTGTGTGTGTGTGTATATACATACACATACACACAACACAAGTCAAAAGCTAAGTAATATTTTGGCTATGCTAAGACTAGCAAAATGCGAAATATTTGTTATTTGTACATGCTATCATCATGTTTTTAATACTATGTAATGCGCATTAAAGATTGTACAAAATGCATTTGCTTCATGTTCAACAAATTATTAAGAAATAACGTTGAAATAAGGCGACCAAAGTGGGGCGAGAAGTGTTGGGATAGATTCTAACACACGCAGTAAAGTCTTCTCAAAATATTTTGATTGTAAAATAATTGCTAAATGGTCATAAAAACACTATCCTAATTTTCTGTGTCGTTTTGCCTATTATGAAATAAATATTCGTTGTGTAGGCTTAACAGTATAGAAGAACACTGTCGAACGCCACCATGAAAGACACATTCATGCTGGCGCTCCACCGCCACTCAAGTTCCAATAATATAACGCTAGTTCGAGGCATCGGAACGCCAGGCGTTCGAAGTTCGGGTTTTTAAAGTACGAAACTGGTCCACCGCCACTTGAACGCCACCGCCAGAGGTGGCGGTAGACTTTTAAAGTACGGTCCTTAAACGTTCCACTCCACCCTCTCCCACCACAACATCTACACATTCCTCTTCTGCTCCTCGGATATCTAACTCCTTTTCTCCTCCTCATAAGAGAACCTTTGTTTCTCAGTCCTCTTCATCCAACTCCCTTCCAGAAACTCTTGAAGACATCCAAAACTTCCTTAAGATGACCCGAGAAGAACACTCCGCCATCCACCCTCCAACCCCTCTATTCCTATTCCTTCTACATTTAAAGTATTTGCAGATATCCATCCTCCTCCTCCTTAAGTCCCCCCCCCCCCATCCCCATTTTCTACACCCTCCCAACATGCCCCATCTTCTCTACCGCTCCAACCTAAATGCTCACACGAATCCCTTCTGTCAAGCAATCTCCTTCTCCAGATATTCTTTTTGATCACCACCTTCCTCAGCCCCCCTTTCTCATCCCCGGACTCTTCCCCTCCTACTTCTCCAACAGCCACCTCTGTTCTCCTTGAACAATGTCGCTATTCCTTCCCCAGTCACAGATACACTGCGGTTAGCTAAATCGCTCTACCTCCTTAATCCTTCACATTTTACTGATCTCTGCTCTACTTCATTTACTTCCCTTTTTCACTTTTCGCTACCATACTAGACAATAATGCTATAGTCTTTGACTTCTAGTACATTGTATCCAAATCTTGAACACCTCTTTACCTTTTTCGACGCAATACTTTACCATACTACTATATGACCTTTGGTGTCAAGCACATCTATTTGTTTCAAACATTAAACATTTACTAGATTTTTAAAGATAGTAACCAAATGTTTAATTCATTTTGAATTCATGTAACACGAAGCTTCGTTCTCTGCACTTTTCCAGAGAAAAATAATAAACTTATAGGCAACATTTAAAACTTTTCTTTCTGAAGCAGACTTTACATGGAGATAAATAACTGTCACTAAAGGGAATATAAAAGACAGGTTGCTTCAATAGTGAATTGGAAAGGAAAGTATGAACGAGAAAAACATACAGAATCCCAACTACATCAACCTAGGAATATATACACAGCGTTAGTGCTTTGCTCAAAATACATCATCAGAGACAAGGCTATATCAGTACACATATTTATCACACAAGGGATGTGTTATATGGAGCAAAAATATATATATTAGTTGTATATGAGATACTGTTTGGAAGGGAAGGAAGAATAAGGTATTGCAATGGCAGAAAATGCTACATAAGGGTTATCGAAGGATGAGGCAAGAGATTCAAAATGTCTGAAGATGTCCTAGAGGGTAAAGTGCGTATAAAGGGGAAGTGAGAAGCACTAAGGAGGGCGGTTGAAGGCAAGCACACAAAAGCAGACTCAGGTCAAGTCTGGTCAAAGGTCACTGGGCAAAGTGGCCGGTATATGGCAACAAGTATGATTTTTTTATCAGTTACATCTGTCTGTAAATTTAAGTCCTAAACATCAATACGTTTCCTAGGAGGAATTGGTTCATATCAGGAAGAAGCTTTTAAAAATATGACAGTAAGAATTGTGTTACTATCGTTGCGTCATACCATTACATTATAAACGTCTGCAGCGGATACACGATAGAAGGATCGACATTGCGAAGGGATACTTGATTCTTAAGATGACCCGTTTATGCAAAAGAAAAGATCCTGCAATTTATCTACTGGGGGGACTTGAAAGATGGTTTGCAAACACATGTGGAACAGCTGAAGGAAAACCTATAAACTTTTCATCGCTATATACAACCTCAGCAGGGCTGTTACATAAAGAAGGTCAATACCTGAGTTTATTCAGAGGAACCAGCAGTTCTCATTATATGCAAAGGAAAATAATGGACTGAAGAATTAAAGCAGTTCTCTAAAACATTGGTTCTTAACCTGGGGGCGCGCCCCCCTAAGGGGGCGTCAGTAATGTCCAAGGGGGGCGCGAGCCCTTGGAAAAAAACAGGAATTTTTATAACTTTATTTGTTCTCTTAACGAGAGTATGGTTGAATGATGCTTAATCGTAAATTGATTAATTCACACTGAATAAACAGAATAAAAACACACATTGAATTTTCTTTAAAATCTGAGAGAATCTTGTTCACAGATGCAAGGGGGCATGGACGGAAGGACAAAGTCCTCGAGGAGGCGTGGTAGTGAAAAGTTAAGAACCACTGCTCTAAAACTTTCTCTCTTGGGTTGGTAGTGCAAGCAAAACCCAATGGCAATTTTCATATAACATCAGTATATCTGTGATTATGATATTTGGGAGTAATTCAGATGGTTCAGCCTCGAAGTGGTGCGTGGTAGTCGGAATGTGTTCAGAGCGCCGAGGATCGTTACATAGTCATCACCTGGAAGTAGGTAATTATGGTTATTACACACGGCGAATGTAAATTCATAATGGTGTATGCAAATATCTGTGAATTCATGAGCTTGCACTGTTTCACTGCAGGACATGAGCTTTCTTCAATTAAGGATGGAGCTCAACAATCGCAATCAAAGATAAGTAAATTTTACTGATGATGTCGGCTTTACATATATATGCATATCCTATACATATGCACACAATGAATATATGGAAGCAAATATATAACTTACTACAGTAAAGGTAGTGTCACTGAGAGCACTGAACCGCGTGCTTGTCGCCTTGCACTCATAGCGCTTGCGACCCTTTGCACCCAGTCGCCGCACCACCAGGTCGCCGTTGCCGGAGATCTAAATACAGAAACTCGGTCACTTTTCCGTAACAATTTATTTGGGAACAGTCATGAAATTTGGAAGACTTTTATTATTTTGGCTATAACTGCATGTAAAATTATTTACTCAGCTGCAAATTTTTGAATCTCGTTATGCCTAAATGATTTTTTTTTACAGCCAGCTGTAAAAATAATCAGAATAGAATATCAAGTGTGTTAAAAATACCAGATACTTGTCCTCGCTGGAGATCCTCTCGTCGTTGAGGAACCATTCCCGAGTGACGTTGTGGCCCTGCGAGCGGCAAGGCAACGTCACGGAGTCCCCTGCATGGCCCATGGCCGCGGGAGAGTGTTGGTAGATGCGAGGCAGAGCGTTGACGAGGGCGCCCAGGCGACACGTGGGGCCTTCCTCCAATGCCTCGCTTTCGTCGCCTGTTCTCGCACCAGGAAATATACAGATTTCCATTGTAGTGTTCGTACCTATATCCATATTTTACAGTAATTGCTGTTCATCAGTGGACTTACCTACGAGTGAAGTGGACTTACCTACGATAACTACAGTAAAAAGACGAGAATAAGACTTCTGACTCCGTGGTGGCCTCACTTCCAACTTGTATGTCGCCTGTGTTAGAATTTTAAATTAAGCGTGATGCAAATTCAGAAGCATATTTTAAGACATGCTTGGGATTATTCTATTTTGAGTGTTAACAGACCTGGTGTTGATCTGAGACGCAGTCCAAATAGATGACGGAGGAGATTTGTAGGACAGAGGCGGAAGTGGACGCTGTTGAGAGCAGCTTCCCCTCTTCCAGACCCAGCAGGTTGGTCGCCTCTTCCAGATGCTCTTGAGAAGTGGAAACCACCTCGGTTTGTCCACCCTGTGTTAAAGCATATACATAACTTATTGTCCTCGCATATAAAAATCTAGATCAATAAAATCCATTATTTCGCTTGTATATCTTCTGTAGAACATGGTTATACTGGGTTGACGTCACTAATTGTATAATTTTTAATTTAGTGACATTGCATCTGCTCACCTCTCGGAGCAGTGGGACGTCGTCCTTGAACCACGTGAGGACAGAGCCTGTGGGGGCGACCATCTCACACTGAAGGCGAGCGTCCTGACCACGCCGAACGCCCGCCACCCGCGGCGAGCACTCGCTCGTCCACAGCACTTCGTCCCGCTCCTCCTCGCGCACCGCCTCGCTCCTCTCTGCAGGTAATAGTCACCGTGATGAAGGTCACGTGGAACTAGTTTTACAGCTAGTTTCAAGTTGATTTTTGAAGGACGGATAAGTACTAAAATGCAGATACATAGATGATAACACAACTTACTTGTTTGTTTTTCCCCAAAGATGCTGAGCTAGAGAAGTAGAAAAATGCGTGAAAATAATGAATACATTGACTTTAATAATATAGAAACTGCCTTGAATAATTTATCTTACAACAACTGAGTTACCGGAACTGCTGTGGACTTTATGGCATACAGTAATATTTTTTACGAATATTACATCTTTCATGACAAAATACTGCAATGTCTATAGTGACCCAATATCACTTTTCATTAAGTGTCGACTTAAGCCACTTTCATCCCAAGGTGGCACGTCACACGAGGAAGGCCATTTGAAAGCGAACGCCAGGAAATATGAGAAACCGTTCA
>NC_091560.1:28811216-28831216 GCF_042767895.1 Penaeus vannamei
TAATATACTGAATATCTTAGAATAATAAGGAGATAGTATTAGTAACTCTGAAAACGCAACAGAGGTACATACAAAATAATAGATATAGCAAAAACATTTAAATATATCCTAAATTACATAATATTCCAAACTTCTTTTGTTGCCCGTTAGGGTAATAAGTTCCAAAAAGAAACCGTATTTGTAAAACTATTGAATGATAGATAAAAAAAAAAAAAAAAAAACTAGAATGGCCTCGTTTACTTGTGAAGTTGTAGTTTCTTGGGGTTTATTGAAGCGGACGATGAAACGTTGCCTTCCGACCAGCTCTTAGCAGACATAGTGAAATACGGCGTTGGATCTCCGTAGATTTATTTACCACTACTATCGATAGCGAACAAAATATTTGTATAAATGCATTACTACATGCTATGAAATCCACCGCAGTTCTAACAATCACTACGGACTTTCAGGAAGATTTAGGAGTGAGAGTGAGAAAGGGAAAGAAAAAGGGAAAGGGTGTGTGTGTGTGAGTGTGTGTGTTTCCGTAGTATTTCCACGGGACCCGCTAGCATATATAATTACATTTGTCAGTTTATGTACGTAACTCGATGTCTTATCTATTTTGACATAATTCACTACTTTTCTAGATCATCTTTGGCCTTGCGTCGGAGAAGAAACAAACAAGTAAGTTATGTCACTGATCGTGTATTTGTACTGTGGTACTTAACAGTCCTCCATGAATCTATGACTAAAACTGTAGCTTAAAGCAAATTGTTATACGTGTGATTTTTTTTATTTGATAAAGATAACTATTACCTGCAGAGAGGAGCGAGGCGATGCGCGAGGAGGAGCGGGACGAAGTGCTGTGGACGAGCGAGTGCTCGCCGCGGGTGGCGGGCGTTCGGCGTGGTCAGGACGCTCGCCTTCAGTGTGAGATGGTCGCCCCCACAGGCTCTGTCCTCACGTGGTTCAAGGACGACGTCACACTCCACAGAGAGGTGAGCAGATGCAGTCACTAATTTGAAAATAAGACAGATATTGATAACAAACCAGCACATCTTCCTCGGAAAATATGTAGGATCAATAATGGGTTTTATGGATTTAGATTTTTAAATGGGAAAATAAGGTAGGTAAATGCTTTTATCTAGGGTGGACAAGTTGAAGCGGTTTCCACTACTCAAGAGCTTCTGGAAGAGGCGACCAACATGCTGGGTCTGGAGGAGGAAGAGCTGCCCTCGACGATATCCGCTTCCGCCTCCGTCGTGCAAGTGTCCTCCGTCGTCTATTTGGACTGCGTCTCTGAGCAGCACCAGGTCTGTCAACATTCAAAATAGAATCATCCCAAGCTTGCTTGACAATATGCTAATGCCTTTACATAATAATTAATGCGAAATTCTAACGCAGGCGACATACAAATTGGAGGTGAGGACGCCACGAAACCATAGGTCTTACTCGCGGCTTTTTACTGTAGTTATCGTAGGTAAGTCCTTTTCTGTGATAATTGATACTTGCTCTATAAATCGCGTTTCATGCATTAATTTTACATTAATTATATTACGGATTTTTAAAATGTTACTGTAGAAATAAACATTACATCCTTTTGTATGAGAACAGGCGACGAAAGCGAGGCACCGGAGGAAGGCCCCACGTGCCGCCTGGGCGCCCTCGTCAACGCTCTGCCTCGCATCTACCAACACTCTCCCGCGGCCATGGGCCATGCAGGGGACTCCGTGACGTTGCCTTGCCGCTCGCAGGGCCACAACGTCACTCGGGAATGGTTCCTCAACGACGAGAAGATATCCAACGATGAAAACTATCAGGTGATTTTATCTTCTGCATATTGTTTTGAAGTATTTGTAAAACGCAGCAGGTTGTTTTTTTCTGAGCTGTGTCAAAGTACAAATATTTGAAGCTGAATAAGTGATTTTAAAAGCCCTTGTTGCCATATTATAAAATCCTTCCGCATTTTTGTTTTCCTCCAAACAAAATATTCCGTGGAATAAACTTGAGATTCTGTATTTAGATCTCCGGCAACGGAGACCTATTGGTGCTGCGGCTGAGTGCACAGGGTCGCGCTCGGTACTCGTGCAGGGTGACCAGCCTACGGTTCTCTGCTCTCAGTGACACCGTCTTCACTGTAGTAAGCTATATAACATTTACTCCGGCAAGGCAGCACTGCCAAAAGTTTATCAGTCGTAAATTGAAGGTTCATCTCTTTCATTGGAGTAGTACAAGCTCACGACATGGTGGATAATTGCAAAATGCACTCAATTAAAGTACATACACATGTATCTGTGAACATAAATATGCTTGTCCAGGTACCGTGTGCAATTAATATCATTACGTATTTCCAGGTACTGACAATGGAATGATCTACGCTTGGAACACATTCCGACTACCACGCATCACTTCAAGGCTGACCCATCTGGAGGATTCTCATATATCATAATCAAGAACATGCAGACATTGTAGTATTTTCTGTGCTACAGACTCAATGCATGGAAAGAAAATTTGAATTCTTTTGTCCCCTATTTTCTTTGTATCTGACAAGAATTGGTGGTTCCTCTGAATAAACTCAGGTATCAACTTTCTTCGTTTGACAGCCCTGCCGTTCCATACACGTTTGCATTCCATGCAAACATGTAGATAAGTTGCAGAATATGCTAGAAATGTTTTCAATCATGTTGGAGTTGAAATTCTGTAAAAGCTATTTAACTTTTTTCTTCTCCAGTTCAGTCACAACGACTTGTCCTTTACATCTCGTGCAATAGTACTAGACTAACCATTTTCATAGGAAGTCTAGTTTAGATAAGAAGCATTTGATGTGCTGCCTCTAAGTTATCATTTGATATCCATAGAAAAGCATAGAGAAGGAAGCTTCGTGGTGCTTGAATTGCGAAACGAATGCTGTATTGACAATGACTGAGTTTGGGTTGTTCACTTAAGATGCAATACTATATAAAAAACAATAAAAAGGGAAAATAAGTTTAGTTTTGTTCCAGTTTTGTCTTTGACTCTTCACGATAATGTCTTCAACCCCCGATTTTTGTCCTCTATGTTTGTCGCAGTTTTCTCTTCGATAGATACAAATAGCCTGCACAGCAGTCGCGATGATAACGAACTGGTTTTAAATAAGCCTTTACTTAATTGTATATGACACCCACTGAATACGCCTTTCATGAATAACTGGGTTTGCTATTGAGTGGAAGTGAGAATCCTGTGTATCTCTGAAATCATTCAGTTTTATGAGTCAGAAACATTCATGAAAAATATATCGGTTGCTGCACTAACATTCATGAGGCGTTAAGGTTAGCGAAAGAATCGATAGTTAAATAAAAGTTTATTCAAACTAAAACTAAAAACACCAAGCACAGGCGGTTTTATAAACTTTAGAATTACTATAATTATTGTACCGACTGAAATCTTTTCCATTTCTCCATGCCTTGACCTATATTTGGGATTCGTATCTTTTTTCTTGCTGATGGTTAATTCTTAATGGTTACAAAGCAAAATTAATGTGCTAGACATCGAAAGGTCATATAGCACTATGGAAAAGTATAGTGGTGAAAAGGGTAATCATCAACTAACTAAAGTAATCATAAGCTAACTAAAGTTAGTTGATGATTACATGTGCTACACATCAAAAGTCGTATAGCAGCTCAGGATAATATGGTATTGAAAGGGGCAAAGAGGGGGGGGGGGGGTAGAGAGGGTTAGTAAATGGACTGCATCACAATTGCCTTTTCGCTTTCCCTACTTCTGATTCGCCCCTTTTTCATTCCCTTTCCCCACTTACTCTACCTTAACCCTATCCCTATCCTACCCAGCATCCTGCCGTAATCCACAGAGCGAGTCGAGCACAGGCGGACCACTTCCCACTGCCAGTCTTGTTTTTTCTGTTTACTCTGGCATCATTTACATGTATTCTACATTTATTTGCATATTTCGTTTACTACTGTGAATAAAACTACCACAAAAATCCTTTTGTTATCCATATCTATTTTAGAATGATTCATATGATATGCAGATAATAGGGCATCCACATCTACTGCGAGTGTATCTTTCTTTTACCTTTTTTTATGTCCGTTATTTTAATTTCAGTTTTATTTTTGGTGTTTTTATTAATAATCTAATCCTTCTTTCACCTCGAGAGGAAGTTATTGATGTTATGATTTTTATCATTGAATCGAACCAGACTGTATTGCGTATTTTCTTTAACGTTTTACTGCTTTTATTTATGCTTTTGTCATGTGTATATTCTTTTTATTATGAAATTTCCAATTCATTGTTTTATTGTTTTTAATTGCTACGCTTCCAGCCCGCATGAGCCATTGTAATCCCCATGTTTTTGCTACATAAATGGAGTGGATGCTCTGTGTTGTGATTTTAGCCCTTTGAATCACCTAATTACCTATCTGGATTTTACACCTCGGGATCTGGGAACAAGGCTGTACTGCCCCTTTTACTTGCCTAGGCGTATTTATGCTGGACGTGCTATTCTATTCTTTTACACTACGTTTTGCTGAGGACCATGTGCGCTTCTTGGCTTTGAATTTCTACTTACTTTGAACTTTATTTACTTTTTTTCTTGTCCTTTTATTACTTTCTTTTATTCATGCCTTTCGTTTTTACTTTATCTTTTGGTTTGGTCCATTTATACGATCTCATTTGCTTTTACTTGTATCTCTTTTTACCCAAACTTCCTTTTCACATGATTTGATGTATTTTAGTAAGACTCAAGCCTCCCGCTTCACGTCATGCTTAGATAGTTTTGAATGTCTGAGAGTTTCTGAAATGGATTTGATTGGAAAGATCTGAGAAAAAAATGTTTTCTTATGAGGCGGAGAAGAAGAGATAGATATCTCAGGGGCAGAGGAGGAGTTGGGTGGAGGAGGGGTGTGGTACGAAAAGATGGGATGGAATATTGAGATTGTCTGATATCGGTAGAGCAAGGAGGGAAAAGGGGTAGGTGTGGAACGTCTTTGTAGGAAGGGGGAGGGGCGGAGTGAAGAGCGGCACTGGAGTAAGGAGTAAGAGAAAAACCTGGTTCCTGTCTATCCTCACGTAAAGCGAAGCCAATTTTTCATCTGAGAGTTGGCACCTCACACTTAAACTTGTAGATAGGGCAGCCCCTACAGAATACATTACGGGAGTCACCACAATTGGCGCACATGCAGAGCAGTTTGACTGATCATGGCCAGAATGGATGCGTGGACAGGATTGGGGCACGGTGGCCTGACATTGACGGGGGAAGGCTAATATTGGTGGACAAAGAGGGACTCACCACGGGGAAGGCCATGTCCACGAACAGTAACCTATATTCAATGAGGGCTTAAGGCGGCCCCTAGGGGGAGTGGTGCAGCATTGCACTTACACTGCACCGTAGTCCACGAGGCAGGCGACCAAGTTTTCTCCACAATCTGACCAGTCCTTTGTCGGGGAGATAGAGGCAGCTCCGGTGCAAGTACTGGGGAAGGGGTGAGGCTGGGGAGGAATGGGTTTGCGAGCGAAGTCAGGGTGAGAATGCTTTAGCTTGGGATTCGGATGTAACCGTGACAGGGCAGGGAGGATCAGGGCGGTGCGGAAGGAAACTTTTCCTTCTTCTTGTTGGAAGAGGAGTGTTGTCAGAGTAAGGGAGTGTAGAGGGGATGAAAATAGATCGATACCATTTGGCTAGACTAAAGCAAGTACGCAAGCACACACACATATATATGTATATACACGAGTATATGTACACACACACACACACACACACACACACACACACACACACACACACACACACATATATATATATATATATATACATACATATATATATATACATATATATATATATATTATATACATAATATATATATATATATATATATATATATATATATATATATATATATATATAAAAACACACACACACACATATATATGTATATATATACATATACATACATATATATATATATATATATATATATATATATATATATATATATATATATATATATATATAGAGAGAGAGAGAGAGAGAGAGAGAGAGAGAGAGAGAGAGAGAGAGAGAGGGGGAGAGAGAGAGAGAGAGAGAGGTAGATGTATAAACACATGCACACACATACACATATCAAGTATCAATTTCACTTTTTTCGAATAACCATCTATAATGAAATTGGATAGAATTGTCAGGCCATCACACATGACCTATTTTCCACTTGACAAGCAATGAAATTTCCCTCTAGGAGTTCCGTTGTAGATGAATGCATTCGAATTCCGAATCAGTGATATCTCCGTTTTCCTTTGTTTGCAAATATACACTTGCTCTCAGTCTTCGAACCAGCAGAACCCGCTATTTCAATATCATTAGAAGTATTCATTTTACCGCACTGACGTATTATTAGGAATCTCAAGAAGATGAATACAAGAAGATGAAGTCGAAAAGTTTGCCCTTTTGCAAGCGAAGAATATTAGTTTCCAACTTTGCACTTAATGCTTATCATTTGTGGATCTGTGTGAATACCTTCATCAGAAACTCGCTCTCCAAGGGCGTAACCGGATTCGATTCGACCTTTAAAAGAGGAAGAGCAGCACAGGGAGTCCACAGAGCTCCTTCCATCCCGAAGTAAATCTTACTCCCCGCAAGCACAGCTCTCTTTGTTTTATTCTACTTGGAAAGGCGCGTCTGCGTTGACAGGTGGAATTTGAGGGGAAAGGGGCCTTTTGGACCATAATTCGAGGATCTCGTCTCTAAAAGTTTTACCATTACCTTGAGTTTTACTCATTGCACTATTATGTCTTGTTTCTATCATTTAAAGTGAAAAATATATATGATGTCACTACATTCGCAAGAAGAATGAGTTTACTATTCTTTTCTTGGTCTGTTTTGCCAGCGTAAACAATGATCCGCGTCTTCCTGCTGGCGGTCGGCCTGGTGGCAATGGCGCCTTGTGACTGGGCAGCTCGAGGATCCAGCCTCCGCGTCCCATTCAGGGCGCATCTGCGACTGCCAAAGGTATTTCGAGAAAGGAACATATGTAAATTCATCAAAAGTTGAAATAGCTGACTAGATGTTGATTATTCAGTTATTAAATGTGCACATTATGTGAGTGTTCAGATTTCCTTAATGGACTGAAGATGTAATTGTACATGTTAAGATATACATTAAGTATTATACACACTTTGAAGAGTTTATAAGTACACTTTTCTGATCACAAGAGGAATACTAGAGTAAGGCAGCGAGTGCATCACTATTTACACGATTACACATTGTCACTTGTAAGAAGAAGCATTGAAAATATGTATATAAACAGAATCTACATGTTCACGTTTTTAACAGAATATTTTCTTTTTTAGATTAACATCTTTGAACAATCGCCAATGAAAAAAGAAGCAAGTAAGTTACATTAATGATTTACGAGTATGTTATGTGTTTTTTTTCGTTCCTGTGAATGAATTCTTGAAACTCTAGCTATGAATCCAAGCGAGGTTAAGAGCAAAATCATCTCATAATGATTACCAACAGAGAGGAGCGAGGCGGCGCGCGAGGAGGAGCGGGACGAAGTGCTGTGGACGAGCGAGTGCTCGCCGCGGGTGGCGGGTGTTCGGCGTGGTCAGGACGCTCGCCTTCAGTGTGAGATGGTCGCCCCCACAGGCTCTGTCCTCACGTGGTTCAAGGACGACGTCCCACTGCACAGAGAGGTGATCAGATAATACTATCATTAGACAAATTTAGAAAATGTCATAATCCTACTATATACTTTGTAAAAATATGTATTCAAGTGATAGCAACTAACTGACTTGTTCAGTGACTTTTTTCAAATGATTA
This sequence comes from Penaeus vannamei, assembly GCF_042767895.1. Classification (NCBI taxonomy): domain Eukaryota; kingdom Metazoa; phylum Arthropoda; class Malacostraca; order Decapoda; family Penaeidae; genus Penaeus; species Penaeus vannamei. The sequence goes on from NC_091560.1 coordinate 28,819,012, forward strand.
GGGTGACGGAAAATAACGTATATGGAAAACATTTTACATAGGGTGAAACAGCCGAAGGCATTTCCATGCCCCGAGAGTTTCTGGAAGAAGCGACCAACATGCTGGGTCTGGAGGAGGAAGAGCTGCCCTCGACGATATCCGCTTCCGCCTCCGTCGTGCAAGTGTCCTCCGTCGTCTATTTGGACTGCGTCTCCGACCAGCACCAGGTTTGTTATCAAAAATAGTATCCCAACCACAAATAGAATATGCTAATGGATTTACATTTAACTTTTGTTTCAATTTCTACACAGGCTACATACAAGTTAGAGGTGAGGCCACCACGGAGTCAGAAGTCTTACTCTCGTCTTTTTACTGTAGTTATCGTAGGTAAGTCCACTTCACTCGTAGGTAAGTCCACTGATGAACAGCAATTACTGTAAAATATGGATATAGGTACGAACACTACAATGGAAATCTGCATATTTCCTGGTGCGAGAACAGGCGACGAAAGCGAGGCACCGGAGGAAGGCCCCACGTGCCGCCTGGGCGCCCTCGTCAACGCTCTGCCTCGCATCTACCAACACTCTCCCGCGGCCATGGGCCATGCAGGGGACTCCGTGACGTTGCCTTGCCGCTCGCAGGGCCACAACGTCACTCGGGACTGGTTCCTCAACGACGAGAAGATATCCAACGATGAAAACTATCAGGTGATTTTATCTTCTGCATATTGTTTTGAAGTATTTGTAAAACGCAGCAGGTTGTTTTTTTCTGAGCTGTGTCAAAGTACAAATATTTGAAGCTGAATAAGTGATTTTAAAAGCCCTTGTTGCCATATTATAAAATCCTTCCGCATTTTTGTTTTCCTCCAAACAAAATATTCCGTGGAATAAACTTGAGATTCTGTATTTAGATCTCCGGCAACGGAGACCTATTGGTGCTGCGGCTGAGTGCACAGGGTCGCGCTCGGTACTCGTGCAGGGTGACCAGCCTACGGTTCCCTGCTCTCAGTGACACCGTCTTCACTGTAGTAAGCTATATAACATTTACTCCGGCAAGGCAGCACTGCCAAAAGTTTATCAGTCGTAAATTGAAGGTTCATCTCTTTCATTGGAGTAGTACAAGCTCACGACATGGTGGATAATTGCAAAATGCACTCAATTAAAGTACATACACATGTATCTGTGAACATAAATATGCTTGTCCAGGTACCGTGTGCAATTAATATCATTACGTATTTCCAGGTACTGACAATGGAATGATCTACGCTTGGAACACATTCCGACTACCACGCATCACTTCAAGGCTGACCCATCTGGAGGATTCTCATATATCATAATCAAGAACATGCAGACATTGTAGTATTTTCTGTGCTACAGACTCAATGCATGGAAAGAAAATTTGAATTCTTTTGTCCCCTATTTTCTTTATATCTGACAAGAATTGGTGGTTCCTCTGAATAAACTCAGGTATCAACTTTCTTCGTTTGACAGCCCTGCCGTTCCATACACGTTTGCATTCCTTGCAAGCATGTAGATAAGTTGCAGAATATGCTAGAAATGTTTTCAATCATGTTGGAGTTGAAATTCTGTAAAAGCTATTTAACTTTTTTCTTCTCCAGTTCACAGTCACAACGACTTGTCCTTTACATCCCGTGCAATAGTACTAGACTAACCATTTTCATAGGAAGTCTAGTTTAGATAAGAAGCATTTGATGTGCTGCCTCTAAGTTATCATTTGATATCCATAGAAAAGCATAGAGAAGGAAGCTTCGTGGTGCTTGAATTGCGAAACGAATGCTGTATTGACAATAACTGAGTTTGGGTTGTTCACTTAAGATGCAATACTATATAAAAAACAATAAAAAGGGAAAATAAGTTTAGTTTTGTTCCAGTTTTGTCTTTGACTCTTCACGATAATGTCTTCAACCCCCGATTTTTGTCCTCTATGTTTGTCGCAGTTTTCTCTTCGATAGATACAAATAGCCTGCACAGCAGTCGCGATGATAACGAACTGGTTTTAAATAAGCCTTTACTTAATTGTATATGACACCCACTGAATACGCCTTTCATGAATAACTGGGTTTGCTATTGAGTGGAAGTGAGAATCCTGTGTATCTCTGAAATCATTCAGTTTTATGAGTCAGAAACATTCATGAAAAATATATCGGTTGCTGCACTAACATTCATGAGGCGTTAAGGTTAGCGAAAGAATCGATAGTTAAATAAAAGTTTATTCAAACTAAAACTAAAAACACCAAGCACAGGCGGTTTTATAAACTTTAGAATTACTATAATTATTGTACCGACTGAAATCTTTTCCATTTCTCCATGCCTTGACCTATATTTGGGATTCGTATCTTTTTTCTTGCTGATGGTTAATTCTTAATGGTTACAAAGCAAAATTAATGTGCTAGACATCGAAAGGTCATATAGCACTATGGAAAAGTATAGTGGTGAAAAGGGTAATCATCAACTAACTAAAGTAATCATAAGCTAACTAAAGTTAGTTGATGATTACATGTGCTACACATCAAAAGTCGTATAGCAGCTCAGGATAATATGGTATTGAAAGGGGCAAAGAGGGGGGGGGGGGTAGAGAGGGTTAGTAAATGGACTGCATCACAATTGCCTTTTCGCTTTCCCTACTTCTGATTCGCCCCTTTTTCATTCCCTTTCCCCACTTACTCTACCTTAACCCTATCCCTATCCTACCCAGCATCCTGCCGTAATCCACAGAGCGAGTCGAGCACAGGCGGACCACTTCCCACTGCCAGTCTTGTTTTTTCTGTTTACTCTGGCATCATTTACATGTATTCTACATTTATTTGCATATTTCGTTTACTACTGTGAATAAAACTACCACAAAAATCCTTTTGTTATCCATATCTATTTTAGAATGATTCATATGATATGCAGATAATAGGGCATCCACATCTACTGCGAGTGTATCTTTCTTTTACCTTTTTTTATGTCCGTTATTTTAATTTCAGTTTTATTTTTGGTGTTTTTATTAATCATTTAATCCTTCTTTCACCTCGAGAGGAAGTTATTGATGTTATGATTTTTATCATTGAATCGAACCAGACTGTATTGCGTATTTTCTTTAACGTTTTACTGCTTTTATTTGTGGTTTTGTCTTGTGTATATTCTTTTTACTATGAAATTTCCAATTCATTGTTTTATTGTTTTTAATTGCTACGCTTCCAGCCCGCATGAGCCACTGTAATCCCCATGTTTTTGCTACATAAATGGAGTGGATACTCTGTGTTGTGATTTTAGCCCTTTGAATCACCTAATTACCTATCTGGATTTTACACCTCGGGATCTGGGAACAAGGCTGTACTGCCCCTTTTACTTGCCTAGGCGTATTTATGCTGGACGTGCTATTCTATTGTTTTACGGTACGTTTTGCTGAGGACCATGTGCGCTTCTTGGCTTTGAATTTCTACTTACTTTGAATTTTATTTACTTTTTTCTTGTCCTTTTATTACTTTCTTTTATTCATGCCTCTCGTTTTTACTTTATCTTTTGGTTTTGTCCATTTATACGATCTTCTCATTTGCTTTTACTTGTATCTCCTTTTACCCAAACTTCCTTTTCACATGATTTGATGTATTTTAGTAAGACTCAAGTCTCCCGCTTCACGTCATGCTTAGATAGTTTTGAATGTCTGAGAGTTTCTGAAGTGGATTTGATTGGAAAGATCTGAGAATTTTTTTATGAGGCGGAGAAAAAGAGATAGATATCTAAGGGGCAGAGGATGAGTTCGGTGGAGGAGGGGTGTGGTGTGAAAAGATGGGATGGAATATTGAGATTGTCTGATATCGGTAGAGCAAGGAGGGAAAAGGGGTAGGTGTGGAAACGTCTTTGTAGGAAGGGGGAGGGGCGGAGTGAAGGGCGGCACTGGAGTAAGGAGTAAGAGAAAAACCTGATTCCTGTCTATCCTCACGTAAAGCGAAGCCAATTTTTCATCTGAGAGTTGGCACCTCACACTTAAACTTGCAGATAGGGCAGCCCCTATAGAATACATTGCGGGAGTCACCACAATTGGCGCACATGCAGAGCAGTTTGACTGATCATGGCCAGAATGGATGCGTAGACAGCATCGGGGCACGGTGGCCTGACATTGACGGGGGAAGGCTAATATTGGTGGACAAAGAGGGACTCACCACGGGGAAGGCCATGTCCACGAACAGTAACCTATATTCAATGAGGGCTTAAGGCGGCCCCTAGGGGGAGTGGTGCAGCATTGCACTTACACTGCACCGTAGTCCACGGGGCAGGCGACCAAGTTTTCTCCACAATCTGACCAGTCCTTTGTCGGGGAGATAGAGGCAGCTCCGGTGCAAGTACTAGGGAAGGGATGAGGCTGGGGAGGAAGGGTTTGCCAGCGAAGTCAGGGTTGAGAATGCTTTAGCTTGGGATTCGGATGCAACCGTGACAGGGCAGGGAGGATCAGGGCGGTGCGGAAGGAAACTTTTCCTTCTTCTTGTTGGAAGAGGAGTGTTGTCAGAGTAAGGGAGTGTAGAGGGGATGAAAATAGATCGATACCATTTGGCTAGACTAAAGCAAGTACGCAAGCACACACACACACACACATATATATATGTATATACACGAGTATATGTACACACACACACACACACACACACACACACACACACACACATATATATATATATATATATATATATACATACATATATATATACATATATATATATTATATACATAATATATATATATATATATATTATATACATAATATATATATATATATATATATATATATATATATATATATATATATATATATATATATATATATATATACATTATTCAGACACACACAAAGACACACACACACACATATATATGTATATATATACATATACATATATACATACATACATACATATATATATATATATATATATATATATATATATATATAGAGAGAGAGAGAGAGAGAGAGAGAGAGAGAGAGAGAGAGAGAGAGGTAGATGTATAAACACATGCACACACATACACATATCAAGTATCAATTTCACTTTTTTCGAATAACCATCTATAATGAAATTGGATAGAATTGTCAGGCCATCACACATGACCTATTTTCCACTTGACAAGCAATGAAATTTCCCTCTAGGAGTTCCGTTGTAGATGAATGCATTCGAATTCCGAATCAGTGATATCTCCGTTTTCCTTTGTTTGCAAATATACACTTGCTCTCAGTCTTCGAACCAGCAGAACCCGCTATTTCAATATCATTAGAAGTATTCATTTTACCGCACTGAGGTATTATTAGGAATCTCAAGAAGATGAATACAAGAAGATGAAGTCGAAAAGTTTGCCCTTTTGCAAGCGAAGAATATTAGTTTCCAACTTTGCACTTAATGCTTATCATTTGTGGATCTGTGTGAATACCTTCATCAGAAACTCGCTCTCCAAGGGCGTAACCGGATTCGATTCGACCTTTAAAAGAGGAAGAGCAGCACAGGGAGTCCACAGAGCTCCTTCCATCCCGAAGTAAATCTTACTCCCCGCAAGCACAGCTCTCTTTGCCTTATTCTACTTGGAAAGGCGCGTCTGCGTTGACAGGTGGAATTTGAGGGGAAAGGGGCCTTTTGGACCCATAATTCGAGGATCTCGTCTCTAAAAGTTTTACCATTACCTTGAGTTTTACTCATTGCACTATTATGTCTTGTTTCTATCATTTAAAGTGAAAAATATATATGATGTCACTACATTCGCAAGAAGAATGAGTTTACTATTCTTTTCTTGGTCTGTTTTGCCAGCGTAAACAATGATCCGCGTCTTCCTGCTGGCGGTCGGCCTGGTGGCAATGGCGCCTTGTGACTGGGCAGCTCGAGGATCCAGCCTCCGCGTCCCATTCAGGGCGCATCTGCGACTGCCAAAGGTATTTCGAGAAAGGAACATATGTAAATTCATCAAAAGTTGAAATACTTGACTAGATGTTGATTATTCAGTTATTAAATGTGCACATTATGTGAGTGGTCAGATTTCCTTAATGGACTGAAGATGTAATTGTACATATTAAGATATACATTATTATACACACTTTGAAGAGTTTATAAGTACACTTTTCTGATCACAAGAGGAATACTAGAGTAAGGCAGCGAGTGCATCACTATTTACACGATTACACATTGTCACTTGTAAGAAGAAGCATTGAAAATATGTATATAAACAGAATCTACATGTTCACGTTTTTAACAGAATATTTTCTTTTTTAGATTAACATCTTTGAACAATCGCCAATGAAAAAAGAAGCAAGTAAGTTACATTAATGATTTACGAGTATGTTATGTGTTTTTTTCGTTCCTGTGAATGAATTCTTGAAACTCTAGCTATGAATCCAAGCGAGGTTAAGAGCAAAATCATCTCATAATGATTACCAACAGAGAGGAGCGAGGCGGTGCGCGAGGAGGAGCGGGACGAAGTGCTGTGGACGAGCGAGTGCTCGCCGCGGGTGGCGGGCGTTCGGCGTGGTCAGGACGCTCGCCTTCAGTGTGAGATGGTCGCCCCCACAGGCTCTGTCCTCACGTGGTTCAAGGACGACGTCCCACTGCACAGAGAGGTGATCAGATAATACTATCATTAGACAAATTTAGAAAATGTCATAATCCTACTATATACTTTGTAAAAATATGTATTCAAGTGATAGCAACCAACTGACTTGTTCAGTGACTTTTTTCAAATGATTAGGGTGACGGAAAATAACGTATATGGAAAACATTTTACATAGGGTGAAACAGCCGAAGGCATTTCCATGCCCCGAGAGTTTCTGGAAGAAGCGACCAACATGCTGGGTCTGGAGGAGGGAGAGCTGCCCTCGACGATATCCGCTTCCGCCTCCGTCGTGCAAGTGTCCTCCGTCGTCTATTTGGACTGCGTCTCCGACCAGCACCAGGTTTGTTATCAAAAATAGTATCCCAACCACAAATAGAATATGCTAATGCATTTACATTTAACTTTTGTTTCAATTTCTACACAGGCTACATACAAGTTGGAGGTGAGGCCACCACGGAGTCAGAAGTCTTACTCTCGTCTTTTTACTGTAGTTATCGTAGGTAAGTCCACTTCACTCGTAGGTAAGTCCACTGATGAACAGCAATTACTGTAAAATATGGATATAGGTACGAACACTACAATGGAAATCTGCATATTTCCTGGTGCGAGAACAGGCGACGAAAGCGAGGCACCGGAGGAAGGCCCCACGTGCCGCCTGGGCGCCCTCGTCAACGCTCTGCCTCGCATCTACCAACACTCTCCCGCGGCCATGGGCCATGCAGGGGACTCCGTGACGTTGCCTTGCCGCTCGCAGGGCCACAACGTCACTCGGGACTGGTTCCTCAACGACGAGAAGATATCCAACGATGAAAACTATCAGGTGATTTTATCTTCTGCATATTGTTTTGAAGTATTTGTAAAACGCAGCAGGTTGTTTTTTTCTGAGCTGTGTCAAAGTACAAATATTTGAAGCTGAATAAGTGATTTTAAAAGCCCTTGTTGCCATATTATAAAATCCTTCCGCATTTTTGTTTTCCTCCAAACAAAATATTCCGTGGAATAAACTTGAGATTCTGTATTTAGATCTCCGGCAACGGAGACCTATTGGTGCTGCGGCTGAGTGCACAGGGTCGCGCTCGGTACTCGTGCAGGGTGACCAGCCTACGGTTCTCTGCTCTCAGTGACACCGTCTTCACTGTAGTAAGCTATATAACATTTACTCCGGCAAGGCAGCACTGCCAAACGTTTATCAGTCGTAAATTGAAGGTTCATCTCTTTTATTGGAGTAGTACAAGCTCACGACATGGTGGATAATTGCAAAATGCACTCAATTAAAGTACATACACATGTATCTGTGAACATAAATATGCTTGTCCAGGTACCGTGTGCAATTAATATCATTACGTATTTCCAGGTACTGACAATGGAATGATCTACGCTTGGAACACATTCCGACTACCACGCATCACTTCAAGGCTGACCCATCTGGAGGATTCTCATATATCATAATCAAGAACATGCAGACATTGTAGTATTTTCTGTGCTACAGACTCAATGCATGGAAAGAAAATTTGAATTCTTTTGTCCCCTATTTTCTTTGTATCTGACAAGAATTGGTGGTTCCTCTGAATAAACTCAGGTATCAACTTTCTTCGTTTGACAGCCCTGCCGTTCCATACACGTTTGCATTCCTTGCAAGCATGTAGATAAGTTGCAGAATATGCTAGAAATGTTTTCAATCATGTTGGAGTTGAAATTCTGTAAAAGCTATTTAACTTTTTTCTTCTCCAGTTCAGTCACAACGACTTGTCCTTTACATCCCGTGCAATAGTACTAGACTAACCATTTTCATAGGAAGTCTAGTTTAGATAAGAAGCATTTGATGTGCTGCCTCTAAGTTATCATTTGATATCCATAGAAAAGCATAGAGAAGGAAGCTTCTTGGTGCTTGAATTGCGAAACGAATGCTGTATTGACAATAACTGAGTTTGGGTTGTTCACTTAAGATACAATACTATAAAAAAAACAATAAAAATGGAAAATAAGTTGTTTTGTTCCAGTTTTGTCTTTGACTCTTCACGATAATGTCTTCAACCCCCGACGTTTGTCCTCTATGTTTGCCGCAGTTTTCTCTTCGAGAGAGACAAATAGCCTGCACAGCAGTCGCGATGATAACGAACTAGTTTTAAGTAAGCCTTTACTTAATTGTATATGACACCCACTGAATACGCCTTTCATGAATAACTGGGTTTGCTATTGAGTGGAAGTGAGAATCCTGTGTATCTCTGAAATCATTCAGTTTTATGAGTCAGAAACATTCATGAAAAATATATCGGTTGCTGCACTAACATTCATGAGGCGTTAAGGTTAGCGAAAGAATCGATAGTTAAATAAAAGTTTATTCAAACTAAAACTAAAAACACCAAGCACAGGCGGTTTTATAAACTTTAGAATTACTATAATTATTGTACCGACTGAAATCTTTTCCATTTCTCCATGCCTTGACCTATATTTGGGATTCGTATCTTTTTTCTTGCTGATGGTTAATTCTTAATGGTTACAAAGCAAAATTAATGTGCTAGACATCGAAAGGTCATATAGCACTATGGAAAAGTATAGTGGTGAAAAGGGTAATCATCAACTAACTAAAGTAATCATAAGCTAACTAAAGTTAGTTGATGATTACATGTGCTACACATCAAAAGTCGTATAGCAGCTCAGGATAATATGGTATTGAAAGGGGCAAAGAGGGGGGGGGGGGTAGAGAGGGTTAGTAAATGGACTGCATCACAATTGCCTTTTCGCTTTCCCTACTTCTGATTCGCCCCTTTTTCATTCCCTTTCCCCACTTACTCTACCTTAACCCTATCCCTATCCTACCCAGCATCCTGCCGTAATCCACAGAGCGAGTCGAGCACAGGCGGACCACTTCCCACTGCCAGTCTTGTTTTTTCTGTTTACTCTGGCATCATTTACATGTATTCTACATTTATTTGCATATTTCGTTTACTACTGTGAATAAAACTACCACAAAAATCCTTTTGTTATCCATATCTATTTTAGAATGATTCATATGATATGCAGATAATAGGGCATCCACATCTACTGCGAGTGTATCTTTCTTTTACCTTTTTTTATGTCCGTTATTTTAATTTCAGTTTTATTTTTGGTGTTTTTATTAATCATTTAATCCTTCTTTCACCTCGAGAGGAAGTTATTGATGTTATGATTTTTATCATTGAATCGAACCAGACTGTATTGCGTATTTTCTTTAACGTTTTACTGCTTTTATTTGTGGTTTTGTCTTGTGTATATTCTTTTTACTATGAAATTTCCAATTCATTGTTTTATTGTTTTTAATTGCTACGCTTCCAGCCCGCATGAGCCACTGTAATCCCCATGTTTTTGCTACATAAATGGAGTGGATACTCTGTGTTGTGATTTTAGCCCTTTGAATCACCTAATTACCTATCTGGATTTTACACCTCGGGATCTGGGAACAAGGCTGTACTGCCCCTTTTACTTGCCTAGGCGTATTTATGCTGGACGTGCTATTCTATTCTTTTACGGTACGTTTTGCTGAGGACCATGTGCGCTTCTTGGCTTTGAATTTCTACTTACTTTGAATTTTATTTACTTTTTTCTTGTCCTTTTATTACTTTCTTTTATTCATGCCTCTCGTTTTTACTTTATCTTTTGGTTTTGTCCATTTATACGATCTTCTCATTTGCTTTTACTTGTATCTCCTTTTACCCAAACTTCCTTTTCACATGATTTGATGTATTTTAGTAAGACTCAAGTCTCCCGCTTCACGTCATGCTTAGATAGTTTTGAATGTCTGAGAGTTTCTGAAGTGGATTTGATTGGAAAGATCTGAGAATTTTTTTATGAGGCGGAGAAAAAGAGATAGATATCTAAGGGGCAGAGGATGAGTTCGGTGGAGGAGGGGTGTGGTGTGAAAAGATGGGATGGAATATTGAGATTGTCTGATATCGGTAGAGCAAGGAGGGAAAAGGGGTAGGTGTGGAAACGTCTTTGTAGGAAGGGGGAGGGGCGGAGTGAAGGGCGGCACTGGAGTAAGGAGTAAGAGAAAAACCTGATTCCTGTCTATCCTCACGTAAAGCGAAGCCAATTTTTCATCTGAGAGTTGGCACCTCACACTTAAACTTGTAGATAGGGCAGCCCCTACAGAATACATTACGGGAGTCACCACAATTGGCGCACATGCAGAGCAGTTTGACTGATCATGGCCAGAATGGATGCGTAGACAGGATTGGGGCACGGTGGCCTGACATTGACGGGGGAAGGCTAATATTGGTGGACAAAGAGGGACTCACCACGGGGAAGGCCATGTCCACGAACAGTAACCTATATTCAATGAGGGCTTAAGGCGGCCCCTAGGGGGAATGGCGCAGCATTGCACTTACACTGCACCGTAGTCCACGAGGCAGGCGACCAAGTTTTCTCCACAATCTGACCAGTCCTTTGTCGGGGAGATAGAGGCAGCTCCGGTGCAAGTACTAGGGAAGGGATGAGGCTGGGGAGGAAGGGTTTGCCAGCGAAGTCAGGGTGAGAATGCTTTAGCTTGGGATTCGGATGTAACCGTGACAGGGCAGGGAGGATCAGGGCGGTGTGGAAGGAAACTTTTCCTTCTTGTTGGAAGAGGAGTGTTGTCAGAGTAAGGGAGTGTAGAGGGGATAAAAATAGATCGATACCATTTGGCTAGACTAAAGCAAGTACGCAAGCACATACAAACAAACATATATATGTATATACACGAGTATATGCACACACACACACACACACACACACACACACACACACACACACACATATATATATATATATATATATATATATATATATATATATATATACATATATATATTATACACACACACACACACACACACACACACACACACACACACACACACACATATATATATATATATATATATATATATATATATATATATATATATATATATATGTATATATATAGAGAGAGAGGTAGATGTATACACACATATGCACACACATACACATATCAAGTATCAATTTCACTTTTTTCGAATAACCATCTATAATGAAATTGGATAGAATTGTCAGGCCATCACACATGACCTATTTTCCACTTGACAAGCAATGAAATTTCCCTCTAGGAGTTCCGTTGTAGATGAATGCATTCGAATTCCGAATCAGTGATATCTCCGTTTTCCTTTGTTTGCAAATATACACTTGCTCTCAGTCTTCGAACCAGCAGAACCCGCTATTTCAATATCATTAGAAGTATTCATTTTACCGCACTGAGGTATTATTAGGAATCTCAAGAAGATGAATACAAGAAGATGAAGTCGAAAAGTTTGCCCTTTTGCAAGCGAAGAATATTAGTTTCCAACTTTGCACTTAATGCTTATCATTTGTGGATCTGTGTGAATACCTTCATCAGAAACTCGCTCTCCAAGGGCGTAACCGGATTCGATTCGACCTTTAAAAGAGGAAGAGCAGCACAGGGAGTCCACAGAGCTCCTTCCATCCCGAAGTAAATCTTACTCCCCGCAAGCACAGCTCTCTTTGCCTTATTCTACTTGGAAAGGCGCGTCTGCGTTGACAGGTGGAATTTGAGGGGAAAGGGGCCTTTTGGACCATAATTCGAGGATCTCGTCTCTAAAAGTTTTACCATTACCTTG
>NC_091560.1:28848716-28851216 GCF_042767895.1 Penaeus vannamei
CTGAATTTCCTTCACTCGGTTTTCTCGGCCCTTCGTTCTCGGTTGCACGTTCTTCACGGTCGCTCGGTCTTCTCGGTTACTCTTTGAACTTCTCAGTCGTTCAGTCTTGTCGGTCGCTCGTTCTTCACGGTCGCTCGTTCTTTTCGGTCGCTCGGTCTTATTGGTTGTATTTATACATGCACATATGTGTGTTACATACGTTATGTATATGAAACAATTTCATTGTTTTTTTATAGTTTTGTGGCATGGTACATATATATATGAAATACGTAATTAGCTACCGCATTGTAGGTCCTCGAAAGACGCCAGTATTTCCTTAGGGATTACATCTTCAAGAAGCGGAATAGTGATTTTCTTTCAAAGAACGTAAATGTTTTAGAAAGGTTTTGGAAGGAGTAAAAGAGTCAGCTTATCTTCACAATTCTATTACATGTTATTGGATTGTAACACTAACATAAACTAAAAATAATGAAAATTATCATTCACATTATTATCCAAGTAGCTTTATTTTCCTTTTTAACACCCTTGCAATAAAAGTTAAAAAAGAAGAAGAAAAAAAAAACGCATGCAACACATCAAACCCTTTTCACCAGTATATACCCCTCTGAAATAGGGTTGTAACGTAGGGTTGTAAGTGTTGCATGAAAAAGTTCAATACCTGAGTTCATCCTGTCTGCTCATCCCGAAACTCTGTTCATCTCGCCAAACGTAGAGGGAAATAAAGGACAAAAGAATCCAAGGGTTTGTCTTGTGCTTTCTTTCTGCGTGCCTTGGCGAGTCGGGAAAATCACTGATTATAGCATAAGGGAGCAATCCCCATGGGTCGGCCTCGAAGGGCCTTCGTAGTCGTGGTCAAGGTCGAGTCGAAGATCATTACATAGTTACCACCTGGAAATACGTTATCATATATGCATAAAAACGCATGTGTTTATACAGTCACATTTACTCTGTACAAGCATACTACTAGTTGTATACTAATTCATATCCATACTATACAAGTATATGCGTATATATACATACACATATATGTATATATATGTATATATAATGTATATATATACACGTCTCTCTTTCTCTTCCTAATAAATATATATTTATATATATACAGTGCACATAACTATATACACATATATACATATATATGTACACTTATATATATACATACATATATATATATATATATATATATATGTATATATATATATTATATACAAACACACACACAAATGTGTATGTATATACATATACATATATGTGTGTATGTATGTATATACATATATATGTGTGTATGTATGTATATACATAAATGTGTGTATGTATATACATATATATGTGCGTGTCTGTGTGTGTTTAAGGGTGTGTACCGAAAACCATCAGATAACTTACTACAGTGAAGACGGTGTCACTGAGGGCAGAGAACCGTGCGCTGGTCGCCCTGCACTCATACCGCTTGCGACCCTGTGCACTCAGCCGCCGCACCACCAGGTCGCCATCGGCCGAGATCTAAGTACATATATTAGATTAGGATATGTATTTAACAAAAATCGAAAGTCTATTTCAATGCGTAGCTATTTGGAAATAAAAGTGCATAAACCTATTTACACTTCATGTAAATTTATTGTAAATTTATGTTTGATTTACACATCAATACAGCGGAATATTGCAAAGAAATTTTGGAATTACCTTATAGCTGGTTCCACTAGAAATCCTCTCGTCGTTGAGGAACCATTCCCGAGTGACGTTGTGGCCCTGCGAGCGGCAAGGCAACGTCACGGAGTCCCCTGCATGGCCCATGGCCGCGGGAGAGTGTTGGTAGATGCGAGGCAGAGCGTTGACGAGGGCGCCCAGGCGGCACGTGGGGCCTTCCTCCAGAGCCTCGCTTTCGTCGCCTGTTCTCATACCAGGGATATGCTTATTATTTCCACTGTAGCGTTCGCACCTGTCTCTGAGATCTGTAGTAGGCATTTACTATAGGTATTGTTAACTGTTCATCAACAAGGAAGTGGACTTACCTACGATAACTACAGTAAAACGACGAGAGTAGGACTTGTGACTTCGTGGTGGCCTCACCTCCAACTTGTATGTCGCCTGTGTAGGAATTTTGAAAGAAAAGTTCAATGTAAAAGTAATTACAACTTTTCAAGCATGATTAGGATGATCTTATTTTTGATGTCAACTGACCTGGTGCTGGTCGGAGACGCAGTCCAAATAGACGACGGAGGACACTTGCACGACGGAGGCGGAAGTGGACGCCGTCGAGGACAGCTCCTCCTCTAGACCCAGCAGGTTGGTCGCCTCTTCCAGAAGCTCTTGAGGCGTGGAAACGGCTTCGGCTATTCCACCCTACATAAAGGATTTACCAAACCCGTTATTCCCCTTCATTCTCATCACCTAAAAATATAAACCAGACATAATCATATGCTATCACTTATACATAATAGGACGATGGCATTGTCTAAATATCAGTGTAGTGACACTGTGTTTGATCACCTCTCTGTGC
>NC_091560.1:28866216-28873716 GCF_042767895.1 Penaeus vannamei
ACTGCCAGTTTTGCTCTATGGAAGCGAAACACTATGGACACTATCCAGTGCCATGGAGTCAAGTCTCGATGCCTTTTGTAACAATTCTCTATGCTGGATCATGGAGTACAGTTGGCATGTATCGAACCGACGGCTACACCGTGAGGCTAGCATGGAACCTGTTACTTGCATATAGCCTCTATAGGTAGGGGCTATATGGGCCCCTAGCTCGTTTCCCAGTGGATGGCCCTGCCCATCAGATTGTCTCTTCTGGAGACAATCCTGTGTGGAGGAGGTCCGTGGGACGAGCTAGGAAGGTTTGGCTTGGACAGCTCAAGGAAACCTGCCGTGTAGAGCTAGAGATGGGCCGAAGTCGCCATAAGGAACCTCCGTGGTTGGAAGGTTTTTCATCCCGCTCTCTTTAGACCATCTGCAGAATCTTACAGCTGTCAGCGTCTCTGTCATGGTGGGACAGGGACATCTAGTGTACGAGGTTGTCATGCTTATGATTCAGTAACGCTTTCGCAACCACTAAATGTTTACTTCGTGCCAAAGAAAGGTGAATTATTTTATTTTATATATTGCATACCACCACTTGATAAAAGAGCTTGTACAGTATAATTAAGCTAATAATACTTCCTTTAGCAATATGCCACTGATCATGCTGTAGTATTAACCCGTCCCTCCCCCTGCAGCGATTCCCACATTATCCACATCCCCATAGCAAGTGTATGCTGATGAGATGCTGCAAACAGGGTTTTTTTTTATCTAATTTGTATAGCAGGCATGTAAGAAGAAAGATCGGGAACATGAATAATGTGAAGGAAGAATATATAAGTTTACGTTGTTTAGCTTTATTGCAGTAACATTAAATAAAACGATGAAGATAAGTTGACTTTATTCTTCCTCTGAAACCTGTCTAAAATAGTTCAGATGAGATTTGGAACTGCCTTTTCACACAAAAAGAAAGTAAGGGTTTTCCGATGAACCCACAATTCATGCTGGCTCATTAGACTATATTATGAAGCTAGAAAATGGGTAATGCAAAATATTCACAAGTATGGCTTACATATATACATATATATATATATATATATATATATATATATATATATATATATATATATATATATATATATATATATATATAAACACACACATGTATGTATAATATATGTATATTATATTTGTATATATATGTAAATATCTGTATACATACATATATATATATATATATACATATACATATACATGCACACACACAAACACACACACACACACACACACACACACATATATATATATATATATATATATATATATATATATATATGTATATATGTATATATGTATATATATACACACACACACAGACACACACACACACAGACACACACACACACACACACACACACACACATATATATATATATATATATATATATATATATATATATATATATATATATATATATATATATATATATATATATATATATATATATATATATATATATATATATATATATATATATATATATATATATATATATATATATATATAACAGGGCTGCTGCCGACGGGGGCGCATAGCCGCATCCAGACTTCCGATCGCTGTCTTAAAATCAAACAATTGAATATCAAATCAAAAAGTCGTATTTTTCATGTAAGGTATTTAAGCGAATTTCTTGTAATCATAATATAATCAAATGTGTGTGTAATGATTTTTTAATCATTAAATGTCTTTTATTTTTTCGGTTATATGTAGAATACCCAAGAAATTCTCTATCTTATATTTTTTTTTACCAAGATCTTTTTTGTTATCAAAATTTATATCACGGAACGTAACTGTAGTAATTTTATTTGTAAAAAATATATTTTTGATTGTTGTAGACTGTTAGAAAAAAATAATATCATATCTAAATTTGCAAATATATCAACAGACTGAATAAAATAGTATCATAACTTCAACCGATGAATAAACAACCTACCTTTATCACCCGACAACGAACGCAAAAGAAGTTCAGTCTCGAAAGCACTTGTTGTTGTGACTACACGTGGTGCAGGAGGCTCGGGGTTCGGAAGGTGTGAGAATACGGCAAAGAAGAGAGAATAGCTAAAGGAACATGGCACCAACTACTAAAAAAAGAGCGGGTGGAAGAAAGTAAGAATTACAAATGGTGATGTTATGATTGGATGATAAATTAAGGTTGTTTTGATGATATTGTTAATATGATTAGGGTATTATGGTTTGTCAAATAACAGGATGGGTAAAGGACAGATAAACCCACGCTATATTTAAACAGAAATTATTTATTTACCTTATATATAATGTAATTAACTGCATGAAAACGAAAAATACTCTACAGTCTTGCATATTTACAGAAATAGATACATATCTATCAGTCTTGACATGCATATTTCCTATATAGATAGACAAATGTAGATAATTTTCTATATTACCTTCGACTCTCCGATATCAACGATTTTGGTATCGTTGGATTCCTCTCACTTTGTACAATCCAAATATGTAGGTTTTATTGCAAGGTAACCCGCTGAGGAAGCAAAATATCCACCACATATTCACGGTAGGATAGAGCGCACACGAACTAGATGCGGAGCCGATAACCCCTACCATAATCTAGTAGGAGCACCCTCCACACTCGGTCATCGCGGCGGCCTTGAGGCCATCAGTGTAACATCGAGAAAGGCGCAAAACCCGCCGACAAGGGCGCTTTTCTGTTCATGGTATGCCCTGTTCATCCTAATTATACTACAATTGTCTCTGTATACAATGCTGACTATGTCAAGGTTTGTATGCTGATTCAGTGGGAATGTTATGAGGTAATTGTAATATGTCCGCCGCTCCGAGATCGACGATAATTTTGTAATGGTCTAGCCTGCTGGGAATACGTGGTGGAGGTTTTGTTTCCTCGGCGGTGGTTGCCGCCCCCACAGGGGTGTCGCAGGGGGCACAGCCCCCTGCAATGGAAAGTCATGTGATTAACCATGGTTATTTTCACAGTTTGTTATATTATTAGTGTTATTTAACCCCGCATTTTCCCTGGAACCTTCCTTACCCTCCCTTGCTATCGGGACCAAGTTTGTCGCTAACAGGGGGTTTCCGCACAATGAAAACTATATATTTGTAATGTGGACAGTGAGAGGAATCCAACGATACCAAAATTGTCGATATTGGAGAGGCAAAGGTAATATAGAAAATTACCCATATATATATATATATATATATATATATATATATATATATATATATATATATATATATATATATATATATATATATATATATATATATATATATATATATATATATATTTGATAGATATACATTTATTTCTGTCTATATGAATGTTTGTATATACTAATATTCATTGGGTCGAGGCTCATACTGCTTTAACAAACCAGCCGTTAATCACAGGCAGCTTACCAATTATTCTTGTTGTTGGACAATATGCAATACAAGGTAGTGGCGGAGTTGGGTAATAAAACCAAGACAATTTTCTTTTATGGCAATATTTGTGCAAATACTTCCCAAAGATGGTTTAGACTGATTCAGTAACATTTAGCAACCGCTCCAAGCAACGAGCACTTGGTGAAAACAAACCCTCGTTCGTTCGAAAAATCACTGTGCTTTGCTTAGAGTCACCAAATTTTTCCGAGAATTTAGTTTCTTTGCGTTAAAATACCGAGGAGCTGGTTGTTCGAAAGAAATGGGAAAGAAAGGTTTAACCTTTCATATATTCCCAGATTGCAAAGAGAATCCTGAAAAATGGAAGCGATGGGTACAGGCCATGAAATGCATGAACGCTGATGGGAGTGCTTGGGAAACTGTTGGAAACTATGTTTACATCTAGTCAGTGTATTTTATTATTATAAATATTTTACACCTTTTCAAATTCTAGAGACAGATAATTGCTTTCAATCTCTGTCTATCTACACAGTCAACATCAAGGTCAACATTGCCGACATTAGGTTTTGGCAGCAGTTATACACTCCAAAAAGCACAACAGCAGTTTTACGTTTTTCTGTAATAAATTGATTTATCATAAGTTTAATATACAGGTAAACCATCCTCCGATCCAACTCACCCAGACTTTATCCCAAGCATTTTCCTTTAGATGAAAACAAAAAGCAGTTATACTGTTAAAAAAGATTTGAAAAAAGGAAAGAAAGAAGCCTAGGTAAGGAGATACCAAGCATTCAGAAGAAATCAAAGTTTCTTGTTGCTTCTGTGTTTGTAATGTCATATAGTCCAGCAGATGAAACAACTGAAGAGGCCCTTTCTCAAATTATTGAGGAGAGAGAAAAATGCGTTGTGCGTATATAGGCCTTTATGTAACTTTGTTGTCTTCTTTGTATAAACACCTATTAAATTGGAAGAAAAGTTATGTTAGGAAATAGCACTGATTTCAGAGAAAAATAATCTATATAGCTGAAAATCATAGATTACTAAAACAAATTATGTTATCATAAAATTAGTTTTATTGCCTGGTGTTGATCAAATACTCTTAGATATCGGGATGTTTAATATTTTGAGGGATCGTCAATCCCAATTTCGGCAGATAGACGGTATGTTCACTTTTTTAGCTGCACAGCTTCTAGTTATGCTTCATATCGCTTTTTTGCTTCTTTTATTAAAGAATCAAAGCATTCATATACCATTTTCACTTATGCTGTAGCAAGGCATCTGTGAGCGACGGGTTTGTTTTCACCAAGTGAAACGGTGCCTCCGACTCGTGATGTCACACCGAATCAGTCTATATATAAATTAACACAGGTGAGTCAATCATCTTGTTTACATGATGAGAGTAAACACTGGATTGACCACAGAACTCATTACTGTGATATGCAAAGTAGTTCATGTGTTACTACATACTTTGCTTTCAACGACCTTTATTAATGTTGTTATACCACATTTATGTGTTTTAAGATTTGCGTGTACAGTTTTGTATGAGAATCGGTCAGCAGAACATTATGCCCATATATGCATCTTCAGGCGTGATTTTGACAGGAGGATTCCTGGCCATTCGGTGAAAGAAGGCTGGCGAGAAATGTTTCGTGTTCTGTGTTGCGTCGATTCTGGGTTTGATATCAGAGCCCATCAGGTGCCCCAAATGCTGAAAAAAACGTTTAGAAATTAAGCAATCCACACAGTAGAGCAAGTTTGGAAATCAAAAATATTATGTAGGACAGGTGATAGAGGGGGAGTTTTTTTTTTTCCATAAGGTACCCTATCCCAGTAGTGTTTTGTCAAATAAGTAAACAATCCAGAATATAAATTTGCCTGCAGTTATGTCTGGTATGCCTGCTTTTGATAAACAACAAAATAAGCAGCAATGCTGTGTTTATTTACATTTTTGTACAACAGCTAGAATGGATTAGAGCATGAGAGTACTGTGGTATAGAAATTGAATTTTTAAATATTAGCATGAAAATCTATTTATTGGAGAAAATTTCTTTTACAAAATTCTACCATGTAAAGCATTTGTCAAGGCTTTTTCCTACTTCGATGTGAGCATTTTCTTGTAATGAGGGACTTGTCAATCTCTTCTGAAGTGACTGCTCTAATACTGGCAAAACTGTTTAGAGAGAGAGAGTGAGTGAGGGAGTAGGTTAGTTTAGTGCCAGCTTTTATGAAATGAATATTAACATAATTGGTCGTTCCTACAAATACCACCACGTCTAGATTTTGTATTAATTCTTTCTTCAGTCTTGGGGTACCCATGAGGAATTGGAGTTGAATTGGAGGGGACAATCCTTTCTAGTCAGTAAATGGAGCAAGCCCCTGGACCCCCTTTCCCAGCAGTATTTGTCTACCAGGGCAAGTCCCCCAGCCCCCCCCCCCCCCAGATTATGTATGCTCAAAATAGTATACTATATACATTAGAATGTAACACATTACACAATTTCAGCCTACCATAAAGATACATTCAACAAACGTACCACTTGAGAGTGAGACAGTTATCGCCATACCAATTCATGTTTGACCCATCAGCGACGGGTAAATATTTTGTCAAGTTTACGTATTCACCGGCTTGTTGGCGCGCACCAGCAGTTTCCCCTGTTTGTGCCCGGCTTGATCGGTAGTTTGTGAGCGACATATAGCACTTAAAAGCTTTTATTTTGCTAAAATTTATAAAAATATTAAAATTTTGAAGGTTTACCTTCACTTTAGGTGCCATTGCCTAAAATCTTTACCATATAAATGAAGCCGCTACTACTGGAGAAAAACAACCTTCGTCCAACGAGCCAGTAGCGCGGGAATGGGCATGGCATGATGCCCCTGGCATTTGGTCCACAACAGCCATGGCACGTACGTACGTGACACCCGGCGCCAATGGGTTAAGTAAGCTCTAAAATGTGTGCATTTTGGATTTTATTATGTAGAAATCCAGTATTTGTTACATATCTGTTATTGTAAACAATTAATGTTTATTCTTGTGTAACAAAATCTTATTAAGTATTGAACTGAACTGGTGATATGTATGTTTTATAGGCTATAGTATAGATGAACTAAACTAGGTGTGAGTGATTATCAATTACAACCCCTTGCAATTGCATTTTATATTTGATACTAGTATTTTTTTTTTTTTTTTCCATACAGATTCTGAACTTTCAGTCATAAATTGTTACTAGTAAATTAAGTATGGCAGTGTAATAGCTTTATAGCCTGTACCAGAATACTTCAGCAGTTAATTCAAACCATTATTGTATTTGTTGAATTAAAAGGTTGAGGTTTGCCCACCATTTATCAGTATGCATGGTAGTTTTTTTCTTATTTTCTTTGATTTGATGGTTTGAGTTTTCTTTTTTCTTTTTCCCCCAAAGATTTTTGTATGAGGTCACAACTTGCCACTATTGCATTGTCACTGTTGGATTATCCTCTTCCTCCCTTTTTCTTTGTTTCACAGATTTACATAAGATAAAAACAACTTTATTATAACATCACATTCCCTTTCAGGAATGGCCAAAAAGAAGTGATGAAGAAAAAACCTGGTTTGACAACAATTGCAAAGAAGTCATCCAAGGAAGCTAGAAGGGAGAGGCTTTTGAAAAGAAAAATGTGGGAGCACAAAATCAAGGCAAGCAAAAACAAGTCAAAAGGCGGGGAAAAAAACAAGAATCAGAATAAATCGGCACAGGAAAGTAAAGTGAAAAAAGAGAAGGCTCTTTCTCAATTAGATGAGATCCAGGTAAATAATCTTATGTGTTACTTTTGTTCTATATAAGTAAATATATACAAAGAGATTTTTCATTTGAAAAAAGGTCTTTCCATCGCATTAGTAAGAGAGAGAGAGGTGAAGAAAGAAATTGAGATAGTTTCTTGGGCTTTGCTTTTACACATAAAGGCTTTAGCCTTTAGATTCACATACATGTGTCTTACAGTATAACTCTTTGAACTTCACAGGTGCAAGCAGCTGTTGCAGGTGTCCGAAAATTGTGCAACAAATTATTGGCTGAATCTAAAGAATTGTTAGAAGTAGACAGTGATCAGCACAT
>NC_091560.1:28881216-28883716 GCF_042767895.1 Penaeus vannamei
GTATTGTGTTTGCATAGAGGTATAGTTTTGTGTATGAAAAATTATGATATGATCATTTTGAAAAGATTAAATTTTATTCACAGTTCTAATTAATGTTCTACCATATTTGCATCATCATATGTAAGCATGCTTATGTATATACGTTCATTTGTAGATTTTCATTTTTTTAAATCTCGTGCTCTCCTCCTTTTCTTCATCTTTGTCCATCTTTGCCTTCACTTTCTACATCTTATTCTGATTCTTATTCTTATTATTCTTATTCTTATTCTAGGAGTATTTAGTATCCAAATATATATCTACTATTAACATTTACAGGTTGAGAAAACTGAGAAGAGTTATCAAAATGAATATTATGAAGAAACAAGAGAAAGAAGGTACGGGATAGGTACTAGAAGAAGCAATATATTCTATTGGTGAAACTTTGAGCCCAAATTATGCTTGTTTTAGAACAGGATTAGTGATACTCTTTTGTGAAAGTATTGCTAATCATAAGGAATTTATATGATTTATAAGTTATTGGTACAAAATTTTATTATTATCAATGTTCATAAAGCATATTACTTTAATCTTTTGAATTGTACTAGGCATTTTTTGTTTGTGGGTATTCAGATGAAGAACAGCTGTTAAATGAGAGAACTAGAAAATATTACATCATAAAGTTTGAGTTAGTTGTTCCTACCATTGTTATTTTTTGTCATTTGGATTCTATATTTGGGTTTTGAATATAATGTACAATTGAGTGGCAGAAGCTCTAAAACACTGCTAAGATTATGAAGTAGTTTTTTTTACTAAACCTAAAGAATTTTTATTATAATAATTTTTGTTAATATTTTGTGCTATTACATTGTGCAAATTTATATTATATTACATTATTCTCTTAAGATTTTAATTTCATTTTCATCTTTCTCTGACTGTGAGTATGGCCATTGGTCTCATAAGCCTTGCATCAAATCATTTTCTTTTTCCTTCTTTCTTTTAAACAATAATACAGAATTGCAAATAGTTACTGGAAATAAATTATATTAAATATCTCCATAGCTGATAAAAGTACAGTTATTGTTAATCATATATTTATTTTAGGCTGGATGGGGAATGCAAACTATTATTTGATATATAAAAGGTTTTTTAAAACTACTGGAATATTTTTTCATAGCTTTTTTTTTATTTGAGAGTGAAGTTCCAGACAGTGTAATATGTTGCATTAAAGTGACCAGTACTAGAAAATCTAAATGGCCTTGTTATGTCATCTTGAGTCCATCAATTATTTATGATGTTATTATGTGTTCGGTTAACGCATTAACATGGGCTTTGAAACAAATGTAAAATATGATAGTTGTAATAAATATCAATTTATTTGCCTGATTTTTCCTAATTTATTATATGAATATTTATAATCATACCAATAAAAGAGGTTTAACATTTCCATCTCCAGGCACTAAAAACAGGCAAGGGATATTGTTTGTCTCTTACGCTTTCTCATAAAAGAAACATTCTTTCCTAAAATCTGCCCCTGACAAGGAGGTTTCACAATGAATTAAACATTTTTGTGTTATATATTTATTTACAGGTTCACTGATATCTACTCATCTTGAATATGGTAGAGGTTGCAGGCTACAGTGTGTTCAAGAGGGAGAAGTAATGGCACAGTTTAAAGTGGCATCTATTGCATTTTCTGTAATTGTCTGTCATATAATTTTGATGGTCAGGGTAGTTTTGGAGCAGCATTTACATGACAGAACTGTTACTTTCATTCAGTATCAACAGTTAAGGCAGTAAATTTTTGCCAGTTTTTTTAATGAAATTGTATTACAAGATATTCATGGAAATATACTTGCTTTGGAGTACAGAGAAAAATGTTGGAAGGTCTGGGCTGGTGTTGGAAAACCTTTTTAACCCTCAAGAAAATCATACAAGAATTCTTGTGCAAGGTAATATTAAGACTAAGTATCCCTACACAGGAAAATGTTCCTGTGGAGCTTTTGTTTTGATTTCTTACTGGGCTGTTGAACAGGGTGATGGTTCACAGGAAATTTATACAAGCTTGCTTCTGTGGGGAGGTTCGCCAAAGAGAGAAATTTTGATAATTGGATAAACTAAGGTTGGCCTAAGACTGCTATTTCATGAATAGTTTTCAATATATACAGTAGTGGACATTTTACCATGTACTTCTCAAATTCAAATGGGACAGGAAATTGTGATCATTAATTAGTATGGTGGCAGTGAGAAATTTCTAAAAAATTAAAGTTCAAGTCAATAGGTAGTATGGATAGATAAAATCATTACCAAAATACCAGTGGCCATGACAGTAAATAACCCATGCCTAGAATAAAAAACTACCAAGAGCAAGCTTTGCAACAACAAAAAATTAGTCTAGTTTCTCGGTGGATGTGATCCCACTTCTCATCAATGTAATTTTACCTATTTCTTAGAAATGCTAAGTATAATGCGATAGTTTGAATAAGGTGGAGTTACTGTAAAATCAATTTAATATAATATTCAT
>NC_091560.1:28931216-28938716 GCF_042767895.1 Penaeus vannamei
ATATCATAGGTTGATTAGAAGTGTTTCTCTTACTTGGTGTGTTAATCAGATTCACAAGTATCAGAATCTTATGATGTGTCATCCTTCCAGATTTCAAGTCATTTGATATACAGGCATTCATTGTAATAGCCTTTCTTTCAATAACCGTATCTTTCTGTTAGTGTATTTATATGCCATGAATATAGCATTAATGGAATATAGCAGCATATGCAAAGTCTGCACAGTACCAAGTTGCATTTGGTGCAAAAAATAATTTGGAGACATGAACAGTAAAACCACAAATAAAGGGAAAACATGCAGAAAGTGCTCCTCACAGCCAAAGTATAATCTATGGTGTGCTTACTGAGGTGAAGACAATTTTTACCCTCCTCATCAAGCCTCTCCTCGGGCAGTGAGCGAAGGGCACACCCAGTCACAACAATTTAGGTTGTTAAATAAAGTTTGTGACATGGAGTTGATATCCATATTGTAAAGAATTACCCTTTGATGTATTAGATTTTCACATTTTCAATACCACAAGATTATAATTGACATCACATCAAAATAAGTACCTAGAACAGATGTACAAGATTGGGCAAATGATATAAAGAAAGAAAAGAAACTCCCTTTCTAAACAATTTCACAAGTCATTTCCTGTATTGAACCCTTATTCCTACTAGTACACAACAAAATTTCCTTGTATATTTACAGGCCATGAAAGCAAACAACGTGTACCAGCTGGTCTTTTCGTCTTCATGTACTGTATATGGAGACCCAGAACACCTTCCCATCACTGAAGATCATCCAACTGGAAATGTAACAAATGTATATGGACGCACAAAGTATCTGATTGAGGAAATGTTGAAAGATCTGTCTAAGGCAGAGGAGGTCAGTTTGATCGGATGTTGCAGTTGTGCAATTATTTTTGATAGGTGTTACATGTGTTGAATTAGATTATGTTGCTGTGTGACAAGGACTATGATTTTGTATTAATTTTGAATAGAGATGTGTGTGTGGTATTGCTGCTTGTGTAGATATTATTGATATTTTTAAAATCAAACTAGTTGTTTTATTGATGATTTACTCTTAGATATAAATGATTGCTGTTATTACAGTTTTTATTGTGTGATTATAAAAAGAGACATATCATGTCACTACAAGGTATAATCTTCTATTCTTTTAAGGATTACAATTGTCTATATGACATCACAGCATATTTAGAATGAAATGATGTTTTAATATTAAAAGGATTTTATTATGCATTTATTGCATAAAGAGTGACATGTGATTGAACCACAGGACAGATATTTTTATATTATAAGGACTGATATCTTGTTCAAGTATACTAAATTATTTTCCAACTTGCTTTCCCAAACTCAACAGAAATGGAATATCATTGCTTTACGATATTTCAATCCTGTTGGTGCACATCCTTCTGGTCGACTGGGGGAAGATCCAACTAAAAACTTCACAAATCTCATGCCTTACATTGGTCAAGTTGCTATTGGAAAAAAGCCAAGTTTGACCATTTTTGGCAATGACTATGACACAGTTGATGGCACAGGTATGGTATTCTTTATTTGAAGTTAGTACTATAGTACATCTTAAAATTAGTGATTTGAAGTGTTCAGTTTTTCTTTTCCATCTTGTTACAGCACATTATGATCAAAAATTAGGGAATTGAATTCCCATCATTTTTTTTTTTTTTATTAATATTTATTAAAGTAGTCAACATAAGCCATCATACTTGAGATTCTATAGTAGTGTGAAGAGTCAAGAAGAAGCTGTGGTGTCATTTACTTTTAGAATTAACAATAGTTTTACTATGTGATTCAAGAACGGGAAGTATTTTACTTTTATATATGTAAATAACGACTTCATTTTAGATTGATAATGTCATTCATACAAGGTACCTTCAGGTCTAAAGAAGTGCAATTATTTTTTCTGTGTTTCACTTCAGTATTTTAGTATTACTTCTTTCCAGCTTGTAGATTTTACATTTGTTTTTTGATCCCCATCTTCCTTAGGTGTACGAGACTACATCCACGTAATGGATTTGGCATCAGGTCATGTTGCTGCTCTCTCCAAGCTTGACAAAGAACACCTGAGATATAAAGTAAGGATATGACAGTTGAGTAATTAGTGAATTCAAATCCTATTCCATATGTACGGGTTTATTTAAATTTAGATTATTGGATTACATGTCATTCATAACTTTCAGGACATTAGTAATCATGCATATGTATGATTTTTTTTATTTGTGATTTAATTGTTGATTTTGCCTTTAATCATGTTAAGTTAAGTAATTTGATACTCCCCATTGGATTAGGAAGGAATGATAAGCAATGTTCCTAACATCTTATATAATATTATTTTATGAAGATTCAACTTCTTGAATGGAGGAAAGATCAAGTTAAATTAACTGAAAGTACCTTTTTGTTGATTTCAAAAAAATGCTAAAATACCTAGGGTATTTGTTAAGAACTGTCAGAATTGATCCTTAATACCCATTTTGGAATAATGATAGATTCCCTATACAGTATTTTGTAATACTATCTTTTAAGGGGACCGTCCCGGGAAATGAACACCTTTCCCTACTCATTTCATCATAAAAAAAAATTGGTATTAGATAACTCATTGATTCTTTTTGCGTAACATAGAGTATAGAATTGCGCTTTGTCTCATATATAATTTTGATCTCGCACGCCCATAGGGGAGGGACGCCCGCCACAAAGTTGAAAAAAAATCGCCTTTTTTTTTTTCCCCTCTTCTTCGGTACATCACCACTCCCAGTTTTTTCCTGAACAATACACAAAAAATTCATGTGTTAGATCTAGCCTAAGGCCGTGTAAATGGCCGATTCTTGAATTTCCTTTTTTTTGGGGGGAGGGGGGGACTGGTTGACATAGAGTACTTTTTTAGTTTATTTTTTTCTGCATTAAAAAAATTATATTTTTTGATTAAGGTCAAAATTGAAAGATCGGCCATTTACACAGCCTCAGGGTTAAGAGGCTCTAGCGAAAGCAACAAACTGCATTTGAATCGCATGAAAATTATGAGCGTGGTGATGTAGCGAAGGTAATGTAAACAAAGAACGGAGATACGGTGTATTATATTTTGGCAGCTTGCCAAAGTTCATTATCTCTGTTATTTTTCTCTAAATCTAATGATGGTATATATATATAAAAATAAGCTTATTTAGTGTAATTTACGATGCAATGATTACCAAGTCAATTGGAATTACCATTTTCATTAGGGATGCTTTCCTATAAAGGTATGTATTTATATATATATATATATATATATATATATATATATATATATATATATATATATATATATATAAAAGTAGTTATTTTCATCTATAAAGGTTAATAAATGCATTTTACCATAACTAATCTAAACCAGATAAGAACATTTTTTTAATTTTTCATTATTTTTTATTTTTTGTTATTATTTTATTTACTTTGATTTTGAAGAAATGGGGAACTGTGGATGGCAACATTAGTTTAAAATCATCCTAATTATAAAGTCCTAGCATGAATACAACATGGTGGTTCAATTTTGAGAATTTTAAAAGCATATGAATTTAGTACATGGAATTTGAGAACTTACAGAAGTCGTTGAATTTCTCCCATGCTCCACACATGGTCACTGGGTGTTTATAATTTGCAAGGAGGATCATATGTACTTGAACACACGCACATAAAGTTAAAAAATGAATCATCCTCATTTAGTAGGCCTACATATCTTTCATATCTAAATGATAAAATATATTAGTTAACCCTCTCAAACTGCTTTCTTCAATAATTGTCAATATTAACAGATTGCAAAGAGAAACAAGTGTAGAGTTGGAGATTAGCCATTTGCACCCTTAATCTTAACTAAGAAGTGCATAAAATCAAGCAGACACCTAGGTGTGGTGGGATATTTGCGAATTTATGGTACCTAAGACCTACGGTAATGTCTAGATATTATAGTTTTTATCAGGAAGCCACAAAACAGAAGCGATAGCTTTATCAACTTTAGACAAAGACTGCACGCAAAAACGATCTCAAAATTCCATATAGTTTTTGTTTCAGAGCAGATATTACAGAGTGCTATCATCTTCAATATGAAATAATCAGTATCTCGCTTATACATCCAAAGTTCAATAATCCGACATTTAGGTAACCTTCATATTGAATTCGTCTTCACAATGGTAACAACCAATTTCAAATCAAATCAAATTTACCCATGCTGTGATGTACCGACTGTTGAGTCAAGTCCATCAGTAATATTTCAATCCTTACTTATACGGCTATTTTCAAACATTAGCGCTTCGTACTCGGTATACATACAGATCACTTCGTAAGCTATGTAATGTTACCAGGGAGTCTCGATAGAAGAATATTTCATGTGTAAAAGGACACAAAACTTACATTTTTTTTAGATATCTTTCACAAAATATTTCGTCATAAATCACTGTGATAAAAGTTTTTTCTGATAATGGTATAAAAGTGTTCCTTGAACATTCACAAACTCATATCTATGCGCAATGTCAGTCAAATGCCGTATGTGCGATTGCAACAAGCAAAGCTCCACATGGGTGAACCGGGTCGCTCATTAGCGATGTACCTCTCCAGGTGTTCAGCTGGTCTTGCGTCAGCTGCAAGACAACAAGTCATAGCAGTCGTTTAATATTCTTTTGGTAGTTTCCTCATCCATGTACCTATACTATACACTAGCTAACTCAATCTGACCCCTTGTACCCTCCCCCTCTCGGACGGTCCCCTTAATGGAGTTATAATCATTTTATTCTTGACTAATACATTACATCATTGACTTAACTTTATTAATCATACAAATTACATTACATCTTGGGATATTTAAAAGAATAAAAGTTTCTTCACATATAGTGATATAGTGATAGAACATTTAACAAATAAGATGTCACTGCTTTTTTTTAATATTAAAGCATAATTCATTTGCAAATACTTTAAAGTTATCTATTAACCCCTTAGATCCAGATGTTTTGCTGCCTGCATGTGGTACAAAATATGGGCATTAGCCTTACATTAGCAACCAATTTGACAGGTGCACACAAACACTTGTGAGTGGTGACAAGACTCTTTTTCTGCATAAGCCTTTATAGCTTTTGTGCCATTTTCTAATGCTTTGCTTTTCCAGGATGGTAATAGATGGTTTTCCTTGCACACTTGATATCATCTCTCTAGATAGTCCATAACTTAGTGCAGTAATAATAACAATAAGTAACATTATTTTATTTGTGTCATTATCCTTTTTTTTCATAACACAGGCAGGAATAGGATTCTGAGCATGGAAACAGCATCCTCCCTTGAACCAGTGCTCTTCCAGTCATTCTCATGCATGGCACATTCCCTACTCCTTTAGTAATGGAAATAATGCAAAAGCCCCAACCTAAATGTTCACCAAGTCTGAACACCCTCCAAGAGGTTTGTGCACTCATGGCAAGTCATTCCTGTCACACATGCCTTCAGTCAAAATTTTCATGATGGCAAGTTCCCATCTTTCTGACCCACAGCCAAATTTTCCCGTGTTGTCATGTTCACTTCACCCACCCCTCTTGCTATTTTTTTTTTCATAATGTGATAATCATATCTCCCAGATTGTAGGGGTTGAGACAACAGCAATTAAGCAAGCATTAAAGAAATATTTAAGGGTTATTAAACAGTGTGTTTTTCCCAAATTTATAGATAGATCAATTATGTGTTTAATGCCACAATTTAACATATTCATATAATATGTTTTAATATCATTATTTTGAAATGCAACATTTATAGCATGATTATTCCTTATTTGTTACATTGCTAAGTCTGGGCTCAGTAAATGGTAATGTATATAAGAGAATAATGTTGATCAAGAAATGTGTGTGCATGTTCTGGGTTTTCAGTTGATATTGTGTTTGTGCAATCTCTGATTTCTTTGCCGCAAGCTACATTGATTTAGGTGAGGTGACACTCACTGTAATTAATAGTCTACTATTCAAACATTTACTTTACTATTATTGAGCAGTAAATGATCTTTTTATTCAAGCATCAATTTTTTTCCTTTACGATAAAACTGGTTTGTTTATTTTGAGTAGTAAGTATCAGGGATTAATGTTTAATTTTTGCAAACTGAGATTTTTAGTATAGCTTGATATGAGAAAAAAAAATTAAGAGTTTGCTATTAAACATGTTACAGCATTTCAGAAAAAAGATGATAATACTTTTAATAATGAAGTTCACAATTTTAAGCAGGAGCAAAAAAGTATTTAGTGTTATTCTCTGATCTTCGCATAGCCTCTCAACCTAGGTCTAGGTGTTGGCTTGTCAGTGCTGGAGTTTATCAAGGAATTTGAGCGTGTGTCGAAGGTGCAGATTCCTTATGAATACCTTGGAAGGAGAGTAGGAGATGTAGCAACGCTGGTGTGTGATGGAAGCCGTGGCATGAAAGAGCTGAACTGGCAACCACTCAGGAATTTTCAGGTCATGTGTAAGTAAAAGTTTCAAAGCTTTAAAAAAGGGGGGATAACTAAATCCTTTTTGTTCCACAGGCAGCTGTAACTTCCTGCTTCTCCCATCTACTTCCCCCTCCCTCCCTCTCCTATCTATCTACAAGAAAAAAGCCTTGTTCCCTTGCCTCAGAATATGCAGACTCATACAAAGAAATTTTTCACAGACATACAACCTTGGCACAGGCAAGGGCGTTTCTGTGTTGCAACTCGTGAAGGCTTTTGAGGCCATGACTGACACTAAAGTCTCTTATGAGCTGAAACCACGACGAGAAGGAGATATTGTATCCATGTTTGCCAACTCTGCACTTGCCAAGGAAGAGCTTGGCTGGACAGCCAAGTACTCCCTTGAGAACATGTGTAAGTCACTAACCCTCAATGTCCCTTCTTGCTTGAACTATTGCAAAAAAAAAAAAATTTACCTGCATTTTTTATGATTCCTATTTTGGCTTAAAAGAGTGTTGTTTATAGTTGCAATTATACCGATCAGTGTTTTTTTGTCTTAAAGAAAAAAGAAAGTTGCTTACAGTTTGCAATCATACCCAGTCAGTGTGTTGCTTAACCCAATGTTGATGGGATGGCAGGAATACATTCCATTTCCTCCGTCATTTTTTTTTATTTGTCTTTCCACATAAATGGCTCTACAAGTGGTTTATATCTAAGGAGCCGGTTACTAAGGCATCTTTTCCAGTGGTTACAGGAAACGCGACACCTCTTGTGCGACAGGAATCGAGCAGACGGTTAACTTTAATCAAGGTGCCAGATGCATTCCTCCAACTTCGGATATTTCATGCATATTCGTACTTGGTAGAAAAACCCACAATGCACAAACTAGATTTATTGAGGAAAGTAAGACAACAGTTTCAGAATCGTCCTCGATTCCATCTTCGGGTCTGAGGAGGGAAGGGAGAGGAAGCGGTATAAGAGGGAAGGGAGGAGAAGCACTCAGGAAACACGGGGCAGGTGAGGACAGGAGAACGGAAGTGAAGGGTCCTTCGACGTGA
>NC_091560.1:28951216-28960968 GCF_042767895.1 Penaeus vannamei
AAATGTCGCCTCGTGGGCGAGGCGTGAGTAGGTAGCCGAGCAGTTATAGCATATTGCATAACATAATGTATCGCGAGAGCTCACAGACCTCGCGGTTCGTGGTTCCGCGAACCACGCCAAGCACGGCAAGCTTCCAGCTGCCGGGATCAAATATAAAGCGACCTAAGCTGACCTCTCCTTCACGCACTCAGAGACAGCCTGACCTCCGGACCGCGCGGCTGCGCTCTCACTAGGGCTTGTTACTGCGGTTGGTTACCACAATCGCTGACCAGTCTCGTATCGTGTTCTATTCTACTTGTGTGTAGCTCTTACCAATAAAGAGTTAGCCGTTTTAATAGCATCACTTCTGCCAATCAGTGTCACAGTTGAAAGTTACCACCTTTTACAGTGTGTGTGTGTTCTTACCTAGTTGTCTCAATATGGGAGAAGAGCTAAGCTCAGGTGGTCCCGTATGCTATATTTAAATTGTCGTATAACTTTTTAAATTGATGCACAATAGTTCAATAGTTCTGTTTGGGAAACTATTTTTTGAGAACTTTGTCTCCTCTTTTTACTTATCAACTTTTTGTTGTGTCCTCTCGTTCTTTTTGTGTTCAAGATCAAAAAGTCATATTTATTTATCTTCACTCTTCCTGTAATACAGTTGAATAGCATAAACATGCCCCCCCCCCTTTCCTTCTTTCTTCCAAGGTAGTAACTCCTAATTTCTGTGGAGAAAGGGGTTTAAATGAATTCTTCATGAGAACAATGTGTAAGATTTCTGTGGTCACAGCATTATAAGATAGTATGGTAGTGAAAGGGGTAAAAGGATGGGGAGTAAATAGGATAGAATAGGAATAGATAGAAGGGGAAGGGGTTAAGGTCAAAGGGTGATAAGATCAAATAGATGATATATATCTGTCTGAGATAGAGTAAGCTGTCAATTTTAAAGGTAGAAGATCCCATGAGGATGTCCGACAGCAAGATAAAATTCTCAGTGTCTGGTATGAGACCGACCAATGAGAGATGGAAGTTTTTATGGTTTGCAGTTTATTGGTTGTCAGACCTGACCAGAATGATTGTCAATGGTTACAGAGGAAAGTTTTGAAGTGGGGGTAGTGGTTGGTAGCGGATGCGTGAAAAGCAGGTTTGGTGGGTTGTGGACAAGGCGGCAGAGCACGTCAGGTTATCTGCTTGGTCATTGCTGGGTATTCCGACATGGATTAGATAGATATGAGGAAGGACGAGGAAGTAGATGGAAAGTGTTGTAACGTATAGTAATTTATACCGTCGGGGCCTTCATGAGTGTTGTTGCATGCCTGTAATGCATAATAGATTTCAGAAGAAGAAAAAGGGGCATTGTAAGATTCTATAGAAGACAAGGAGAAGGAGATGGGAGTCTGATTTTATGGAAGAGAAGTGAGGTGAGAGCCGCTACTGACCTGACTAAAATAGGCACCAAGTTCAGTAGCAACCTGAAGAGGGTCAGAGATGATGGTATTTAGGATATGGAGAACAGGGGCAGTATAAGGAGAATGGTTAATGGATGAAACAAATAAATGTGCCAGACATCTAAGGTTCTATAGCATTTTAATAAAGTATTGTGGTGAAAAGGGTAAGAATTAGTTAATTATTAGGATAAAGAGTGTTAAATCTTAAAGGTGTTATAGGATAATATGATAGGGAAAAGGGTAAAGGGAGGTGCAAATGAAGTAAATCGGAGGTTAGTGAAGGAAAGGGTTAAGGGCGATTGGATGAAATGGAGTGTATCTGTTGCTGGGGAAGCTATATGAACATTATTTAAGGAAGGAGGTATAAGAGCCATTATGATGTAATCAACAAGTAATACGGGTAGAGATGGCTATTGGGGGAGTAGCAGAAGAATCTGGGGGATAAGGGGACTGGGGAAGGAGGTGAAGATCAGAAAGAGCGCCAGGAGGGGAGGAATCCGGAGGACACTGTTGTGGCAGAAGGGATTCACGTGAGTATCCTGGAAGGAGAGGTTTGGATAATTGGGAACGAATGTGGAATGGTGCGGATGAAGGAGAGGATGGGAGGAAGAGAGATAGGGGGAATTTGAGGGGTGGGGAATCGATATCGGCAAATACTTTGAATGTAGAGGGATTGGAGGGTAGAGCGGAACATTTTCTTGGGTCATGTCAAGGAATTTTTGGATGTAGGGGAGGGTGTGGAAGGCGAAGATGGAGTGGAACATTTGGGTTGTCTGGTGCGACAGATAAGTGCGAAGGATGAAGGGTAAGCACTGAAGAAGTGGTAGAGATTAGAGTTTCTGGATTTAGAATGGAAAAGGAATTTGACTGGGGGATAGAGGGAGTAGAGATAGGATGATTCAGTGTAGAGGGAAGAGATAGTGGGGGAGAAGCAGAAACATCTTGTGGTGTGAGGGGGAGCAGAACGAAGGGCAGTTTTGGAATAAGCTCTGAGTAAGAAAAACCTGTAAGTTGACTGAGCAGGGCAGTTTGAACAGCCATGACCAGGTTGGGCACATAGAGGGCATCAGGCTTTGGAGCGAGTGTTTGGCTGGGTGGTAAAAACGCCAACATTTCAGACATTGACGAGGAAGGAGTTGATATGGTCGGTCATGATAGGAAATTCACCAATATACCCTTCATGGGGGAGGCTATGTCTACGGAAGCTTATCTTGGTCGTGGTCGGAGTCAAAGGTGAGGCAGGGGTCGGAAGACCCCTGCCCCTCCTTTAACCATAAAAATCAAATTCAGATTGGCTAGTTGATGAAGGTCGGAGGTGTGAAAAGGGGGAATGGGAGAGGAGGGTATCAATGCGTACGGAGAAAGGAGTAGGTAAACGTGGAGAAGGGGTAAAAGTAGGAAGCAGGGATTGTGGAATTTGGTAAGGGGATGTTGGTTGAATCGAGCATAGCATCGGAGAGAGAGAAGGGCTCGACGTCGAGAGAGGGATGGCATGCCAGATTTAGTATACAGGCTCTCAGCTGGAGAGGAACGAAAGGCGTCTAGTGCTAAGCGGAGACCTCAGTGGTGGATTGTATCAAGGTGAGCAAGAAGGGAGGTTGAGACAGAGGAGTAGATATGGCATACATAATATAGAATGGAGAGGATCAATGTAACATGAAGTGGAGAAGAGTTTTGTGATCTGAGCCCCAGGAGATGTGGGAAAGAGTTTGTATGATTCGGAGGCGGCGTTGAGCTTTTTCTTTAATGTACAAGATATGGTCTCGCCAGGACAATTTGGAGACAAATATTACGCCTAGGAATATGCCAGAAGAACGCTATTGGAGTGGAACGTTATATAAGAAGAGTGGGGGTTGGGGACCTATATACAACTGTTGGAGAATATGGTACCGCCATGTGGTATCATAGGTTTTTCTAGGTCAAAGAATATGGCTAATACGGATTCATGGCGTGCAAATGCAGACGTAATATATGTCTCGAAATGGGCAAGGGGGTCTACTGCATTTCGGGCACGGCGGAAACCAAACTGGGAAGGAGAGAGGAAATTATGAGATTCAAGATACCACATTAAGCGGAAGTTAACCATTCGTTCTAGTAGCTTTCAGAAGCAGCTAGTTAGAGCGATGAGTGGGTAATCTTGAAGGAGGGTACCTGATATATTGGGTTTTAAGAAAGGCAGGATAAGAGCTCGCCAATGGGGAGGAAAATTTCCTGACGTACGGATGTGATTGAAAATTGTTAAAAGGAAGGATAGAGAGGAAGATGGGGGGTGTCGGAGCATATGATAGTGAATACTGTCAGGGACTTCATGAGTGATGCGGCACGACTGTAATGCGGCGTTGAGTTCAGAAGAAAAAGAAGAAGCATTATAGGACTCATCAATGGATAAGGTGAAGGTAATAGGGGTGCGTTCCTTGATGGCCTTAATGGAAGAAAAGTGTGGGATAAGATGAGAGCCACTACTGACCTGGCTGAAATAGTCGCCCAATTCATTAGCTACTTGAGTAGGATCAGAGATGAGAGTATCTCGAATATGGAGGGGGGGGGGTTGCCTGGTAATTTACGGATCCGACGCTAAACAGCTGAAATAGATGTAGAAGATGTAATTGAGGAAACATAATTTTGCCAGCTATTTGTTTTACTGTTTCTGATTGTACGGCGAAGATGGACAGATGCTCTTTTAAAGGAGATAAGGGCTGATAGGTGGTAAGGGGTGCTTCGTTTGTAGCGATAGCTGTTCCAGTCTGCTCGTTTTAAGCGAAGCGCTCTGGTGCAATCAGAATTCGACCATGGAACACATTTGGAAGTATAAGGTCTTGAGGTTCGAGGAATGGCTCTAAAGGGGACCGTCTCCTTTTTTTTCGATTTTTCGATTTTTCTTGCCGATTTTGATGAAACTCACACCCTTTTATTTGGGCCCCTTCCCATTGCCTGTGGTCGATTTTTTTCGAAATCGCCCGAACAGTTTTTGAATTATTGTCAAAAAACGGAAAAATGCGAAATTCGCCATTTTGAAAATGCAGCACCTGGGTCAAAGGATTCCGACTTCAGAAACGGCAAGACATTCAATTTTATTTGATTTTTGCACAGAACTACCTTATAGCTACAACTTGATCGAGAGCGTTTTTTCGATTTCGACTTCAATTTTTTTTTTTTTTTTTGAATTTTTGAAGTAGGGGACTTCAAGAAAAAAAAAGGTAAAAATTTTCTTACATTGACCACTTTTACAAGAAGTACAGGCAAAAACTGCGAAAACGCTCTCGATCAAGTTGCAGATATTTTATTTTTCTACAAAATGAGCCATAATATGTTAATTTTGGACATATGGTGTGCCCGGAATCCTTTGACCCACCCCTAAAGGTGGAGTTCCGAGATATCGGCATTTTACGTTTCTTCATCTTTCCAAGGCTATCTTGATATCAACAAAACAAGGCATAAGATTAGTCTTCCTACACCATAATCCTCTATCATCTACCTGCATTCCGAAGTCTTGCGGACATTGCCAGCACGTAACGGTTTCTCAAAATCTTACGTATAGTGCGGAGTGGTGGCAGTGATCTGGGGGTCTATAGGCCTACATTGACCATTTTTAAAAATTTCTCAAAAATCCAAAAAAAATCATACAGCCATTCTGATATCATGTTTGAATAGAACTATCTTTCTACTATTATATGCAGAAGCCATTTTTGAGAAGTTGACCTTACTTTTTTCTTGGTGAATATTTTCCGAAGGTGACTATTTTAACACCCTAATAGGAGATTTTGAAAACATATGTCACTTTTACAAGAACCACGTGAAAATATTGCAAATCCTCATGGCAGTATGTAATAGAACTATTATTCAGCTACAAAATGAGCCATAATACTTTAAAATCGGACCGAATATACGTGTGCTATGCGTAAAAATATGACGGACCTAAAAATCGCGATCTTATTCCTTTTTATTATGTTTACATTTTACATGACAAATCATGTACAGAATACTTGTATTTGATATAATTATCTATCATATACCTATTATTGATGCTCTAATGGGGTTTTACAACGTATAATATTTGTCGAAAGAATAACTTTTCTCCAGTCGGACGGGTACCAAACGCATACTTTTCCCCGCGTGGCCGGGCCGTCCTGGACCATGAAAATCGTCTTTTTAAATCTGCGGAATAACTCTACGGGGTCACGTAGCCAAATTTCACTCTCAGACCCCGTGGAAAGACGAAAAACAATTACATGGCGATGTGAAACTATGTATATAAGGTATATGAGCACATATAGATAATTTTCGTGTACCCCATGACCTTTTGTTTATTTATATTGTTACTTCCGTTTGTTTCTTTGTTTGTTTGTTGTTTATTTGTTGTTTTTTTGATTGTTAGTTTGTGTTTTCTAATATTTCTAAAAGTTATGAACACATTTTAACGAGATTTTAACCAAAGGTGAGTTTTAACCTAACTTAGACGCTTATTGCAGTTTGGTGGTGATGCGGACCATAGTTTGGATCCAGGATTTTTTTTTCTAACTCGAAAAGTTATCAACAGATTTGAATAAAATTTTAACCTGAGGTTTGTCTTAGCCTAATTAATATTCCATAAAATTTTGGTGGTGATCCTGAATATTTGGCAAAACTACCCCCCATGGGTGGGGGGGAGGTTTGCATTTTCGAAATGTTTTGCTCATAGATCAAAGTAACTATGTATGATGAAAACATAAAGAAAAGAAAATACACCATATGAAAAACATATGTTTAGTTATTTATATGGAAAATTTCATTGTCGTTTTTTGGACGCTTGCCGGATTTTTGAAATTATTCCGAAAAAAAGAAGGTTGGTCTCATCTTATGTGAAATTTGATAAGCTTTCAGAAAATAACCTCATATTTTTATTATCTCTAATCATTGCGTCACAATTGCCGATTTTCTAAGGTAACATCAAAAAAATATTTCGGTCGACATCGAAAATCGCTGCTACCACCTAAAAAATAACGGTCGGGCCTTGAAATTTTCAGGGGAGAACCGGGGGCCTAGAAACTCCTTGAAAATGCATTAAAGTCAATTTCGGCAAGAGGGGCGAAAATCGCCGAAAAATCACCAGACGGTTCCCTAAAGGCTGCTCTTGGGATCATGGTTGTAAAAAATTGTAGCATATCTGAAATGGGCGGGAAGGGGGGTGGAGGAGGGATAGGTGCAGTAGAGAGTGAAGTGAAAGTACGCCAGTCAGCTCTATCAAAGCACCAGCGTGGGGGATTAGGAAGTGGTACAGTACATACGAAGTAGGAGAAAGGAGTACTGGGAAGTGGTCACTATAGGGGAAGTGGTCTAGAACTGACCAATGGAAATCTAAATGAAGAGTAGGGGAACATAGAGAGAGGTCAAGGCATGAACAGGATTGTGTATGCATGTCAAATTGTGTGGGGCAATTAGAATTAAGAATAATTAGGTTATTTGTGCAGAGGAAACGTTCTAGAGATCGGCCTCGGGAGGTGATGATAGAGTTACCCCACACAGTATGGCGGCAGTTGAAATCACCAACTACGAGGAAAGGTGGTTGGAGTTGGGAAATTAGAGTTTCAAAGGCAACAATGTTAATGGGATTGGGATTGGAAGGGGAGAAGTAGACTGAAATCACTGTGATCCAACGGCGAAAAAAGATGCGAATAACTGTGCATGTGACTGGTTTGTAAGGGAGGTATGACATGAGGTGTTTTATGATGGATAAGTATAGACGAGGCATTAAGGGAGTGTGAGGAAGAAATAAAATGGTAATTGGGAATTGGAATAGGAGGATGTGTAAGGAAAGTCTCTTGGAGGCAGATAATGGATGGATTATTAGAAACAAGGATATGACGAAGGTCTGGTCTGTTAACACGGAAACCGGGAATATTCCGATGTAGGAGAGCTATACCTTCGTTATTTTATGTGTGATATCGCATACGGTACGTGTTGGGGAATCGGGGAGAGGGGGGGCTAAGAGTTATGAAGGAGGGGTATCAGGAGGTAGGGAATCTGGGGAAGGACACTGTTGTGACATGAGTGATTCCCATGTGTATTCGGGAGGGAGTGGAAAGGATAGAGGGGATGGAGGGATGGAGAATGTGCGTGTAGACTGGTGTATGAGGAATAAAGGTAAAGGTAAAGCGAGCTATATTTCTAGAGTAGAAAGTCTGATAAAAACCTTGTCGACGTGCTTCCTCATTGTCTTCACGTAAAGTGAGATCATTTTTGTATCTGAGAGTTGCTACCTCAGAGTCAAACTTGTAAGTGGGACAGCCTCTATAAAATACATTATGGGGGCCGCCGCAGTTATCACATGTACGTGTTTGTGCAGAGCAGTTTGATCGGTTATGACCAGGTTGGGCACATATGGGGTATCTGTCTGTGGAGCAGCAATGTTTGGGAGGATGTCCAAAGCGCCAACAGTTTTGACATTGACGGGGAGGAGGTTGGTATGGTCGAACAGGGAGGGATTGTCCACCCATGTAGATACATAAGGGAAGGTCATGTGTACGGAAAGTAATTTTGGCAATGTTGGTCGGTTTCTTTCGATGAGCTCTAGGGGGAATGGTGTAGCAATGTACTGATTTTACGTCTTGGTCTTTGAGGCCTTAATGGAAGAAAAATGTGGGGAAAGGCGAGAGCCACTACTGACCTGGCTGAAATAGTCGCCCAGTTCATTGGCTACTTGAGTAGGATCAGAGATGCGAGTATCTCAATTATGGAGGACAGTCTGACCAATCTTTAGTATCGACAGGACAGTTTGTTGGGTAGATAAAGACAGTTCCGGTACAAGTATTAAGAGTTGGATGAGGTTCTGCTGGAATGGGGTTGCCAGAGTGATCAGTTAGATTTGATAATGCTATAGCTTCAGTGGCAGATCTGACTCTTACGAGACGGGAGCGATCGTGTCTGGTATGGAAAGGGACTCGGCCCACTTGTTTTTGGAGGCATTGTTGAAGGAGAAGAGCGTTGCCTGAGTAAGGAGATATGTAGATGATTTTATGGAAGAGACAACTTTGTTGGCCGTTTATGATGGAGTGTGTGCGTGTGTGCAAGAATGCATTTGCATATATATTTGTAAGAATGCATACATATTTCTGCATTACTATTTGTGTGTGCATATACATACATGCATGAATACTTGGGTGTGTATAAGTTTTATATGTGTGTAATAGTGCATTTCTGAAGAGTGCTTGTATGTCCTTCATACAGTATAAAGTTAGGAAAATTTTACATATACAAGATATTTAATTTTTATTTCAATGAAAAAATCTATATATACACATGTATATGTATGAATAACTCTTCCCAATAAATGCTGTTCTAAAAATAAAGCAGAGCATTCTATGGTCCATAGATGAAAAGACAACCCGCTACATACCAACAGTACATGCCTAGAAACTTATAATACTGAAAACAAATTTTCATTTACACATAGCCTAAACCTATAAGCGTTGGAGATACCAATGCAGTTACATAAAAACATACATTGCTGAGTCCAATATCATTCAGCTCTTCAGCTATATGAATAGGACTCTCATACTAGTACTGCATGTGGAATGTGCACTCATATGATGCACTGACTTTTATTAAACAACAGAATATAGCTTCAATTTAAAGAACTTTTAATGTAAAAGACCATGAAGTTTTATATCCACAAATCTTCTTCATTTAGGTTACTTGTGTTCTAAAGTGTGGAGATATAAAACAATTCATTACAATCTATATAACAATAACACATATTATATTTTTAAAATTAAAATTAGAGCTTGAATTAGATAATTATTTTACCACTACTAATATTAACAAATTGGAGAATAGGTGCATCTTCATGATGGTGATTTTTTTCTTTTACTTGATTACAATACAAACAAAATACCTGGAAAGTAAGACATAGACATCACATTGAATGAACATTGATTTAAACAATGAGAAGTAAGACATTGCTAAAAAATGTCCTAATCTATTTGTAGCAACATATGAAAAAAGTCCTGTCTCTAGTACAGGTTATCTAATTCCATAACCTAGTACTATTTCAAAATGTACTTGCATGTGCAAACTATT
Source organism: Penaeus vannamei (assembly GCF_042767895.1). NCBI lineage: Eukaryota > Metazoa > Arthropoda > Malacostraca > Decapoda > Penaeidae > Penaeus > Penaeus vannamei. The sequence continues at coordinate 28,960,702 of NC_091560.1, forward strand.
GCTGTCATAATACAACAAATTCTCTACTGAAAACTCTATGTATACAATCATATGAATTCTGCACACATAGACATATATTTATTATCAGATACTAAAACAAATCTAACAGTATTTCTGGTTGCCTATATCTTTAACTCTAATTTCCTTTAGCTTTAGGAGGTTTTAAGAATCCAATTTTCCGAAGATGTCTCACAATGAATGGGGTGGCCGTGAGTGTGATAGCTATCCGTGCTGGAGCAAAAATTTTATGTACAGCATATGCAACTA
>NC_091560.1:28961468-28963968 GCF_042767895.1 Penaeus vannamei
ATTTATTTTATTTCATTTTTTGTGGGTGATGTCTTAGTTTTTTTCAAATACGGATTGTTTGGTGTTTTCCAAAGGACAGAGAGTAGTTCAAGAATACATGCACAATGTTTTTTTTTTTTTTTTTTTGTGAAAAGAAGTAAGTATCTAATATTGGATGTATTTATAAATATTTTGGTATGTGTCCTTGGCAGTTTTCAAATTAGTTACTCAAAACAAAGGAACGCTTCATGCTTGGTTGAGATACATTGACTTATAAGTTATATGTGAGTGTGTCTGGGTTAAGGGGAAAGTTATTCACAGCGCACCGTGTATTTTTTATTTTTTTTTCTTTGTATGTGTGTATGTGTGTGTTTACAGTATGTGCATAAAATATATAAAAAAAGACATACATGTCTGTATATAGATATGTTCATGCGCATTCATTTTAAGTAAAAATAATAACAAACCCTCAAAAAAAATTACGGGTAAATACGCAAAGGGCTGAACACGTCTATTTCAGGGGTCGGAACTGGCAGTGCCCCAGAAACGCTAACGGGAACGTGACTTTAAAGATGCCATATACTTAGAGGATTCCCCACAACTCATACCGAGTTTTTAGAAAATAATAAACTTTATACCGTCCGTGAGTTTAAAACGAACCTCACTGCAATTGCATATCAACCTTTTTGTCTTTTGTTGTTTTTCTTTTTTGAATTACATATGAACCTTTATGCCTTTTGTTGTTTTTCTTCTTTTTTTCTTTTTTTTTCGTTTTTAGAGGCCTTGTCCCACTGAACGATACGTGTCTTTGTTATTGTTTGATTTGTCCCTAATAATTTCATATTTTTTATTTACCTCCCGTTTGTGTGCCGAATTCTACGTGGGTACTTCCCCAATTGAACATAAGGGCATTTGCATATACAATATACAATAGCTCTGGTCAACAAGCTCAACAAAATAAGAAATATATAAAAGAAAACTAATATGCAAACTAAATGTGACTTGTCCGTAGGGGGTTTCATGGAATGTTTTTTTCCTGAAGTAATTCACTTATACAGTGCCCTGGATAGTTTTCATTGAAATGTGGTATCTCCTACATCTAAAATGATATGCCCATGCTTAAACCTACCGAAAATAAAAGGTAAAATAACGTCAGTCCTTCCTGACAGGTACAGTGACATGACAAATCAAATTATACTGTGTAGTGTAGTCCCTCTTACAGCTCTTAATTTTTTTTAATTAGTCCAGAAAGGCAAAAGTCTCTGTTCTCATTAAGAAGAGGCATTTCCCTTGTATCGTAAAAAATATGCAACGCCTTGACATATTAAGAAGCGAGAAAATAGATGACATTGTGCCTAATCTTCGATATGCCTTGCTTGACCTTTTGATCTTTATCAGTATTTAACTTATAGTCTTTTAACGTTTGCCATATATATATATATATATATATATATATATATATATATATATATATATACATATACATATATACATACATATATACATACATATATAAAATTAATGATACACGAATTACTCATTAAAGCCAGCTACATTAGTTTCGCAATTTCGTTAAGAAAAATCACTGTCTTTCAGATTATAAAATCGAACAATTTCAGTGTCGTAATCTCGCTGCAGGTTGCAAGCGGTCGTGCTTGGCTTGGGTTCAGCGCCAGAAGGACCACGGTACGTGACTGAATTATGCATGCTGCCATGGTAGAAAATGAAAGCAAGGAATCGGAAAAGAAAAGAAATGAATATACAAATATCTTCAGTCTATTAATGCACGTGACTCATTTTGGTATCTCCAGTTCCTCTGGTTCCCATAGCCAAGCCCGTAGCAACATTCAATTGCGTGATTTGCGAATGTACCGTTTTGGCAAGGAGCGTTCGTATCTCCATGCGAGTCTGTCCTCGCTGCAAGTGTCAGTCATTCGCCTTATTCAAAACTGCTGGCAAAGCTGCAACTTCGTCTGCAGGGCCTGTATCATGAGCATCGTGACAGTACTATATTTAATATGTGACCAGTTCCTATAATTCCATTTAGTTTATCTTTAAGAAGATTTCTGTACTGTTAAACCATTTCAGCAAAGGTCTGCTAATTCCCTAATTCACATTTATTGAATCGACGCGGAATTTTCTGAGAGAACAGACTAGCGTCAGACTAGTCTCGTGGCAAGAACCCTTTTCCGCCACAGTTGCCATCCGCGCTCTGGCAGACTCAACAACCTCTCCGCGGCTTCCTGAAGTGGAAGATGTGCCAAGGTTGAAACGTCACTCTCGTATTCCCCCCTGGCGTGCATGCCTGAAATCTGGTATAAATGTTTGATATAAATATTCCTGTCACTAAGTCGTTGGATAAAAGTCTTCATCTCTGGTGGCTATGTAACCTCCTGTGCTTGAATGCACAAAATGTATCCTGTACCTGAGCTTGGCGAAGTATGTGCCCACTATCTTTATTGATTTATCATTATTACTTCTAATAACGCAATTTCTGTGCCTCTACAGGACTATCATATTC
>NC_091560.1:28988968-28991468 GCF_042767895.1 Penaeus vannamei
ATTATTGTTTAATCTTTATTATTATCATTATTTTATTATTATTATTATCATTATCATTATTATTATTATTATTATTATTATTATCATTGTTATTATTACTATTGTTATCATCACTTTCATCATTATTATCATTATCATTATTATCATTATTATTATCATTATCACTATTGTTATCATTATTATCATCAGTATCAGTATTATTACTGTTATCATCATTACCATTAGTCATTATAATTATCATCATCATTATTATTGTAATAACTGTTGTTATCACTATCATTATCATTATACTTACTTTTGTCATTGTCCTTATTACTATCATTATTACTATAATCATCACGTCATAAGGAGTCGTAGTGATTATTATTACTATTAACATTATTCTTATTCTTATTACTACTACTATTATTATTGGCATTATTACTATTATTATACTGACTTCTACTACTACTGCTATCTTTACTACCATTGTTATAATATTATCGTTATTATTATCATCATCATCATCATTATTTTTATAATCATTTCAATATCATAATCCCCATCATCATTTCGATATCATAATCATTATCGTTATCAGTAGTGGTAGTAGTAATATCATTATTATAACCATCATTATTATCATTATCATTATTATTGTTTTAATTATTATCATTACTAATATCATCAACATTTTATCAACACCATTTTAATAATTAGCATCACTATAATTATCACTATTGTTATTATTCTTATTATTGTCATTATTATTACCAATACTATCATCATAATCATTATCATAATTAACATTATCGTTATTTTTATTATTATAATTACTACTATTATTATTGCTTTTGTTTTTATCATTATCATCATCACCATTATCATTATAATCATGTACCAAAGATCTATGCATTGGGAACTACAACTTAAGACTGGAGATCTCTTGAAACCCATAAACAAACATTACAAAATAGCTTATTCATAGTACTGATCTAATCTGTTTCTATACTAGATATCCCTAGACCTCATGAGCGACGCCAAAGGGTCAAATGTTGTGTGCAATAGTCAGTACAAGCACCGATAATATTATCTCGTGATTAACAATCTGTAGTTCAGAATGATTGTTATTCCTTCAGATACTTTGTAACTAGAAAAAGTAAAATCCTGCAAGTTGACCAAGTTAGGCAGAACTATTCCAAAGTTGGTGACTATTTGAGAAAATACGCAAGATCTTCCTGTGCATATACATATATATATATATATATATATATATATATATATATATATATATATATATATATATATATATATATATATATATATATATATACATATATATATATTGGGAAAAATCTAAACGGAGTTTGTAACACGTCCAGCGGTTTCCCTCGCAGCGGCATCGTCTTCACATCAGCTCTTTACAGCTCGTAGACGCAAGAGGTCATGCGAGCAGACATGGGGGATGGCGGACATGCCTTGTCGCCTCCGAAGATCCTGACGTTTATCTTCTCCCCAGACTCGCCTCCGCCACTCTAGGATGCTGAATGACGCCTCCCGACCCTATTTCGACACAGGGACGACGTTATCCAAGTTATTGCAAGAAACTGCTGAGCAATTAAGGGGGGCGGGGGTAACTGAAGCCTTTCTTACTAATAGGGAAATGTACGTCGATGGCAGCAGCGTGTGTGTTATGGGGCTATCAATATGATGATAAAATACAAAGCATTTTTTTTTCATTTGAAGGTATTCCCTTTCCTCTTAAAGTCTTAGAGTCCCCACTCTCTTCCCCATTCGTCTTGAAGTTCCCTTCTCTTCCCTTTTCCTCTCTTCTCCTTTCTTCCTTAGGTCTTTTCCCCCTTCCTCTCCCCTTCCCTTCCTACTTTCCTTCTTATTAATAATGATAATAATTATTACTGTTATCTTAACAATAATCATGATAAAAATGATAATGATAACGATAATGAAAATAATAATAATTATCATGACAATAATAATAATAACTATAATGATAATAACAATAACATTCATAATAATAATGATGATAATAGAGTTAAAATAGGAATCAAATCAATTCGTAAACCGTGTGTGTCATTCTTTCAATATCTATGTTGCCAATTTTCACCCCGTTTCATATCACATGGGACGTGATTCAATGGAAAATAAAGTGACTTCAACTCCGCAATTACTTGGAATACGATTTCAGGCGCAAGGGAAAATCATTAGTTATGGCCATGGATTACTTACATTGCCGTTGCTATTATTGTTTATTGTATACTATTATTTTGATCATCCTGAACATTAGCATCAACAACAATATCGTTGTCATTGTTACTATTAGTAGTAGTATTATCATTTTTGTTGATGTTATCTTTTTATTAGTAGTAGCATTATCAATATCATTATTATTATTATCAACATCATTATCGCCATCAGTATCATCATTACTATCATTATCATTTTATTATCATTATTATTGTTATCATCATTTTCATTATCATTATTATTGTTATTATCATTA
>NC_091560.1:29021177-29036700 GCF_042767895.1 Penaeus vannamei
CTCACTCAGAGGTTCGCCTGGCGAAGCTTCGCCAGGTGAACGCCAGCACTGGCGAAAGCTTTTAAAGTACGGCCCTAAAAGTAAGACCTCCCTCACTCAGAGGTTCGCCTGGCGAAGCTTCTCCAGGCGAACGCCAGCACTGGCGAAGGTTTTAAAAGTACGGGCCTAAGGTGAATTAACCGTTTTCTTTGGTCACGTTGAATACGTTTTCGTTCTTTTACATTCGTAAATGCTTACATAGTCTATTGGGACTTATTTCTGTAAATGTGAATGGTTTCATTATTATTTGGGATAAAGTAAAATTACTTAATTTGAAAGGCATTAGTAATTGCCACATTGGCGTAAATAAAGTCTAGTTAGTTTTGATTTGAATGTTTGCAGGTTGTCAGTAGATCATGGCGGCCTCGGTTGGACGTAAGATTTGTATCTTATTTTATATTGCTTGAATTTATTCTAGTTTCACTTGTCGCGCATAACTAGTACTCCAGCAGAACAGTTGAGTCTCATTGATATTTTCATAATACATGTGTGGATATTGTTTTGACATTTATTCAATGAAATGTGATTTAAACATGATCACGTGTCCTGGCACAGACTAATAACATTGTCGTGATATTCATTACTGCTTTATTCATTTTATTTTTTACTTTTGTTTCATATTATTTTATAAGCAGGATTTGTAAGGAGTTCTACGTTATATTTAATGGTATGACATTAAATCTATAATTGTTTGCATTTTTCAAGTGTTTAATCTTGCGACCCCCCCTGAGGGGGGGCTGCCGCCCCTCAACCCCCGCCGAGGATACAAAATATCCACCACATATTCACGGCAGGATAGAGCGCACACGAACTAGATGCGGAGCCAACAACCCTTGCCATAACCTAGTAGGATCACCCTCCACACTCGGTCATCGCGGCGACTATGGCGAAGTACTGAACGCGGCGGTTATTTCGGTTAGGAACTCGAAAATCGTGGTTCCAGGGGACGGGAAACTCGACCTTGAGGTCATCGGTGTAACATCGAGAAAGGTGCAAAACCCGCCGACGAGGGCGCTTTTCTGTTCATGGTATACCCTATTCATCCTGATTATACTACAATCGGCTCTGTATACAATGCTGACTATGTCAAGGTTAGTATGCTGATTCAGTGGGAATGTTACGAGGTAATTGTAATACGTCCGCCACTCCGAGATCGACGATAATTTTGTAATGCTCTAGCCTGCCGGGAATACGTGTTGGAGGTTTTGTTTCCTCGGCGGGGATTGGGGGGCGGCAGGCCCCCCAGGGGGGTCACAGGGGGCGCAGCTCCCTGCAATGGAAAGTCATGTGAATACCCATGGTTATTTTCACACTTTGTTATATTATTAGTGTTTCCCTTGAACCTTCCATGCCCTCCCTTGCTATCGGGGCCAAGTTTGTCGCTAACGGGGGGGTTTCCGCGCAATGAAAATTATATATTTGCAATGTGGACAGTGAGAGGAATCCAGCGATACCAAAATCGTCGATATCAGAGAGGCAAAGGTAATATAGAAAATTACCGTAACTTCTTAAAAATTATGTAAGACAATTAATTAACCATGGAAATACCAGTGGTGCTTTAGATCATACTCCTTTTGGGTATCCCTAGAGTGAGTAAAACCAGAGGAAAGTTGTATGACCATATATGTTTGCATGTATGTATGTGTATGCTCATAATATGTACAGACACATGCACTATGCTACGTGTGTTTGTATGAATAACTGCACAGGACGCAGGCGCCCAGAGCCCGAGCGGCCCCGACCTTGCGGGACGCCAGCCTGGCAGTCGGCCGGCCTGCGTCCTTGCAACCCTGCTCCTCTGGCGGCCGGGGAAGGATCACCGAGTCCATCAGGTGATAAACAGCCCCATCAGCATTGCCGGCATGAAGGCAGGTAGTCCGGCCGGGTCATTATGTGCTTAGCAGATCTTATAATTGCTATCTTCAAACGACCATAACGAGTTTTGAGATGATTGCCGGCCACGAGTTTTGCTATCACCTCGATAGTAAGAAAGGATATGCGGGATGCGAGTCGCAGAACAGCTCGCTTATTTCTAATGAGGTAGAGAAGGCGCGCACACACACACACACACACACGTACATACATACATGAACACACACACACACGTACATACACACATACATGAACACACATATACATACACATACATACATACACACGCATATACATACATACACAAATACGCATTAACAACGAGCATTAGTATTCCAAGACATTCTGTAGTCAAGGAACATGCGGGTAGGGCTAAGGGGCGAGAAAAAAAAAGTTGGGATCCTGAAAAATAATCAAAATGTTATGGTAGACAAGGATTTTGAAATAAGTTTCTTTTTCATCTCTTTTTCTGTATGCATACATAGGTATGTATACATATATATTTCTATGAATATATATATTATATATAAACACACACACACACACACACACACACACACACACACACACACATATATATATATATATATATATATATATATATATATATATATACATATATGTATATAAATATGTACATGTATGTATATATACACACATACACATTCACATATACACATGTATGCATGTAAATATGGTTTGGCATGCCACGTTAAGGCCACCATAGACGCTACGGCCGAAAGAACAGGTTCCGATCCGAACTCAGATATCACACGTTCCAATCTCTTCCAGTGGTGCCGAGTACAGACATGGTCCCTATACTCTTCGACGAGGATTTTGACTTAGCTTTCATTGAAACAGATGGAGAAAAAGGCCAAACAGATGAAGAGATATTAGTTCTTTCATGAGTGCCCTCTCAGTGAAGTTGAAGGTGAGCTTGGACGCGGGTTTAATTACTTAAGAATGGATGAAAAGATCGAATTACAGTTATGGTCGAAGATATTTAGTTGTTGCAAGATCAAGCCAACGTAGCACGCTATGGAGGGGAAGAAAAAAAGAGAGGTAGAAAGAAAGCGATAAACATGGGCGTCATAAACAAATATTTTTATGACATTGTATAAATCAATCTATTTTGGAACCTCTAGTAAATGTAATAAAAACTGTTTAAAGAGTTTGCGAATCCTATTTGATAGAAGAGCAGTACTTAGCTTACTGTATTTTCACTTGACAACTACTTGCCTCTCATGACTATTTTTAAACTATTTTAAGTTTCATTTGACAAAGACAATCATTTGATCTTGAAATGGCATAACCAATATCTTAACTCTGAAATAGAGTAGTGAATACTATGTTGGTTCATACGACTGTTTTACAAAGCCGAGGATTATTACAATAAGAAAAAAATAGTATTCAGGACTTTTTATATTTCTAATCCAATGATAGCAAGTTAGTACCTTACAGAAAGTGCCTTTGTCATAATGACGCGTAATTCCTGTACCTTGCACTTACATAGCTCCATACTCAGCACCCATGGAAGGAACCCCTTGTTTGGAAAAGAAAAGGTTTTTAACGGTTCATACAGGGAGTATTTCCAAGCTAGTTAAGCACTTTGCACTAAGTTTCCGGAAGTGTTGAATTATATTATTTAGGTCTCTGTGACAAGGTTATACAGGAAGCTGACCAACGAGAACTTAGTCTAGAACTGTATGATGAAAGTAAATGGATGAAGAAGTCATAATGATACCCCAACTTTCTCCTGGGTGGTCATAGTGAAGAAATTACAACTAACTGTTTATGATTCAGAGCAAGATTTGGACAAGTCAAGTTATATTTTCCCGCGAAAAGCCCGGAACCCGGATGTGTGACGTCAGTTCCAGAACACGATCACAGCATTCTCTGCATTCAATACATTGTAAATGGCGGACTCACTACAAGTTTCATCGGATTATTCCGACGAGGACGTTGGTATAAGTTCTTCAGAGGGTGCCTACGTCTTCGAAGAGTTAGAAGAAGAGGGGGTTATCAAGGGTTGATGGTTGTTGGACCGTACATGCACGAGCCCGACGCTGTGGATGTCGTGGAAGTTGTGCCAAACCAGCCAGACATGGAGTGGCGTCGAGACCCGAAGAGAATGAATGAATGGTAATTTTCTAAATATTTTTTTATGGTCGAACGTGTGATCCCGCTTCTATATTGTACAAAATTTCCGTAGGCTGAGCAATCTCTTGTCAATCATCCATTCACAAGTGGAGGGGCATCGGTATTTATTTGTGTTGTACTTTTTGGGGTATACATACTCTACCTCTGTGCAGTAATACAACTGTATACCACTATGTACATCAATCCATATTGGATCAGACATCATCTGATGATAGCATTCTCGAGAAAGTAAAAAAAGAGCATGTTCCTAATCATGTTTTGTTGATTTGTGCCTGATGATAGGCCTGCCTGCCAGGCCTACCCAGCACTTATTCTATTATTTGTTCATAAATGATTTCTTGTATATATTCATGTACTGATGACATCAAGATACACCTCTTCATCATTTTGTTTATTATGTATTTTATCTTCTCTGGGCAATTTATGATAACCATTGATGCTAATAACAGTTGAAGTTGTAGTAGTAATTATAGTGATAAAAGGAAAAGGATGAATATGAAAATGAATACGATAAAGAGAAAGGGAGATAGAGATAGCATGTGAAAGAGAGAGAGATGCCAGGGATGGAAAAGAAAGAAAAGCAAAATGTGTCAAATGCAAATTATTTTAATGAACCAGGAAAAGTGAATGGAAAGGTAAAGAAAAAGAGAGGGACACACATTAATCTCTATTCACACACACACACAGAAAATGAGAGATACACAGATAGACATAGACAGAGGGCGAAATAAACTGACAGATTAACATTTCTGATATTTTTTGGCTTTGCTTATTTTGCATAATTGAGAAAATGTATTTAGAAAAAAATATATAGCTTGAAATTGGGACAATTCCGTGATATTCTTGACTCGCGGTGCACTATTGTGTGTATCACGCTATTCAACAAGGTTCTCCCTGGTTCTGGGAATGGCGTCACTACCGGGGTTTGCCGAAGATCGCCGATGTTTTGCATCTTCGTTTGTAAGGGCATTGCTATGGAGTTTTGGGGATACCAGAGGGTCTCTTCGAAAAAAATGCATGATCATTATTGTCCAGTATTCAAGGAAAAACAATGCATGATAATTATTTCACATAAGCCCTTTAACACACCTAAGTTGGACAGTACGTGGATCTGTGTTGGACTCCCGAAAACAGAGTACTGAAATTCATAACAGTATTGCACACTAGTCTCTCTTCATTGCCTGAAAATATTGGACAGGAGCTAGGCCCCTTGGCTAATCGTATACAGATTGCTCTTAATTCTCGTGATAGTTTAATGGTCACTGGGCGAATAGTTGGTACTGAAGCCTTCTAAGGAAACATGGTTTCATGCCTGCTCATTGATTTTTTTTTCTTCTTCTTCAGAAAGCCAGTTTTATAAATACATTGTTGGGCCTCCGCTTTTGTTTCCCCTTCATTATCGGGTCTTGTGATACTTTTTTTAAGACAAGGTGGACAAAAACGTAAGAATTCTTATATATTATGCTATAGTTTTTCACATGGCCCCAAACCTCTTGCGATGCCTCTCCAAGTGCATTTACTATTTGCATGGTAGAACAAACATGGCATCTACTACACAAAATAATTACTGGAGGTTTAGCATAAGTTACAGGGCTGATCAACAATCTGATTTTAGCCGTTTCAGCAATATATTGTCTGATATGGCATAAATGCTGAGTATCGCAAAGATAATTGCATTGATACTATGTATAATCGAAGAAATTTTGTTTTTCGGATGGTTGAACTACCTCATTTTGATATAGGAGAGACATTGTCGACAATTTGGAACATTGCTGAAAGGCATTTAGACAGGGTGTGCTTTGAAATGGTACCACACTTGTGCGGGTCCTTGATACCACTGCAAGGTTAAATTTACTAATATTGTTATCGTCTGGAACTTGTTACAAAATACGATGCTGGCACTTAAAAAGGACAGGAAGATATACTGTCATTGTCATATAGTCGACTTGTCTACAGAGTACCATGTATCTTCAGATGAACATCGTCTCAGAGTCCTTCACCTTGTCTGGGTCTAAGATGGTACTCTCGCGAGACTTTGGTTAGGAAGGGAAGCCATTCCGTCACCACATGCTTTTTCAAACATAAACGCAGGCCAATTTAAGGCACGAATGTTCGAACTTTCCGTTATCATGCAAGCGTCTGAATCTGAGGACTCCTTAACTCGGGGTTTAGGCAGTATCCTTGTGGAACACTGTCTCCTGCGTCTTACTGAATACCCCTCCTAACGTCCCACCAAATATGTTGCACCTCACTGCGAAGCCTCTGTCACACCATTATTCTGGCACGCGACAACCTAAGCGACCATGGGTCACTAGAAACCATATGTAGATGCCTAGCAGAACCTTTAATGCGACACGCCATCATAGCCTAAGATGTTGCAGACGGCTCGAGGACGAGTCTTTTGAGTGGCCGAGCGGACGGAAGCAATCAACTGCTTTCGAGCGAAGTCGCCACATATGTTTTATGCAGTGGTTTGTCAGACAGAAGAGAGAGAGAGAAACGACTTACAGACCAAGACGCAGGGTCTAGCTCTCCACCACTCCGCCTTCGACCCCTGGGAGACTTGAGGTTTCTCTTCTACTTTCTATAATAAACCCACAAGTCAAGATCCCTTTCATTCACCTACACTAAAGCCATATTTGAATGTAGAGGAAATAGGAGCAGAGAGACTGGAAGATGGATGAGGGATAGGCATGTTCTTTAGGTCATTATAAGAAAGTTCTGAATGTTATCAAGAGTTTCTGGAATGAAATCGGTTGTGGAGGTCTGAGTAACGAGGGTTTTCTTATAACGTTTTGAGTAGCAGGGGAAGAAGTAGGTATGGGAGAGAATGCGGTAGAACGTTTAGTTCGTCTGATATGGGTAGACTTGAAAGAGAAGGGGTAAACACCAGGGAAGTAGTAGAGATTAAAATGTCTAGATTTAGCTTGACAAAAAGATTTATCTCGAAGAGGGAGGGGGTAGCAGTGGCAATGTAAGGATGTAGAAACATCTTGGGAGGCAAAGGTAGAGGCAGGGTGAAAGATGCAAGCGAAGGCATGCTTCCTGTTTGGCCCCACATAAAGTGAGGCCAAGTTTGAATCTGAGAATTAACACCTCAGACTCAAACGTTTAGGTAGGGCTGTTCCTATAAAATACATTATGGGAGCCACAACAATTGACATACATGCGTCATTGTACAGAGCAGTTTGGTCTATCATGACCACTTTGGCACAACAGGGCAACAGGCTGTGAAGCGGCAGTAATTGGGATGGTGGCCTAAACGCCAACAGTTTTGGCGGGGTGGAGGTTGATATGGTCGGACAGGGCATGAGAGAGGTCAGGTCTACAGAAAGTAATCTTGACTATATTAGTGTAAGATTTACTGCTACTATATCATAGTACACGAGGCAGGCGAGTGTCTCCACAAACTGACCAATCCTTGCCATAGACAGGGCAGTTTATCAGGGAGATAAAGACAGTTCCGTTACAAGTATTGAGGGAGAGGTGAGGGTGGGCAGGAATGGGTTTAACGGTGAGAAGCCGATCGATTTCAGAAGGAAATTTAATCTTTTTGAAGGCATTGTTGGAAGAGTAAGGGGCTGCAGAGGGTATCACAAAATCGATCCCATTTAACTGAGCTAAAAAGAGTACTCAGAAGATTTGTGGGCAGTAGAAGAACAGGGCCTTGTGGGAGAGGGAATGGTGTTGTGTGAAGTAGGCATTAAGAACATTAAGTAATGTTCAGAGGCGCGGTCAAATAAGTCTGGCTAGTTGATAAAGGAGCAATAATTAATGGTTAAAACAAATAAATGTGCTAGAGGCATCAAATGTCATATAGCTCACTAAGTTACGTGACGAAAGAGTAGAAATGAGTTAACAATAAAGATAAAATGTGTTAAACGTCAAAGGTTATATAGCGATATAGGAAGGTATGGTAGTGAAAAGGGTAAAGAGGAGTGGACGAGGGAGAATAGTGTTCTCTTGGGTCATGTTTAGGAAATTTTGGATGTCTGCCCCCGTTCTCCATATTCATAATAACCTCATCTCTGACCCTCTTCAAGTAGATAATGAACTTAGTGCCTTTTTTAGTCAAGTCAGTAGAGGCTCTCACCTTTCTCCTCACTTCTCTTCCTTAAAATCAAAGAATGCACTCCCATCTCTTTCTCCCTGTCATTCATGAAGATCCTGACGGTATACATTACCGTATGCTATGACACTTTCCACCTACTTCCTTTGCTTCTTTCTTTCAATATTCAGTAACATATGGACGACTGGAAACTTTCTTCCCCACTTGAGAAAAGCCATTGTACTACCCTTCCTAAAACTAAGCAAAAACGGGAACCCTTCCTCAAGACTACCGCACAAGTTGCTTATGCAAACTGATGGAAAGGGTGATTAACTTCAGACTAAGAATATCACAAAATCATTTCTCCAAATCAATTTGGATTCCGTCGCGGCAGAAGCACAGCTGATCCACTTGCCTATGTAGAAACTAACCACATCAGCATTTGCACGCCGTGAGTTAGTATTAGCTGTCTTTTCTATCTCGAAAAAGCATATGATACCACTTGCCGATACCATATCCTACAACAATTATCTTTCCACGGCATACATGGAAACATGGGTTTTTATAAAATACTTCCTTTCTGTTGGTACTTTCCGTGTCATATTTGCCTCTTCTACTTCCTCTTTTCCTCAATTCGGTGTTCCACAAGACGGTGTACTAAGCACTACATTGTTTCTCAGCTCTACCACCAAGAATTCAGCCATTACTATGTGTAGATGATTTAGCCATCTTTGTCTCTGGCCCTTCCATACAAGTTCTCCATCAACTTATCCAGTCGTCGATAACATCAATCTCTTCTTGGGCTACCAACCATGGCTTTCGATTCTCTACCTCCAAAACCTTCTCCATTCTATTCTCTTATTCACGTATAGACTTCCAACCTCCACTTCCCCTTTATGATACTCCTATCCAATCCCGATCTTCCGGCAAGTTCCTTAGTGTTATTTTGACTACAAGCTATCTTGGTGAGATCTTATCACTTCGACTCTTACAAACCCCTCTCACCTATCATGGGTTCAGACTACAAAACACTCCATCTCCACATTACCTTAATCCTCTCCACCTTTGATTATAGCTGTCATAATTCTGCCTCTGCCTCTCTTCTCTCAACTTGACCCAATACACCATTGCGGTCTCTGCTAAGAGCCTTTTGATCCTCTCCAGTTGAGAGCCTATTCACTGAATCAGATAATCCGTAGCTGGAATATGTGAGAAGCGTAGTTGAGGTGATGTGGACATTACGGCATAGCGTGCAAGAGTATCTGCCTGTTCATTGCCAGGGATTCCAACATGGCTGGGTACCCAGCAGAATCTGACAGATTTGTGACGTGTGGATAGATAGAACAGCCAGTTCTGGATCTTACAGACAAGGAGATTGGTCGAGTGCATAGACTTTATGAGGGTTAAAGAGTTACGGGAGTCAGTAAAAATAGTAAAAGAGGAAGAGGTGGATGAGTATATGCGTCTTAAGGCAAAAAGGAGTGCATATAGTTCTGTAGTAAGGACACTAGATTCAGGAGGGAGGGTGTATTTGAAAGTGCAATTTGGGAATGTTACTGCGAACCCAGCTCCTGATATGGATTTGGAACCGTCAGTGTAAACATGAATGCTGGAGGAATGAATAGAGACATGGTCAAGGAAATGAGTGAGAAGGATATAGGGGGAAATATCTGATTTTGGTGAGTCAGGGAAAACTGAGGAGCAAATACAGGGGTTAGGTATAAGCCATGGAGGAATGGAATGGACAGACAGTGGGAGAGGTCGGAGATGAGGGAAGGGGGAATGGGAGAGGAGGATATCCATGCGTACGGGGAGAGGAGTTGGTAAACGTGGAGAAGAGGTAAAGGTATGAAGCAAGGATTGTGGAATAGTTAGTTTGGTAAGGGAAAATTGGTGAAATCGAGCATAGCATCGGAGAGAGAGAAGGGCTCGACGTCGAGAGAGAGACGGCATGCCTGATTCAGTGTATAGGCTCTCAACTGGAGAGGAGCGGAAGGCGCCTAGGGCTAAGCGGAGACCTCTGTGGTGGATTGTATCAAGGTGATCAAGAAGAGAGGTTGAGGCAGAGGAGTAGATATGGCATCCATAATCTAGAGTGGAGAGAATCAAGGTAACATGAAGATGGAGGAGAGTTTTGCGATCTGAGCCCCAGGAGATATGTGAAAGAGATTCGGAGGCGACGTTGAGCTTTTTCTTTGATGTACAAGATATGGTCTCGCCAGGACAATTTGGAATCAAATATAACGCCTAGGAATTTGCCAGAAGAACGGTATTGGAGTGGAGCGTAGTATAAGAATAGTGGGGGTTTGGGGACCGTACGTGAGCAAGAGAAAAGGATGGGGAAAGATTTAGAGGTAGAGAAGCGAAAGCCATGGTTGGTGGCCCAAGAAGTTACTGATGTTATTGCAGACTGAAGGAATTGACAGAGATCTGGTATGGATGTGCCAGATGCATAGATGGTTAAGTCATCAACATATAGTGATGCTCGGGCTCCTGGTGGTAGGACTGAGACTATGTCATTTACAGCAAGAAGGAATAAAGTGGTACTAAGCACACTTCCCTGTGGGACGCCTTCGAATTGAGAAAAGGATGATGACGTGGAAGAGGTAATCTTGACCTGGAAAGTGCGTTTAGAAAGGAAGGATTTAATGAAAACCCCATGTTTCCACGTAAACCTAGGGAGGACAATTTTTGGAGGATATGGTATCGCCATGTGGTGTCATATGCTTTTTCTAGATCAAAGAATATGGCTAATACGGATTCATGGCGTGCAAATGCCGATGTAATGTATGTCTCGAAAAGGGCAAGTGGGTCTGCTGTACTTCGGGCACGTCGAAAACCAAACTGGGAAGGGGAAAGATTATGAGATTCAAGGTACCACATTAAACGGAAGTTAACCATTCGTTCTAGTAGTTTGCACAAGCAGCTAGTTATAGCTATGATTTATTGGGTTTTAAGAAAGGTAGGATAAGAGCATCTCGCCAATGAGAAGGAAAATTTCCTGCCGTCCATATGTGGTTGAAAATAGTTAAAAGGAAGGATAGAGAGGAAGATGGGAGGTGTCGGAGCATACGATAGTGAATACCATCAGGGCCTTCATGAGTGTTGCGGCACGACTGTAATGCAGCGTTGAGTTCAGAAAAAGAAAAAGGAGCATTATAGGACTCATCAGAGGATAGGGTGAAGGTAATAGGGGTGTGTTCCTTGGTGGCTTTAATGGAAGAAAAGTGTGGGGAAAGGTGAGAGCCACTACTGACCTGGCTGAAATAGTTGCCCAGTTCATTAGCTACTTCGACAGGCTCAGAGATGAGAATATCTCGAATGTGCAGGATGGGGGGGATGTTTGCCTGATAATTTATGGATCCGTCGCCAAACAACTGAAATAGATGTAGATGTAATTGAGGAAACATAATTTTGCCAGCTATTTGTTTTGCTGTTTTTAATTGTACGACGAAGATGGGCAGATGCTCTTTTAAAGGAAATAAGGGCTGATAGCTGGTGAGGGGTGCCTCGTTTGTAGCGATAGCTGTTCCAAGCTGCTCGTTTTAAGCGAAGCGCTTTGGTGCAATCAGAATTCCACCATGGAACACATTTAGTGGTATAAGGTCTTGAAGTTCGAGGAATGGCTGTATAGGCAGCTCTTAGGATCGTGGTTGTAAAACAAAGTAGCATATCTGAAATGGACGGTAAGGGGGGTGGAGGGATAGGTATAGTAGAGAGTGAAGTGAAAGTATGCCAGTCAGCTCTATCAAAGCACCAGCGTGGGTGATTAGGAAGTGGTACATATGAAGTAGGAGAAAGGAGTATTGGGAAGTGGTCACTATAGGGGAAGTGGTCTAGAACTGACCAATGGAAATCTAAATGTAAAGTAGGAGAGCATAGAGAGAGGTCAAGGCATGAAAAGGATTGTGTGCGCATGTCAAAGTGTGTGGGGCGATCTGAATTAAGAATAATTAGGTTATTTGTGAAGAGGAAGCGTTCTAGAAATCGGCCTCGGGAGTTGGTGGTAGAGTCACCCCACAGAGTGTGGCGGCAGTTGAAATCACCAACTACGAGGAAAGGTGGTTGGAGTTGGGAAATTAGTCTCAAAGGCAGTAAAGTCAATGGGATGGGATGGGGAGAAGTAGACTGAAATCACTGTGATCCAGCGGTGAAGAAAGATGCGAATAGCTGTGCACGGGACAGAAGTTTGTATGGGAGGTATGACATAAGGTGTTTTATGATGGATAAGTATAGACGAGACATAAAGGGAGTGTGGGGAACAGATAAAATGGTAATTGGGAATTGGAATAGGAGGGTGTGTGAGGAAAGTCTCTTGGAGGCAGATAATAGATGGATTATAAGAAGCAAGGATATAACGTAGGTCTGATCTATGAGAGCGGAAACCGCGAATATTCCAATGTAGGAGAGCTATATCCTAGTTGATTTACGAATGATAACGCAAGACGTGTTGGGGAATTTGAAGGGGAAGGAGCTAGGGGGTGTAAAGGAGGGATATTAGGAGATAGGGAATCTGGAGAAGGGCATTGTTGTGTCATGAGTGATTCTCGTGTGTATCCGGGAGGGAGTGCAAAGGACAGAGGGGAGGGAGGGAGGGAGAATGTGCCTATAGTTGGGCTTGAAGGAGGTGGGTTGTGTTGGGAGGGAGTAGATGTGGGGGGTGTATTAGTGTTAGGAGGATGAATATCGGAAGGATGGATAGTTGGAGTTGAAGGGGGTGTGTTGTCTTGGGAGGGATTAGGAGGAAGGGGTGTAGGGGTGCTGTGAGTAAGAGGGGGATGCATATCAGGAGGATGGGTATTGGGAGGATGGATATCGGAGGTGGACGGAATTGAGGAGCATGAGTTATGGGATCTTGTGTCTCAAGCATATAGCTTTGAATGTCATCCATTGTTTCTGCAGTGGAGTTGGTTGGACAGTTTTGTGAGAAGGTAATTGTTTCTGCAATGGAATTAGTTGGAGAGTTTTGTGGGATAAAGGTTTTCTTATGAGGGGGGGGGAGTGAAGACTGGTGTCTCAGGAACAAAGGTATAGGTAGGTGGAGGTGATTGTGCTGTAGGGGAAGAAGGGTTAGAACGTTTAGTCTGTCTACTGCGGGTAGTGCGGGGAGGGAGAGGGGTTGGTGTTGGGGCTGTGGTTGAGATAGGAGCTGTGGTTGAGATTGGGGTGTCTGGGTTTAGAGTGGCAAAGGAATTGGTCTGAGGGATGTAAAATGTAGAAGTGGAAATGGGGACATTTTGGGGTGGAGGGGGAGGGGCTGAGCGAACGATGTTACTAGAATATAGAGTATGATAAAAACCTTGTCGACGTGCTTCCTGTCTGGCTTCACGTAAAGTGAGATCATTTTTGTATCTGAGAGTTGCTACCTCAGATTCAAACTTGTAAGTGGGACAGCCTCTATAAAATACATTATGGGGGCAGCTGCAGTTAGCACATGTTCGTGTTTGTGCTGAGCAGTTTGATCGATTATGACCAGGTTGGGCACATATGGGGCATCGGTCTGTGGAACGGCAATGTGTGGCAGGATGTCCAAAGCGCCAACAGTTTTGACGTTGACGAGGAGGGGGTTGGTATGGTCGAACAGGGAGGGATTGTCCACCAATGTAGATAGGTAAGGGAAGGTCATGTGTATGGAAGGTAATTTTGGCAATATTGGTCGGATTCTTTTTGTTGACCTTTAGGAGGAATGGTATAGCAATGTACTGATTTCACATCTTGGTCTTTGAGGCATCCTAATAAGTCTCCTCCACAGTCTGACCAATCTTTGGTATCGACTGGGTAGTTTGCTGGGGAGAGACAGTTCCGGTACAGGCATTAAGGGTTGGATGAGGTTCTGCAGGAATGGGGTTGCCAGAATGATCAGTTAAATTTGATAGTGCTATAGATTCAGTTTCTGATCTGACTGTTACCAGACGGGAGCAATCGCGTCTGGTATAGAAAGGGACTCTGTCTACTTGTTTTTGGAGGCATTGTTGAAAGAGAAGAGTGTTGCCTGAGTAAGGAGCTGTAGCAGGGATCACGAAAAATCGGTCCCATTTAACTGGGCTAAACAGAGTATTCAAGATATCTGTAGGGTTGGTGGTGGTGGATGGTCGGGGACGTGTGGAAGAGGGAGTATTACGGAATGATGGAGAATAAGGTTGCAAGGTAGTAATAAGGGAGGATTGGTTGAAGGTTGCAGGGGTAGAGTTGAATTTGAGGAAGTTGGGTGGGTAGGAATGTCTTCTGGAGATTGATTCTCTGCTTGGGTGGGTAATGCACTAGTAGGCATTGAGGAGTGGGTAGTAGTTTGTGTTCGGAGCCGTGGTCAAAGGAGAGCCTGGGTTGGGGCTATTTGATAAAAGGGGCTAGCCTCATAGCCTCTAATAAAAGGATTACATTTTCATTACTGGTCATGGGGAACCTGGATTATATAAAAAGGCCTAAACGGTCCATCTCCTTTCGCTACTGAAGGTAAGGGCTAGATTAGTCAGGAGTACCGTGCCCATAGTTCCCGCAGGCCATTCAGGACTGGCACTAGGTCAGCCTTTCATCCTCTCAGCACGGGTCTCACACCTTAGGAAGTAGATAGTAGAAGGGGATGGAGAAGAGACGGAAACAAAAGCTGGAAAGGGAAAAGACCATGCAAAATTAGTTGAGTCGAGGGCTGAGGCCCTAGGCAGGGGAGATCCCTGTATTGGGTCTCAGTCTTCGTCTCCTAAGCCCCCCCACAACAACAATGGGCAAGGGATTGGGGGGGGGGGGGAGTAAAACAAAAACGAAAAAGCAGGAGGGGGTTGAGGGCTGGCGAGGTCCCCAGTATTGGATCCCTTTCCCTGCCTCCTAAGCCGCCGCCCCACCCCAACGATAACATGCAAGCAATTTTTCATATACCTATAATTTTTTACCTTCTTATGCACCTTTTTTGCTTAGAATTATCAATATCATCCAATCTTATTGTTTTTTTCTTGATTTCCACCTTTTTATATGCATATTGTTTCATGGTAACTAGTACATTGTTCTTTTTCATAATCTGGGAGGGATCTATGCTGTCATCAGTTACTTGGCCAGTCTTTGCAGGAATATCTTTGCACATGTGCCAGTGTCACGTTTAAGGATAACTAAGATTTATTTATTCATACTCAGCTGTTATTCTACTTGCTGGCATAGGAAACTATTTGAAGTTTGAAGAATACATTTTGCTACATTTTAACTAACTTTCGCTGTACATACCAACAGTTTAAAAGGTAAATAAAACAAAGTATTATTAAATATAAACATTAATTCCACTGCAGAAATAAGTGAAAGACTTGAATACTCACACAAATTACTTACAAAAACCTACTACAATAGAAAGTATTGACATATTGTCTACCGAAGTTTACAGATCCACAACAATTCTTTGTCATTCCAAATGTTTCAATA
>NC_091560.1:29037200-29057200 GCF_042767895.1 Penaeus vannamei
GAAATCAGTACATTGCTATACCATTCCTCCTAAAGGTCAACAAAAAGAATCCGACCAATATTGCCAAAATTACCTTCCATACACATGACCTTCCCTTACCTATCTACATTGGTGGACAATCCCTCCCTGTTCGACCATACCAACCCCCTCCCCGTCAACGTCAAAACTGTTGGCGCTTTGGACATCCTGCCACACATTGCCGTTCCACAGACCGATGCCCCATATGTGCCCAACCTGGTCATAATCGATCAAACTGCTCAGCACAAACACGAACATGTGCTAACTGCAGCACGTCGACAAGGTTTTTATCATACTCTATATTCTAGTAACATCGTTCGCTCAGCCCCTCCCCCTCCACCCCAAAATGTCCCCATTTCCACTTCTACATTTTACATCCCTCAGACCAATTCCTTTGCCACTCTAAACCCAGACACCCCAATCTCAACCACAGCTCCTATCTCAACCACAGCCCCAACACCAACCCCTCTCCCTCCCCGCACTACCCGCAGTAGCCAGACTAAACGTTCTAACCCTTCTTCCCCTACAGCACAATCACCTCCACCTACCTATACCTTTGTTCCTGAGACACCAGTCTTCACTCCCCCCCCCCTCATAAGAAAACCTTTATCCCACAAAACTCTCCAACTAATTCCATTGCAGAAACAATTACCTTCTCACAAAACTGTCCAACCAACTCCACTGCAGAAACAATGGATGACATTCAAAGCTATATGCTTGAGACACAAGATCCCATAACTCATGCTCCTCAATTCCGTCCACCTCCGATATCCATCCTCCCAATACCCATCCTCCTGATATGCATCCCCCTCTTACTCACAGCACCCCTACACCCCTTCCTCCTAATCCCTCCCAAGACAACACACCCCCTTCAACTCCAACTATCCATCCTTGCGATATTCATCCTCCTAACACTAATACTCCCCCCACATCTACTCCCTCCCAACACAACCCACCCCCTTCAACCCCAACTATAGGCACATTCTCCCTCCCTCCCTCCCCTCTGTCCTTTGCACTCCCTCCCGGATACACACGAGAATCACTCATGACACAACAATGCCCTTCTCCAGATTCCCTATCTCCTAATATCCCTCCTTTACACCCCCTAGCTCCTTCCCCTTCAAATTCCCCAACACGTCTTGCGTTATCATTCGTAAATCAACTAGGATATAGCTCTCCTACATTGGAATATTCGCGGTTTCCGCTCTCATAGATCAGACCTACGTTATATCCTTGCTTCTTATAATCCATCTATTATCTGCCTCCAAGAGACTTTCCTCACACACCCTCCTATTCCAATTCCCATTTACCATTTTATCTGTTCCCCACACTCCCTTTATGTCTCGTCTATACTTATCCATCATAAAACACCTTATGTCATACCTCCCATACAAACTTCTGTCCCGTGCACAGCTATTCGCATCTTTCTTCACCGCTGGATCACAGTGATTTCAGTCTACTTCTCCCCATCCCATCCCATTGACTTTACTGCCTTTGAGACTAATTTCCCAACTCCAACCACCTTTCCTCGTAGTTGGTGATTTCAACTGCCGCCACACTCTGTGGGGTGACTCTACCACCAACTCCCGAGGCCGATTTCTAGAACGCTTCCTCTTCACAAATAACCTAATTATTCTTAATTCAGATCGCCCCACACACTTTGACATGCGCACACAATCCTTTTCATGCCTTGACCTCTCTCTATGCTCTCCTACTTTACATTTAGATTTCCATTGGTCAGTTCTAGACCACTTCCCCTATAGTGACCACTTCCCAATACTCCTTTCTCCTACTTCATATGTACCACTTCCTAATCACCCACGCTGGTGCTTTGATAGAGCTGACTGGCATACTTTCACTTCACTCTCTACTATACCTATCCCTCCACCCCCCTTACCGTCCATTTCAGATATGCTACATTGTTTTACAACCACGATCCTAAGAGCTGCCTATACAGCCATTCCTCGAACTTCAAGACCTTATACCACTAAATGTGTTCCATGGTGGAATTCTGATTGCACCAAAGCGCTTCGCTTAAAACGAGCAGCTTGGAACAGCTATCGCTACAAACGAGGCACCCCTCACCAGCTATCAGCCCTTATTTCCTTTAAAAGAGCATCTGCCCATCTTCGTCGTACAATTAAAAACAGCAAAACAAATAGCTGGCAAAATTATGTTTCCTCAATTACATCTACATCTATTTCAGTTGTTTGGCGACGGATCCATAAATTATCAGGCAAACATCCCCCCCATCCTGCACATTCGAGATATTCTCATCTCTGAGCCTGTCGAAGTAGCTAATGAACTGGGCAACTATTTCAGCCAGGTCAGTAGTGGCTCTCACCTTTCCCCACACTTTTCTTCCATTAAAGCCACCAAGGAACACACCCCTATTACCTTCACCCTATCCTCTGATGAATCCTATAATGCTCCTTTTTCTTTTTCTGAACTCAACGCTGCATTACAGTCGTGCCGCAACACTCATGAAAGCCCTGATGGTATTCACTATCGTATGCTCCGACACCTCCCATCTTCCTCTCTATCCTTCCTTTTAACTATTTTCAACCACATATGGACGGCAGGAAATTTTCCTTCTCATTGGCGAGATGCTCTTATCCTACCTTTCTTAAAACCCAATAAATCATAGCTATAACTAGCTGCTTGTGCAAACTACTAGAACGAATGGTTAACTTCCGTTTAATGTGGTACCTTGAATCTCATAATCTTTCCCCTTCCCAGTTTGGTTTTCGACGTGCCCGAAGTACAGCAGACCCACTTGCCCTTTTCGAGACATACATTACATCGGCATTTGCACGCCATGAATCCGTATTAGCCATATTCTTTGATCTAGAAAAAGCATATGACACCACATGGCGATACCATATCCTCCAAAAATTGTCCTCCCTAGGTTTACGTGGAAACATGGGGTTTTCATTAAATCCTTCCTTTCTAAACGCACTTTCCAGGTCAAGATTGCCTCTTCCACGTCATCATCCTTTTCTCAATTCGAAGGCGTCCCACAGGGAAGTGTGCTTAGTACCACTTTATTCCTTCTTGCTGTAAATGACATAGTCTCAGTCCTACCACCAGGAGCCCGAGCATCACTATATGTTGATGACTTAACCATTTATGCATCTGGCACATCCATACCAGATCTCTGTCAATTCCTTCAGTCTGCAATAACATCAGTAACTTCTTGGGCCACCAACCATGGCTTTCGCTTCTCTACCTCTAAATCTTTCCCCATCCTTTTCTCTTGCTCACGTACGGTCCCCAAACCCCCACTATTCTTATACTACGCTCCACTCCAATACCGTTCTTCTGGCAAATTCCTAGGCGTTATATTTGATTCCAAATTGTCCTGGCGAGACCATATCTTGTACATCAAAGAAAAAGCTCAACGTCGCCTCCGAATCTCTTTCACATATCTCCTGGGGCTCAGATCGCAAAACTCTCCTCCATCTTCATGTTACCTTGATTCTCTCCACTCTAGATTATGGATGCCATATCTACTCCTCTGCCTCAACCTCTCTCCTTGATCACCTTGATACAATCCACCACAGAGGTCTCCGCTTAGCCCTAGGCGCCTTCCGCTCCTCTCCAGTTGAGAGCCTATACACTGAATCAGGCATGCCGTCTCTCTCTCGACGTCGAGCCCTTCTCTCTCTCCGATGCTATGCTCGATTTCACCAATTTTCCCTTACCAAACTAACTATTCCACAATCCTTGCTTCATACCTTTACCTCTTCTCCACGTTTACCAACTCCTCTCCCCGTACGCATGGATATCCTCCTCTCCCATTCCCCCTTCCCTCATCTCCGACCTCTCCCACTGTCTGTCCATTCCATTCCTCCATGGCTTATACCTAACCCCTGTATTTGCTCCTCAGTTTTCCCTGACTCACCAAAATCAGATATTTCCCCCTCTATCCTTCTCACTCATTTCCTTGACCATGTCTCCATTCATTCCTCCAGCATTCATGTTTACACTGACGGTTCCAAATCCATATCAGGAGCTGGGTTCGCAGTAACATTCCCAAATTGCACTTTCAAATACACCCTCCCTCCTGAATCTAGTGTCCTTACTACAGAACTATATGCACTCCTTTTTGCCTTAAGACGCATATACTCATCCACCTCTTCCTCTTTTACTATTTTTACTGACTCCCGTAACTCTTTAACCCTCATAAAGTCTATGCACTCGACCAATCTCCTTGTCTGTAAGATCCAGAACTGGCTGTTCTATCTATCCACACGTCACAAATCTGTCAGATTCTGCTGGGTACCCAGCCATGTTGGAATCCCTGGCAATGAACAGGCAGATACTCTTGCACGCTATGCCGTAATGTCCACATCACCTCAACTACGCTTCTCACATATTCCAGCTACGGATTATCTGATTCAGTGAATAGGCTCTCAACTGGAGAGGATCAAAAGGCTCTTAGCAGAGACCGCAATGGTGTATTGGGTCAAGTTGAGAGAAGAGAGGCAGAGGCAGAATTATGACAGCTATAATCAAAGGTGGAGAGGATTAAGGTAATGTGGAGATGGAGTGTTTTGTAGTCTGAACCCATGATAGGTGAGAGGGGTTTGTAAGAGTCGAAGTGATAAGATCTCACCAAGATAGCTTGTAGTCAAAATAACACTAAGGAACTTGCCGGAAGATCGGGATTGGATAGGAGTATTATAAAGGAGAAGTGGAGGTTGGAAGTCTATACGTGAATAAGAGAATAGAATGGAGAAGGTTTTGGAGGTAGAGAATCGAAAGCCATGGTTGGTAGCCCAAGAAGAGATTGATGTTATCGACGACTGGATAAGTTGATGGAGAACTTGTATGGAAGGGCCAGAGACAAAGATGGCTAAATCATCTACACATAGTAATGGCTGAATTCTTGGTGGTAGAGCTGAGAAACAATGTAGTGCTTAGTACACCGTCTTGTGGAACACCGAATTGAGGAAAAGAGGAAGTAGAAGAGGCAAATATGACACGGAAAGTACCAACAGAAAGGAAGTATTTTATAAAAACCCATGTTTCCATGTATGCCGTGGAAAGATAATTGTTGTAGGATATGGTATCGGCAAGTGGTATCATATGCTTTTTCGAGATAGAAAAGACAGCTAATACTAACTCATGGCGTGCAAATGCTGATGTGGTTAGTTTCTACATAGGCAAGTGGATCAGCTGTGCTTCTGCCGCGACGGAATCCAAATTGATTTGGAGAAATGATTTTGTGATATTCTTAGTCTGAAGTTAATCACCCTTTCCATCAGTTTGCATAAGCAACTTGTGCGGTAGTCTTGAGGAAGGGTTCCCGTTTTTGCTTAGTTTTAGGAAGGGTAGTACAATGGCTTTTCTCAAGTGGGGAAGAAAGTTTCCAGTCGTCCATATGTTACTGAATATTGAAAGAAAGAAGCAAAGGAAGTAGGTGGAAAGTGTCATAGCATACGGTAATGTATACCGTCAGGATCTTCATGAATGACAGGGAGAAAGAGATGGGAGTGCATTCTTTGATTTTAAGGAAGAGAAGTGAGGAGAAAGGTGAGAGCCTCTACTGACTTGACTAAAAAAGGCACTAAGTTCATTATCTACTTGAAGAGGGTCAGAGATGAGGTTATTATGAATATGGAGAACGGGGGCAGACATCCAAAATTTCCTAAACATGACCCAAGAGAACACTATTCTCCCTCGTCCACTCCTCTTTACCCTTTTCACTACCATACCTTCCTATATCGCTATATAACCTTTGACGTTTAACACATTTTATCTTTATTGTTAACTCATTTCTACTCTTTCGTCACGTAACTTAGTGAGCTATATGACATTTGATGCCTCTAGCACATTTATTTGTTTTAACCATTAATTATTGCTCCTTTATCAACTTGCCAGACTTATTTGACCGCGCCTCTGAACATTACTTAATGTTCTTAATGCCTACTTCACACAACACCATTCCCTCTCCCACAAGGCCCTGTTCTTCTACTGCCCACAAATCTTCTGAGTACTCTTTTTAGCTCAGTTAAATGGGATCGATTTTGTGATACCCTCTGCAGCCCCTTACTCTTCCAACAATGCCTTCAAAAAGATTAAATTTCCTTCTGAAATCGATCGGCTTCTCACCGTTAAACCCATTCCTGCCCACCCTCACCTCTCCCTCAATACTTGTAACGGAACTGTCTTTATCTCCCTGATAAACTGCCCTGTCTATGGCAAGGATTGGTCAGTTTGTGGAGACACTCGCCTGCCTCGTGTACTATGATATAGTAGCAGTAAATCTTACACTAATATAGTCAAGATTACTTTCTGTAGACCTGACCTCTCTCATGCCCTGTCCGACAATATCAACCTCCACCCCGCCAAAACTGTTGGCGTTTAGGCCACCATCCCAATTACTGCCGCATCACAGCCTGTTGCCCTGTTGTGCCAAAGTGGTCATGATAGACCAAACTGCTCTGCACAATGACGCATGTATGTCAATTGTTGTGGCTCCCATAATGTATTTTATAGGAACAGCCCTACCTAAACGTTTGAGTCTGAGGTGTTAATTCTCAGATTCAAACTTGGCCTCACTTTATGTGGGGCCAAACAGGAAGCATGCCTTCGCTTGCATCTTTCACCCTGCCTCTACCTTTGCCTCCCAAGATGTTTCTACATCCTTACATTGCCACTGCTACCCCCTCCCTCTTCGAGATAAATCTTTTTGTCAAGCTAAATCTAGACATTTTAATCTCTACTACTTCCCTGGTGTTTACCCCTTCTCTTTCAAGTCTACCCATATCAGACGAACTAAACGTTCTACCGCATTCTCTCCCATACCTACTTCTTCCCCTGCTACTCAAAACGTTATAAGAAAACCCTCGTTACTCAGACCTCCACAACCGATTTCATTCCAGAAACTCTTGATAACATTCAGAACTTTCTTATAATGACCTAAAGAACATGCCTATCCCTCATCCATCTTCCAGTCTCTCTGCTCCTATTTCCTCTACATTCAAATATGGCTTTAGTGTAGGTGAATGAAAGGGATCTTGACTTGTGGGTTTATTATAGAAAGTAGAAGAGAAACCTCAAGTCTCCCAGGGGTCGAAGGCGGAGTGGTGGAGAGCTAGACCCTGCGTCTTGGTCTGTAAGTCGTTTCTCTCTCTCTCTTCTGTCTGACAAACCACTGCATAAAACATATGTGGCGACTTCGCTCGAAAGCAGTTGATTGCTTCCGTCCGCTCGGCCACTCAAAAGACTCGTCCTCGAGCCGTCTGCAACATCTTAGGCTATGATGGCGTGTCGCATTAAAGGTTCTGCTAGGCATCTACATATGGTTTCTAGTGACCCATGGTCGCTTAGGTTGTCGCGTGCCAGAATAATGGTGTGACAGAGGCTTCGCAGTGAGGTGCAACATATTTGGTGGGACGTTAGGAGGGGTATTCAGTAAGACGCAGGAGACAGTGTTCCACAAGGATACTGCCTAAACCCCGAGTTAAGGAGTCCTCAGATTCAGACGCTTGCATGATAACGGAAAGTTCGAACATTCGTGCCTTAAATTGGCCTGCGTTTATGTTTGAAAAAGCATGTGGTGACGGAATGGCTTCCCTTCCTAACCAAAGTCTCGCGAGAGTACCATCTTAGACCCAGACAAGGTGAAGGACTCTGAGACGATGTTCATCTGAAGATACATGGTACTCTGTAGACAAGTCGACTATATGACAATGACAGTATATCTTCCTGTCCTTTTTAAGTGCCAGCATCGTATTTTGTAACAAGTTCCAGACGATAACAATATTAGTAAATTTAACCTTGCAGTGGTATCAAGGACCCGCACAAGTGTGGTACCATTTCAAAGCACACCCTGTCTAAATGCCTTTCAGCAATGTTCCAAATTGTCGACAATGTCTCTCCTATATCAAAATGAGGTAGTTCAACCATCCGAAAAACAAAATTTCTTCGATTATACATAGTATCAATGCAATTATCTTTGCGATACTCAGCATTTATGCCATATCAGACAATATATTGCTGAAACGGCTAAAATCAGATTGTTGATCAGCCCTGTAACTTATGCTAAACCTCCAGTAATTATTTTGTGTAGTAGATGCCATGTTTGTTCTACCATGCAAATAGTAAATGCACTTGGAGAGGCATCGCAAGAGGTTTGGGGCCATGTGAAAAACTATAGCATAATATATAAGAATTCTTACGTTTTTGTCCACCTTGTCTTAAAAAAAGTATCACAAGACCCGATAATGAAGGGGAAACAAAAGCGGAGGCCCAACAATGTATTTATAAAACTGGCTTTCTGAAGAAGAAGAAAAAAAAATCAATGAGCAGGCATGAAACCATGTTTCCTTAGAAGGCTTCAGTACCAACTATTCGCCCAGTGACCATTAAACTATCACGAGAATTAAGAGCAATCTGTATACGATTAGCCAAGGGGCCTAGCTCCTGTCCAATATTTTCAGGCAATGAAGAGAGACTAGTGTGCAATACTGTTATGAATTTCAGTACTCTGTTTTCGGGAGTCCAACACAGATCCACGTACTGTCCAACTTAGGTGTGTTAAAGGGCTTATGTGAAATAATTATCATGCATTGTTTTTCCTTGAATACTGGACAATAATGATCATGCATTTTTTTCGAAGAGACCCTCTGGTATCCCCAAAACTCCACAGCAATGCCCTTACAAACGAAGATGCAAAACATCGGCGATCTTCGGCAAACCCCGGTAGTGACGCCATTCCCAGAACCAGGGAGAACCTTGTTGAATAGCGTGATACACACAATAGTGCACCGCGAGTCAAGAATATCACGGAATTGTCCCAATTTCAAGCTATATATTTTTTTCTAAATACATTTTCTCAATTATGCAAAATAAGCAAAGCCAAAAAATATCAGAAATGTTAATCTGTCAGTTTATTTCGCCCTCTGTCTATGTCTATCTGTGTATCTCTCATTTTCTGTGTGTGTGTGTGAATAGAGATTAATGTGTGTCCCTCTCTTTTTCTTTACCTTTCCATTCACTTTTCCTGGTTCATTAAAATAATTTGCATTTGACACATTTTGCTTTTCTTTCTTTTCCATCCCTGGCATCTCTCTCTCTTTCACATGCTATCTCTATCTCCCTTTCTCTTTATCGTATTCATTTTCATATTCATCCTTTTCCTTTTATCACTATAATTACTACTACAACTTCAACTGTTATTAGCATCAATGGTTATCATAAATTGCCCAGAGAAGATAAAATACATAATAAACAAAATGATGAAGAGGTGTATCTTGATGTCATCAGTACATGAATATATACAAGAAATCATTTATGAACAAATAATAGAATAAGTGCTGGGTAGGCCTGGCAGGCAGGCCTATCATCAGGCACAAATCAACAAAACATGATTAGGAACATGCTCTTTTTTTACTTTCTCGAGAATGCTATCATCAGATGATGTCTGATCCAATATGGATTGATGTACATAGTGGTATACAGTTGTATTACTGCACAGAGGTAGAGTATGTATACCCCAAAAAGTAAAACACAAATAAATACCGATGCCCTCCACTTGTGAATGGATGATTGACAAGAGATTGCTCAGCCTACGGAAATTTTGTACAATATAGAAGCGGGATCACACGTTCGACCATAAAAAAAATATTTAGAAAATTACCATTCATTCATTCTCTTCGGGTCTCGACGCCACTCCATGTCTGGCTGGTTTGGCACAACTTCCACGACATCCACAGCGTCGGGCTCGTGCATGTACGGTCCAACAACCATCAACCCTTGATAACCCCCTCTTCTTCTAACTCTTCGAAGACGTAGGCACCCTCTGAAGAACTTATACCAACGTCCTCGTCGGAATAATCCGATGAAACTTGTAGTGAGTCCGCCATTTACAATGTATTGAATGCAGAGAATGCTGTGATCGTGTTCTGGAACTGACGTCACACATCCGGGTTCCGGGCTTTTCGCGGGAAAATATAACTTGACTTCGGAAAATCGAAATAAATCAATAAATTCTCAATTTTGGGGAATTATTATTATTATTTTACTGATATTAGAGAGATGGTTTGCGAGCTAACATTTCCCCATTTAAAATTTTCATTTGATACTTCACATAAGCCCTTAAAGGTTCAAGGAGCACTGCAATCAACCATACTGCACTCCTAAATTGATAGCGCTAACGAAACATCCTGTGCTATTAATAGCCTAACATCCTCTAGTCTTCTGGTATACTGAAACCCGAGAGATGGTTCCATATGTCCAAATCTTGCTCTGAATCATAAACAGTTAGTTGTAATTTCTTCACTATGACCACCCAGGAGAAAGTTGGGGTATCATTATGACTTCTTCATCCATTTACTTTCATCATACAGTTCTAGACTAAGTTCTCGTTGGTCAGCTTCCTGTATAACCTTGTCACAGAGACCTAAATAATATAATTCAACACTTCCGGAAACTTAGTGCAAAGTGCTTAACTAGCTTGGAAATACTCCCTGTATGAACCGTTAAAAACCTTTTCTTTTCCAAACAAGGGGTTCCTTCCATGGGTGCTGAGTATGGAGCTATGTAAGTGCAAGGTACAGGAATTACGCGTCATTATGACAAAGGCACTTTCTGTAAGGTACTAACTTGCTATCATTGGATTAGAAATATAAAAAGTCCTGAATACTATTTTTTTCTTATTGTAATAATCCTCGGCTTTGTAAAACAGTCGTATGAACCAACATAGTATTCACTACTCTATTTCAGAGTTAAGATATTGGTTATGCCATTTCAAGATCAAATGATTGTCTTTGTCAAATGAAACTTAAAATAGTTTAAAAATAGTCATGAGAGGCAAGTAGTTGTCAAGTGAAAATACAGTAAGCTAAGTACTGCTCTTCTATCAAATAGGATTCGCAAACTCTTTAAACAGTTTTTATTACATTTACTAGAGGTTCCAAAATAGATTGATTTATACAATGTCATAAAAATATTTGTTTATGACGCCCATGTTTATCGCTTTCTTTCTACCTCTCTTTTTTTCTTCCCCTCCATAGCGTGCTACGTTGGCTTGATCTTGCAACAACTAAATATCTTCGACCATAACTGTAATTCGATCTTTTCATCCATTCTTAAGTAATTAAACCCGCGTCCAAGCTCACCTTCAACTTCACTGAGAGGGCACTCATGAAAGAACTAATATCTCTTCATCTGTTTGGCCTTTTTCTCCATCTGTTTCAATGAAAGCTAAGTCAAAATCCTCGTCGAAGAGTATAGGGACCATGTCTGTACTCGGCACCACTGGAAGAGATTGGAACGTGTGATATCTGAGTTCGGATCGGAACCTGTTCTTTCGGCCGTAGCGTCTATGGTGGCCTTAACGTGGCATGCCAAACCATATTTACATGCATACATGTGTATATGTGAATGTGTATGTGTGTATATATACATACATGTACATATTTATATACATATATGTATATATATATATATATATATATATATATATATATATATATATGTGTGTGTGTGTGTGTGTGTGTGTGTGTGTGTGTGTTTATATATAATATATATATATATTCATAGAAATATATATGTATACATACCTATGTATGCATACAGAAAAAGAGATGAAAAAGAAACTTATTTCAAAATCCTTGTCTACCATAACATTTTGATTATTTTTCAGGATCCCAACTTTTTTTTTCTCGCCCCTTAGCCCTACCCGCATGTTCCTTGACTACAGAATGTCTTGGAATACTAATGCTCGTTGTTAATGCGTATTTGTGTATGTATGTATATGCGTGTGTATGTATGTATGTGTATGTATATGTGTGTTCATGTATGTGTGTATGTACGTGTGTGTGTGTGTTCATGTATGTATGTACGTGTGTGTGTGTGTGTGTGTGCGCGCCTTCTCTACCTCATTAGAAATAAGCGAGCTGTTCTGCGACTCGCATCCCGCATATCCTTTCTTACTATCGAGGTGATAGCAAAACTCGTGGCCGGCAATCATCTCAAAACTCGTTATGGTCGTTTGAAGATAGCAATTATAAGATCTGCTAAGCACATAATGACCCGGCCGGACTACCTGCCTTCATGCCGGCAATGCTGATGGGGCTGTTTATCACCTGATGGACTCGGTGATCCTTCCCCGGCCGCCAGAGGAGCAGGGTTGCAAGGACGCAGGCCGGCCGACTGCCAGGCTGGCGTCCCGCAAGGTCGGGGCCGCTCGGGCTCTGGGCGCCTGCGTCCTGTGCAGTTATTCATACAAACACACGTAGCATAGTGCATGTGTCTGTACATATTATGAGCATACACATACATACATGCAAACATATATGGTCATACAACTTTCCTCTGGTTTTACTCACTCTAGGGATACCCAAAAGGAGTATGATCTAAAGCACCACTGGTATTTCCATGGTTAATTAATTGTCTTACATAATTTTTAAGAAGTTACGGTAATTTTCTATATTACCTTTGCCTCTCTGATATCGACGATTTTGGTATCGCTGGATTCCTCTCACTGTCCACATTGCAAATATATAATTTTCATTGCGCGGAAACCCCCCCGTTAGCGACAAACTTGGCCCCGATAGCAAGGGAGGGCATGGAAGGTTCAAGGGAAACACTAATAATATAACAAAGTGTGAAAATAACCATGGGTATTCACATGACTTTCCATTGCAGGGAGCTGCGCCCCCTGTGACCCCCCTGGGGGGCCTGCCGCCCCCCAATCCCCGCCGAGGAAACAAAACCTCCAACACGTATTCCCGGCAGGCTAGAGCATTACAAAATTATCGTCGATCTCGGAGTGGCGGACGTATTACAATTACCTCGTAACATTCCCACTGAATCAGCATACTAACCTTGACATAGTCAGCATTGTATACAGAGCCGATTGTAGTATAATCAGGATGAATAGGGTATACCATGAACAGAAAAGCGCCCTCGTCGGCGGGTTTTGCACCTTTCTCGATGTTACACCGATGACCTCAAGGTCGAGTTTCCCGTCCCCTGGAACCACGATTTTCGAGTTCCTAACCGAAATAACCGCCGCGTTCAGTACTTCGCCATAGTCGCCGCGATGACCGAGTGTGGAGGGTGATCCTACTAGGTTATGGCAAGGGTTGTTGGCTCCGCATCTAGTTCGTGTGCGCTCTATCCTGCCGTGAATATGTGGTGGATATTTTGTATCCTCGGCGGGGGTTGAGGGGCGGCAGCCCCCCCTCAGGGGGGGGTCGCAAGATTAAACACTTGAAAAATGCAAACAATTATAGATTTAATGTCATACCATTAAATATAACGTAGAACTCCTTACAAATCCTGCTTATAAAATAATATGAAACAAAAGTAAAAAATAAAATGAATAAAGCAGTAATGAATATCACGACAATGTTATTAGTCTGTGCCAGGACACGTGATCATGTTTAAATCACATTTCATTGAATAAATGTCAAAACAATATCCACACATGTATTATGAAAATATCAATGAGACTCAACTGTTCTGCTGGAGTACTAGTTATGCGCGACAAGTGAAACTAGAATAAATTCAAGCAATATAAAATAAGATACAAATCTTACGTCCAACCGAGGCCGCCATGATCTACTGACAACCTGCAAACATTCAAATCAAAACTAACTAGACTTTATTTACGCCAATGTGGCAATTACTAATGCCTTTCAAATTAAGTAATTTTACTTTATCCCAAATAATAATGAAACCATTCACATTTACAGAAATAAGTCCCAATAGACTATGTAAGCATTTACGAATGTAAAAGAACGAAAACGTATTCAACGTGACCAAAGAAAACGGTTAATTCACCTTAGGCCCGTACTTTTAAAACCTTCGCCAGTGCTGGCGTTCGCCTGGAGAAGCTTCGCCAGGCGAACCTCTGAGTGAGGGAGGTCTTACTTTTAGGGCCGTACTTTAAAAGCTTTCGCCAGTGCTGGCGTTCACCTGGCGAAGCTTCGCCAGGCGAACCTCTGAGTGAGGGAGGCCTTACTTTTAAACCCAACGTTCGCCAGGCGCTAACATCTTGCATTCCCGCTAAATGTAGCGCAAATTTGTTTACATTTGCAGTGCACATAACATAACCTAAACTTAATTATTAACCTCGAGAGAAGACGAAAATATTGTTTCCGCAATAGTCTCACTTAATACTATAACAAAGGAGTTAAAATTTAACTTTATGCTATAACAAAGGAGTTAAAATTTAACTTTATGCTATAACAAAGAAGTTGAGAATATCTTTATACCATAACAAAATTAACTTTATACTTTATGCTATACTACACTTTATACTATAACAAGGTTAACTTTATGGCCCGTACTTTTAAAACCTTTTGCTTTTTCTCGCGTTTTTTTCATTCGCCGAAGCGCTAGATTTATCAGGAATCCAAGATGTTAGCGCCTGGCGATCCCTTTCGTTCACCAGGCCTGGCGAACACCTGCCTTGGTTTTAAAAGTAAGGCCTCCCTCACTCAGATGTGCGCCTGGCGAGGCTTCGCCAGGCGAACGCCGGCATTGGCGAAAGGTTTTAATAGTACTTTATACTATACTATATCAACTTTATACTTTTATACAAAAAATAACTTTATACTTTAACAAAAGAGTTTAAAAATTACTATTTTACTATTCCTAACTGATATAAGATATTGAGCTATAGGCCTACAAGGGTATCATTAGAGACGCCTCATTATAGGGCGGTGGAGCAATACAGCTATGTTTCTATAGCCAAAAGTAAACATGCCGCCATAAAAACACTTCTGGTAACATTTGTGAATAGAACATTATCCTTACAACCAAAATAACAACAACCTAAATCTAAATAAGTCATCTCGGGGGTGGGGGGTAGGAATACAGCTGATGTCTTGAGCTCTCAACTGGAACATCGAAGGTCTTGAAAAAAAAATACGTTTATACGTTATTTCATAATAAATTATGATTTTAAGATATTTTAGAATTTCACTGTGATTCCTACATCATATCATACACAAATATGTTACTGATTTATAATTTGAAAGCAAGAAAATGGTATTCAAACAACTCTCGCACCTTTGCTTCGCCAGGCTGTTCCAATATGATCTTTCGCCAGCCCTGGCGAACGTTCGC
Organism: Penaeus vannamei; assembly: GCF_042767895.1. Lineage (NCBI taxonomy): Eukaryota > Metazoa > Arthropoda > Malacostraca > Decapoda > Penaeidae > Penaeus > Penaeus vannamei. Next base: position 29,052,309 of record NC_091560.1, read on the forward strand.
CAGGCATGAATTTAAAAGTACGAAATTCCGGATCGCTCGGCGAAACCTTTCGCCAGCCCTGGCGAAAGGTTTTAAAAGTACGGGCCTAAGACTTAACTATATTACATTCTTTACGATTTCCTTAACATTTTACATAATAACTGCATGACAATATATATATATAAACAAACACACACACATATATATATATATATATATATACATATATATATATATATATATATATATATATATATATATATATATATATGTGTGTGTGTGTGTGTCTCTCTCTCTCTCTCTCTCTCTCTCTCTCTCTCTCTCTCTCTCTCTCTCTCTCTCTCTCTCTATATATATATATATATATATATATATATATATATATATATATATATATGTGTGTGTGTGTGTGTGTGTGTGTGTGTGTGTGTGTGTGTGTGTGTATGTGTGTTTGTGTATGTGTGTGTATGTGTATAGACATATATATATATATATATATATATATATATATATATATATATATATATATATATATATATATATATAGGCAGAGAGAGAGGGCGAGAGAAAGAGAGAGAGAGAGAGAGAGAGAGATAGACAGAGATACATGCGAGTACATGCATAAATCACACACACTCGTTTTCCCGAGAAATTGCTAACACGCATGCTGTCCACCACCCCAGGGGATGGGGGGATATACATACATACACACACACATACATAAACATACACAGACACACACACATATATGTTATGGCATTGAGCCTGAAGCATGCTTTTGGCTTTGTGTCTCACTGCTGTGTACGCTCGTACCAATGTTTACAGACTCGATGAGAAAGAGGCGTTCAACGCCAAACTGACATCTGTGGCGGTCAAATGCTCCCGGAGAAACATTCGCCTTGACCTGGGCGACTTCAACGCGGCATTCGGCTGTGATAGAGTTATCTACGAGATGTCTGTCGGTCCCCATGGCTCGGAAGCTGCTTTCTGCTCAGTGGATGGACAGATCATCTCAGATAATGTTGGGGCTCGTGAACCTTGGGCTGAGTAATTTGAGCAACTGTATCAAGTAGACCCTCCGGCAGTTAGTATGGACGCTAATGGTGCCACAATCCCTGTACCGGACCCATCCATTTGTGAGGAACCTCGTACCTTGACCAAGGTCAGGGAGGCGGTCTCCAAGCTGAATGGTGGGAAGGCTACGGGCATATGCGATATACCTGCTGAACTGCTGAAGGTTAGGGGCGAACCTATGGTACGGGGCTTGCACGCTGACCTGGCTGCCACCTAGCAGTCCTGTTCCACTTCCTCGGACCCGCTGAGGGGCATGGTCATCCCCCTCTGGAAGGGGAAAGGGGAGTGGGACTGTAGCAACTACCATGGTATCACACTGTTCAGTATACCAGGCAGGGTTTTCGACCACATCCTTCTCCTAAGGGTCCGTGACCACCTACTAAGGCACCAAAGACTGGGGAAACCAGGATTCATTCCTAGCAAGTCCAATAAATCATATCCTAGCGCTTTGAGTCAATGTGCAACGCCGCCGTGAGTTCGGTCGTGGGCCCTTGCAGCCTACATCGACCTCAAGAAGGCGTTTGACTCGGTACATATATATATATATATATATATATATATATATATATATATATATATATATATATATATATATATATATATATATACACACACACTCATACTCTGTAAGAGGTACTGAACCTCCTATATATATACACCGTTTACGGCTTCACATTTATTAAAAACACGAATGGAAATAGACACGATATGATGACGTGGTCTGGTAGTGCCGGAGGCCAGCAGGTCCAAGGGGCGCGGCCTCGTGAAGCGGTGATCGCCCGGTCAGCAGGCGGGCAGTGTGAGCAAATAAGTGAGACTTGGGTCAAGGTCGGCTGACCTCTTAAAGGCTTGTTGGGCGCCAGAGGCAAGCTTAGGTTATATTTAGGTGCAGGTAGACAGAGCGAGCGACCCACGCGCTCACAAGCATAGCTTGGGTTCGCATGAGGCGCTATCCCCTCATGGTGTGAAGTATGCAGTATGCTATCGATATAGTATACTATAGGAGAGGCCATGCACGTGGCCATACACGTGGCGTGGGTCGGTTTGGGTTTCCTTGTAACTTTCCTTCCTTGTATGCGTACTCAAGTCACGCTCTCTAAACCACCAGGCCTAGAAGAGGTTAGCCGACCTTGATCCAAGCGTCACCCACTATCACTCGCACTCACACCCTCGACGAGCCTGCCTTCAGCAGTGTGGGTCTCGCTCACTCGCTCACTACGCTCCCTCTGCGAGCAACCTCACGTCACCGGCCATCACCTGCTTTCCCGCGGGCGGGTACGCCGGGGCACCAGCACTGAGCAAGACTCGTATCGTGTTCTTTTCATACTGTGTTCTTAAAAAAATGTGAAGCCATATCGGTGTATCACTACTGCCCACCAGTATTCATCCATATGGGAGGTTAACACTTCTTACACACACACACACACACACACATGTATAATATATGTGAGAGAGAAAGAGACAGACAGACAGACAGAAAGAGAGGGAGAGAGCGAGAGAGCGAGAGAGGGGCGAGAGAGCGAGAGAGCGAGAGGGGAGAGGGGAGAGGGGAGAGGGGAGAGGGGAGAGAAAAGAGAGGGGAGAGAGAGAGAGAGAGAGAGAGAGGAGGGGAGAGAGAGAGAGAGAGAGAGAGGGGAGAGAGAGAAGAAGAAGAAGACAGACAGACAGACGGGGAAGACAGACGGACAAGAGACGAACAGAGACAGAAAGAGAGAGAGAGAGAGAGAGAGGGGGGTGAGAGAATTGTATGTTATGAATGTAGTATTGTATACACAGTATTCAAAAAACGTTATATCCAAACACGCGGTTGCACATTCGTATCATTTTGTTAGGTAAAGAATTATCTTCATTTGCTTTAACGTCTAATAGTATCAATATAGTTATTGTTACTGTATTATTCTGACTAATCATATTGTTATTGTTTTCTTAAAAAAATCATGATTATTAGCAATATCATAATCATTTTCGTTTTATATAGTCTTTATGAGTATTAACGGAAGTTTTCAGGTATATCTTCTTTATTTTCTTCAAATTTTTTATACTTTTATTTTCTTAAAATTTTTTTTCGTCGAAAATTTTATAAATTATAGGCAGATTTTTCATTATAATCATTCAAATTACCTCTGAAGTTAGTCCTGTTAGCATGACTTAAATGATGTCTTACTGAAGGTTTGAAGTTACAGGTTCGAGACTGTGATGTCATGCAACTTATTAGTGTTGAAATATAGTTCCCTTTCCTAGTACTCATTCTGGTCTGAAATTATTCCCTTGGGTGTCAAAAGGGGCTGCATTTCCGGAAAGTTAATTGACAGTGTCAGAAAAAAAAAAAAAAAAGAAAGAAAAAAAGAGAATGTTTTATTGCCCCGAGCGAAAGTAGGTTACTGCGTTTTCTACAAACTGTTAATATTTCAGCTAAACAGACAAAACAGTAATGAATCTTCTATAATTGGGATTGTTTACTGCAGTGACGGGCATCTCTCAAAACCCCAATGATGGTATTCTAGGTAGTTTTAGGGCCATCCGGAAAGATCCCAAAAAAAAAAAGTCGCTTTAAAAAATTTTTAAAAAAACTTCATCCTGTTTGAGTCAAGCTTCTTAAACGCAAGCTTTCTGCCTGTACAATAATATTCCATGCAATATATCGGGATCCTGTAGCATTGATATATTCCTGAAAAATCGCTTCTGTCAAAAAAAAAAAAAAAAAAAAAAAACAATAACAAAGTACTTTCCCTGCAGAACCGCAGACGCCTCAAAGTGCAGCCTCGAGTTCGATAAGCAGGATGACGTCTGGCGCTGAAGCCTTGGCTACGCCACGTTTCTCCGTCTCCGTTTTTTCATATTAACTAAGGAGAGGTGGCGCCCCCCCTGTCCCGCGCTCCATATTTTTGTGTACGTTTCTCCGCATGGATGATTGCAACATCTGCGATGCATGGGTTGATACGACTGCAATCTGTCTTGTTTGTTGTTGTTGTTTTGATATATATATGTATTCTGCAAGATATTTTATTATTTTCCTGGGGGAAAACCCGGGGTCAATTTCGCATCGTGCAATTGACAAGGGAACCTGTTTTGTATATTTCTTTTTTCCTGCGGCGTAAGTGTTCCAAGAATCGGCTGAAAAAAGCCACTTGCGAAATACGCCCTTGCTTAAAACGATATATAGTTTACCTATCGAGTCTCTCCTTGGTGTACTCACCTTAGATGGGGAAGCTTATTAATTATCCAAGGCAAGGAAAATTTTTTTTGGGCACCTTTATTATAACCTTGCTGTATTATACACTTATGAGGGAACAACTTGTTTAATGAAATGTAAATTTACACATGGAATATTATTCGCGTTTACCTTTCAGTATATGCTACTACTGTAATTACAATTGTGTGCATACCTGGAGTCGTTATGTCCCCCCCTACTTTTTCCTGTGAATCTTTTTTTCTGATGATATTTTATCTGAATACATTTGTGCTCGTTTTGTGCACTTGGGGGGGCACTGCCTGTAGTTGCTGATCATCACTGACAGTCACTATATGACCTTGCCAGATGCAGTATAAGCCTGCAGATTATGGTGTACACACCGAGCACGTTGTTGGCTATGCATTCCCATTAGACATAGTTTTCAGTCATTGACTATCCATTGGTATACATACTAGGCAGTCACGTTATATCTCCATGTTGTAGTTTACCTTTTCAGAATCATGGGGTCTTTTTAACCCTTACAACATGCGCCTTTTTTTTTTTCCGGTTAAATTACGGTGCCGACAGCCCCCAGGCGACGGCGTCCACCGGGGAAAGGGGGCGACCGACGTCTAAAACACAAGGCTAGACCGTCATGTGCGTTACG
>NC_091560.1:29059760-29062260 GCF_042767895.1 Penaeus vannamei
CCCCGATGTTGCATGACCCTCGCGTTCACTCACCGATTCAGCTGACTGACTGACTGACTGACTGACTGACTGATTTACTTCTTGAACGACTGACTGCCAGGAGAGGAAGGAAAAGAGAAGGAGAAGGGGAAGAGTAGGAGGAGGAGAAGGGGGAAGAGGATGAGGAGAGGGATGAGTAGAAGGAAGAAAGGGAGGAGGAGGAGAAGGTGGACGAGGAGGAGAAGGTGGACGAGGAGGAGAGGGGGGAGGAGGAGGAGGAGAGGGGGGAGGAGGAGGAGGAGGAGGAGGAGGGCAGGGAGGGAAGGAGGAAGGAAAAGGAGGAGAAGAGGAAGGAGGATGTGAGGAGACAGAAGGAGGAGGAGGAGAGGAAGGAGGAGAGAGAGGAAGGAGGAGGAATGAGGAAGGAGGAGGAGGAGGAGGAGGAGGAGGGAGGAGGAGAATGAGGAGGAGGAAGAGGAGGAGGAAGAGGAGGAGGAGGCAGGAGGAGGAAGGGAGGAAGGAATGAGGAGGAGAGGAGGAGGAGGAGGAGGAGGAGGAAGAATGAGGGAGGAGGAAGGAGGAGGAGAGGAAGGAGGAAGAGTGAGGAAGAAGGAAAGGAAGGAGGAGGGAGGAGGAGGAGGAGGAAAGGAAGGAAGGAGGAGGAGGAGCAAAAGGGGGGGAGGAGGAGAGGAAAGGAAAGGAAGGAAGGAGGAGGAGGAGGAGGAGAAGGAGTAGGAGGAGAGGAAGGAGGAGGGAGGAGGAGGAGGAGGAGGGAGAGGAAGGAAGGAGGAGGAGGAGGAGAAGGAGAGGAAGGGAGGAGGAGGAGGAGGAGAAGAGAGAAGGAGGAGGAAGGAAGGAGGAGGAGGAGGAGGAGGAGAGGAAGGGAGGGGAGGGGGAGGAGAGGAAGGAGGAGGAGGGAGGAGGTTTGGAGAGGAAGGAGGAGGAGGAGGAGAGTGGAAGGAGGAGGAGGGAGGAGGAGGAGGAGAGGGAAGGAGGAGGAGGAGGAGGAGGAGGAGGAAGAGAGAAGGGGAGGAGGAGGAAGGAGGGAGAGGGGAGGAGGAGGAAGGAGCAGGAGAGGGAGGAGGAGGAGGAGGAAGGAAGAGGAGGACGAAAGGAGGGAAGGAGGAAAAGGAGGAGGAGGAGGAGAGGAAGGAGGAGGAAGAGAGGAAGGAGAAGGAGGAGGAGGAGGAGGAGGAGAGGAAGCAGGAGGAGGAGAGGAAGGAGGAGGAGGAGAGGAAGGAGGAGGAGGAGGAGAGGAAGGAGGAGGAGGAGAGAGATAGAGTTATTTAGCCTACGTCACCGATAGCGCTTATCTGTAACGAGACTGCTGCGGGAGGTGAATCAGCGAGCTGGTCATCGGTGGTCTCCCTACGTCATTCGCTGATAGTGCAACGAAGGCCATGTTCATAAAAGTAATTCGAAGCGTGAAGACTTATCTTTTCGAATCCACAAAAAGTCATAGTCACAGAACGAAGCAGATGATAGGAATATTATCATTAAAGGTAAACAAATTACTCTCGTAGCTTACCTTGAGTCTGTTGATTTCTATCTTGAGGGCGGCAATCTCTTGCTTCTTGCTCTCGGCATTCTTCACAAGGTCGGATACGGTCTTCTCCAGCTGCGCCTTCTCAGGGAAGCTCCCCAGGCTGCTGGAAGTGTTGGTGGCAGCCACGGCAGTGGCAGGGGCGCCTCCCGTGGGAGGAGGAGGGTGGCTGGGCATCACGAGGGTATCGGGAGGCTGTGTGGGCTGGGGCGGGGCGAGGACCCTGGTGGATGCCGGGGCGCTGGCGGCGACGGCGGCGGCGGAGGCGTTCTCCTTGTTCTTGGCGTTCTCCATCCTTTTGACCGGAATGCCCAGCTTCGAGCTCGGGGGTCGCTTCTCCTCCTTGACGGTGGGCAGAGGCTGCATGTCAGGGGAGGTGGCACAGGAGGAGGAGGAGGACGACGAAGAGGACGAGGCCTTCTTGCCCCCCTTAGTCGTCGGCTCCTTGGCGTTCGAGAGGTGCTCCTTGGCTGAGGAAGAGGAGCCCTTGGTCCCGTGGTGGCCGGAGGAACCACCGTGGTCCTTGGACATCCTACGGAACAAGGATTTGAATCTTAGAGACATGTTGGCGGTACTAATTAAAAGTCGGTAGAGAGAAAAGGAAAAGTAGGTGAGTGACCACAGCAGTCTTCTTGGTACTGCCTGGGAATGATGGTCAGCGGGCAATTACGAAGGGCATGACCGCGCCGCCTTGTGCTGCTGCTGCTGCCGCCACATCAAGTTCCTGCTGCTGCGTGAAAAGATATTTTCAGGCCCCGCCACCTTCACTCTCGGCCACACTCGCCAGCAGGATCATGGTGCTGCGGAAATCTATTTTGCTTACTTCTTTACCCCGTTCCAGTTACACTAGTTATCACCTTTCGACACAGCTCACGCGAATAGGCCTTTATATAAATTTTCTTGTATCCTCTATGAAAATGTATCAAGTCTATCACATATTTCGCACGAGCACATTAATGGTATTCCAGTCCCAAGCTT
>NC_091560.1:29074760-29079760 GCF_042767895.1 Penaeus vannamei
AATTTATACTGAGGGTGGTATTACTTGTTCTGCCATTATTATCAAGTATGATGTGTCACTTATTCTGCCATTGTTATAAAGTATGGTGTGTCACAAATGAACTTAAATGCAGTAAAGTGAGAATTTAAGAATCAAGTTAAACATATATCATAATTTCTCATGGAAAATCAACCTAATAAACATGTGTATTTTTCTCCCTGCTGTTTACATCCATTTCTAAGTAGTCTTGTTAGGCTCTTTGATGCCTCAAAGGTACATTTTTGGTTGTCAACATACTATTCAGTGTTCAGTTGTTTTTTGCATGAACAAGCTCACTCCTACTGTAACTACTCCCATTAGTATTTAAGATGTGCAAGAGAGTACATAGAGCTTTCTAAAAATCATTAAGCATGTTTTATTACACCTTTTAAAAATAAACAAACGGGAGAAATTTAAAACAATTGATAGGTATGTAGTTATTACCTATATGTACTTTGAAAATATTCCTAAAAACTGCAAATCAATTTCAGTCAAGATTCAGTTCAAATTTACATACACAAAGCAATACCATTCCCAACATACCTTGATTTCTCATAAAGAGCAATTGCCAAAATAATAGTAGCTATTACGAGCAGCAGGAAATTCATTCTTGGTAAACCAGTAACATAATTTCATTCATCTGTAAACTAGAACCACTAAGTCTTCAATGTTTTTCAACACTAGACCAGTATAAACTATGACAAGCATTTGTACTGACATCTTCAAACTAACCACTTGTGATATCTAGAGAAATCTTATCATCTCCCTTGATAACTGTGCCATACTGATAAGATAGTGGAATCTTTTGTTTGCATTCATAAGCCATATTGCCCTATTAATTTCTTTCTTTTCTGAACAGACATGAAAATCCATGGTAAATCTAAACCATGCATCAAATTTCCTCCCTGTCTTACCCAAAAACTGTAACATCTTTGAAGTCTAATATACTACCATAAAGTAAAATGCCAAGAGTTTCTTGCGTTGCTTAATGCATCACATTGTGGGAAAATAGATATACTACCGAAATACCCATAATAAATGCAGTTCATCATTCATTTTTCATGTTTATATAACTGTAACAAATTTCCACTATCTTTTAAATTTTTAATGGCATAAGTTCTACAGGGGTAAAGGGTCGAACGATCTTGCAATAAAAATTACACATGGTGTCTTCACACAAAATTTGTTCAATTCCTTTCCAATAAATTTCTAGTTGTACCTTCATATCATATAAATTGAAAAAAAAATCTGTCAATTCAAAGAAATAAATTATATTATAATACAAATCAACACAGAGAAATTACCAACTGAAAGACAATTCAAAATATCAAAACAAGATACTAATCAATATAAACGAAATATCAACAATAATAAAAAGATAAACTGAGAGAAAAATGCTAAAAATAAAAAAAAATAAAAATCAACCAGTATTCATAATAATACCAATGAAAATATCACTAATAGTAATAGCAGTAATAGTTGCTGAAGACAGAAGAAGAAGAAGAAGAAGAAGATGGAAGAAGTAAGAAGAAAGAAGAAGGACTGCAAAAACTCACCGTGCCGTAGGACTCCCTGAAGAAGTTGAGGAAGACGAGGATGTCTTTCTCGTTCTTGCACTTATAGTCACAGATGATTTCTTGCCGTAGTTATTGGTTGAGGAATTCCCAGAAAGGGTTTTGGCTGGGGCCGATGTCTTTCTTCTCACAGAAACTGTGCTGGGAAGGTTGTCAAGACTCCCTCCTAGAACACTAGAAATAAAAAAGAAAACAAATCAGTTTGAAAATTTTCAAAGTGTAATATGCTCATATTTACCCTTTCCTAAAATATAAAGAAGTCTGTTATATAGTTAATGAAAGTATTTCACTTTTATTATCATTTAGTAATTAGTTATCAATATTAATAAGGGCCACGAAGAAGTTGCATTTCATGAAGATATGCACGAAGATATATCAGAGAGGAAAATGAGAAGGGAAATAGTAGTAACACATACTGGAATGATGATAAGGAACATAATAAAGAGGGCATGAAAGAATGGATTACAAGGTTTGTAAAACAAAGTTCATACAATAATACATGCAGCATGCACACACAAAAATGAACTTTAAGAAATAAACCTTATTATTCATTGGCCTACGAAAAGATCCTGAAAAACATCAAAGTTGTGATGTAATGTGTAACAAAAATAAATGTCTATATATAAATATTCTTAAATAACAATGATGTACCTCACAATTTGTCATATATCAAATAACTACATATACATTTAACTGCAACCTATATAATAAATCATAAATTCACTATATCAAAAGTCTTTAAAGAAGTATATACTATCTACATGAATCTTGTGCCACCAAAAGAAATTTTAAAAAGCAGTCAGTTTGGATGGGTAGGTTCAGACCAGAAGTTGCACAAACAATAAATAATAACAAACAAACAAATAAATAAATCTAGCTTTACAACTACTAAATGGCAGAGATTGCATTAATAGAATACTTTTGGAAAGTAAGATGTGTCTATTCAAGAAAACAAAGTAAAGATGACACTTGAATAGTATTAAATCTTTTATCTTTTCCTCTTGTCTGTTATTTTGGTGGGTATTTTCAAAATAACTTGGACTCTAAATAACAAAATAAATCACACACCTAATTAGAGCTACTAATTAGAGTTTCACCTCTAATTAGAGCTGAAGAAGTTTGTTTACACTTGTTTCAAATGACCACTAGAAATCTTTCTTTTCTTGCCCATTCTCTCAACACAACACTGGTACTGGTAATTGTTTTCAGATTTCACACTGAGAAATCAATGTAATTTGGAAAACCTCTACAGTAAAGCGTCATCAAAAGATCATAAAGCTAATATATAGTAAATAATTACTTAACATTGTAGCTTTTGATTTTTTTTTTTTTTTTTTGCAAAACCACAGTCAAGAATCAGGTAATGCCAAATGATTGCCTTCTTTGCATTTTCTGGCAAGTAGAAGCCATTTCCACTAAAAATAGGTATAATAACTGCTAATGCTCAAACTAATGTGCATAGAAACTGTGCATTACAAAGTATGCATGAGCAGTAGGGTAGAGAAATCTCATACTTCAAAAAGACTAAGAAAGGAAGAACAAAAGGGAAATATTTCATTTTCATTATCAAAAGCATTGCATACCAACAATTGTAAATAGATAAACAATATCTATGTTAAACAATGTATTTCTAAATAAAAAACATATTGAAAGCAAGGTGTTATTCACTAAGTAACTGCCAATGGTACTGCAACCTGAATAATGGGACCAGAAGCGGCTGAAATTCATTACAGGAGCTTGTCCATCTATGTTTGTGTTTATCCTTGTTTAAATATAAATGTGCTGAGTAAATCAAGCCCTAACATGAAACACATTAATATGAAATATTCTACTTTTGTAAATAATACTATATTCTAATAACAGTATCAAGAATTCAGTGATAATACCATAGAAAATTGTTGTAATAAACTGTGAAAATATCACAAAAGAATGAAAAACCCTATCTTAACATTTCAGGTCCTTAGATCTGTCAAAATTCTGTTGCCAGTCCCCAATGTAGGGCACTGGCCTTTACCACCTTACTTTGCCTCAATCGTCAAATCTTCAATGCATGAATTTTCGGATGTACAAAACCTTAACTCTTTGGAGGCAAAGTCATCAAAGTCACCTCAAGCTTCCTATGATGAACCTGCCAGATCACAATCACATGCTTTCAAGCAGACTAAGTTCAGATATTCCAAGCAAATCATTCTCTGTTGGTGATGAGGACTGCCGTCAACTCCATCCTCACATTGGCAAAGAAAAAATTCATATTGGGAGTTGTTCTATTAAAAAATATAAAATATAAAATAAAACAAAAAAGAAGCCATTACGTGAAAATGGCACATTAATATTTCTCACCTAGCAATCCTCGTTCGGAAAATTCTGAAGGTATCACCCAGCTCCATCTTTTTACTTTTTTTCTCAAAGAGCCTAGAACTTCAGACGATCTACTTCTTCTCTTCTACTTAACCAGAACAATTGTCCTTGCTTTAGAAAATGAAGTCTATGATGATTTACTAATTTTAAACCAACACTAAAAAAATGGCTGATGGCTGACTGGTTATTCTATCTCTTTTATGGGGAAACATAAAGGATCATTATTTATCTTTAAGTACTAAAACTGTTCCTTGTACATAAATTACCTTCTTTTTTAAAGTCATGTACTATTTCTACAGAATTTCCTTAAAAGTAATCAAGACATATATTCTTACAAATAATTTCAAATTTGTATAATCACTAATGTAGGATTATCCTAATTATGCATATATGTAGGATATCAAAAACCAAGCATAAGCAACTACATTACAAATTAATGAAAAAATAAAGATCCAAATAAAGCTGTCATACTTAAAAAGCAAAGAAAAACAGTAACCACCAAATCATATCTAAATTCATGTTCATCAAGAAAAAACAGAAGTTAATGAATATACACACATAAGAAATCCCCTATCAGATAACTGGACCAAAGCAAAATAAATGTCAATAAATAAGAAATGTAGCCCCCAAAAATGGAAGAGGAATTCTTTTCTATAAAACACTATTCCAATTTCCTATCTTTTCCCCACTACATGAGCATTATCTCACAGAAATAGTTCATCACTTTTCAGGCTGTACCCTATCAAACTTCATCTGGTACTGTGTATCTGATAAAATTTTCAAAGACCCACTATGCTGTATCTAATATCAACAGAAACATCAACAAAAGAGCAACTGTCAAGGCAATTGTTCAGTTCATTCATTTAATTAGCACTAGAAGCAAATCTGATGTTTAACTGGAAGCAAGCCTGGCTTACATACATTTCTGCACTCCCTACATACTCCACATTAAGCAGGAATCTTCAGTTTTTTTTAGAAATTGTTGATAAAGCAGCATTTTTGCCATTGGAAAATCTGACATGAATCAAACAGATTTTTCAGTCATCACTC
>NC_091560.1:29089760-29092260 GCF_042767895.1 Penaeus vannamei
CGGCCATCATTCGTCCTACGCGAATTTTTCTCTTTCTGACCGTCGGCCATCTTTATTCGCGCGCGTATTTTTCTCTCTTTGGCCGGCGACTATTTTGACCGCGGACTTCACTGAACCCCCCCCCCCCTCCCACCCCATAGCGAGTGCAGCGGCCCTACCTCGCCGCATGCAAATGAGCAGGTACCATTGCAAAACATTTGGAAGTAATTGACCCTACAGTCATTTTATGAGGCGGGTCGTGCGAGGGCAGGGCTCCCCGCGCAATTGAAATGCATATCTGGAGCTTTCAATCTTGCAACTACAAGGCTCACTGACCCGCATTTGCATTCGCATTGCACATACAAGCGGTCGTATATTAGTTTGTAAAAATGATCTTTGTATGGGAAAGGGATTTCATTTAATCCCTTTTTATTCATTATTTTTATGGAGTCCGGTCAAATTTTGCCGCGTTCATTTAATTAGACCTGCTGTGAACAACTGCATCTGCTTACGGTTAATGCGCCGAAAAGAAAGAAAGATAAAGTCTAACGCTACAACTATCTGGTAATATATAAAGCTAATGAGCAGGCGTTTCTCGCATACAAGTCTGTGCATTGCTTTTTCCTTATATATATAATTTTTACCCCCAAGTCAACCGGCAATAAACGCTCACCACTCAGGGAGCTTGTCTTAACACTACATTAAAATCATCTAACTGTAGTGGCTATCTGGCAGCGGCCGGAGCCACGCTCAGGCGCCTCCGCGAACGACCGGGCGAACGGCGGCGGCGGCGCTGACGCTGCCCGGCGGGTCTCGCAGCGGAGAACCTGAGTGTGAAATTTCCCGTTACAAGTTATGCCCACGGAGCCGCGGTGGCGCCTGGCAAGCCGGGTTCCCTCTCCGTCGGGCGCCGGACGCACATGATAAAACAACATCGGTAAAAAGCTGTGGCGGTGTTTGCTCATGCACTCGGGTGTTGCCTGGACCGCGGCCCGGCGTGAGGCACTGACCGACCGGCCAGCTCGGGCGATGTATGGCGTTGCGTACACAGGCACACAAGGGGAAAAATCATATGTAATGAGGCGATTCACAGCCGGACACGGTCGATTTCACAAGCCACGCATGCAAGCCCCAGACATGCAAATGACAACTGTTGCTAATACCACGATTATAATCAACATTTCCATCAATCAGTACCATGTGTCAATACCATGACCCCCCCCCCCCCCCGCCCGCCCGCAACAACAACCTCCCTTGACGACCAGCGGATCCGAGTCACTCACCTCTCAGGAGTAACCTTTACCTCCCGCCCCCACCCCGCCCGCCCCGCCCCGAGGGAGCCACGTAAAAACACCCGTTTACAATTTGTTGGCCTCTCGAAACAGGATAATTGGGGGCCATGTCGCCTGACTGAGTAGGGCGGAGGATGGGATAATCTATCCATCTACCTGTCTATCTGTCGGCGACTCCCTCTCCTCGTACCTCCCCTCCCCCCCCTTCACCAATCCTGCCCCATGAAAGTATAATCGTGCGGGAGATATATCAAATCAAGGAACGTAATCGGGAGACACCCCGTCCCCGCCGTCTCTCCGACTCCATTCCTCCTCATTCATCTCCTTTTCCCTTCCTGAGCGGCGCCTTCTCTTGGTCTCGCTTTTTCTTGGTAGATTATTTCCTCCATCTTCTGCTCCTTTCTATTTCAAACCAATCACTCAGAAAAGCAAACTCGCAAGCGGAAAAACATATAAACATCAACATGCATACAAAGACGCAAACACGCATAGAAAATTAACACCCAGTACACATACCACACAAGTGCACACAAACAAACAAACAAACAAACAAACAAACAAACAGACCTCATGAACCCACTCCATCATCCTTCACAACCCACGATCGCGGCGGTTCCTAGCTGTGCCCCAGACTGACACCGAGATACCCTAGACTGACATAAAAAAAAAAAAAATCAGACCCTGAAAATTCAAGACTGAAACTAAAATACTCAACACTGACACAAAACAACTCAAGACGGACACCGAGAAAAAACACACAAAAATAAATGCGCAAAACTGACATTAAATAATTCAACTCCGCCACTTAAAAAAACTCAAGACTGACACTAAAAACCCTAAGACTGACACCTGCAAAAACTCCCAAGTAGTGAAGGAAAGCGAAGGAAGTCTCGAGGAGGAAGCGGAGGAGGAGGCGAGCGTGGCCGTTAGTGGCACTTCGTGAGTCGTCGCCGTCATCATCATTGGGGTGTTCCTCCTCCCCCTCCTCCCCTTCCTCTCCCTTTCTCTATTCCTCCCCCTCTTCTCCTTCTTCCCCCTCCTCCTCTTCTTCTCCCTCTCTCCCTTCCTCCCCCTCTTCTACCTTCCTCCCCCTCCTCCTCCTCTTCTCCTTCTTCCTCCCCTTCTTCTCCGTCTCTCCCTTCTCCTCGCTCATCTCCTTCTTCCTCCTCCTCCCTCTCTTCACTCTCTTCCCCTTGGCCATGCTTATGCTGCTCCTCCTCCCTTCCATC
>NC_091560.1:29109760-29117260 GCF_042767895.1 Penaeus vannamei
ATCATACAGCAAAGTAATCAAATATCTGTGTAACTTCCCATGAAAGAAGAGAGAAGAATGACTTGGGAAACACAACGCAAGCGAAAATATACATATAAGTACCTCTAATGCTATAACATCTTCACCAAAATAAATGAACGAGTGATTGATCTAATTTACATGCAATTTAAAACAGGATCCCAGAAACCCAACGCGGGAGAAGGGGGTGGGGGGTGGGGGAGAGGGAGAGGTTGGGGGAGTGGATGACCATTAGTGTGTCGAGTCATTTTACGACAATCGTAGAGCTCAGTCGCAATAATTTCCCCCCTTTTCTTACTTCCTTCGATTTCCGGGTTTCCGATTATTTTATGTGTGTGTTTTATTACTTTTTTTTCATCTATATTAATCCTCTTCCATTTTCTTTACGTCACCTCTTCGCCTATTGTTTACCTCCAGGTTTCGTTGCCTTAATTAATTACCGCATTTCTTATTTCTCTTTCAAACTATCATCCTCTTCCTCTGTCTCCACCTTCCTCTCTCCTTCACGAATATAAAAGAAAAACCTCAAATGCTGGGCAGACTGACAGACAGACACAGCCGACACCTTGAACCCTCGCTCCCCATAACCACGAGTTTCCAGAGAAATTCACAGCAAATACCGTTGTGTTTCAGACCTTTTTTCCTCTCCCCCCTCCCTCTCTCTCTCTCTCTTCATCTTTCTTCCCCCTTCTTCCTCGACTTCTTTTTCGCCAAGAAACTGTGCAACAAACTCGTAAGAAGCAGTTCCGTTAGTTTCGCACGAGTGTTCACGTCGCAGCGCCCTCATCTGGCAAAACATGTGACGATCGAGATGAACGCTTCAACACCGAGACAAAAATGGCGGATGCGTTTCGGCGATTCTTGTACCTAATATATTCTGGTAAACAAATGATAAAATTTCGATTCAAAGTAAATATAAATCAGGGTTACCCATATAATTGACATTTCGGTTATTCCATTCTCAACTTTATCCATTGCAAACTAAAATGCTGCAATTGCAATACAGCTTTCCCTTTGCATTTTAAAACAGAACAAGATGTAATGCAAAAATATGAGAGCGATTTCAACAAGAACAGCGTCACCAGGAAGAAAAAAAAAATAATGAAAGAAAAAGAAGATAAAAGATGAGATTCGGTAAGCGATGAGATAATGAACTGCATATAAAAAAGCGGAGATAAAAATATCAGAACAAAGTAGTAAAAGGAACAATAGAAGAAAGGAGAAAACGAAAACAAAAGCTGAATGGGCAAGATAACCACAATCAGAACCCGTTATGAAAAGGGACTACTTAACCGCCGAGGAGACTGCGCGGAGGAGGATGCGCACCGCGGCACTCACCTGCAAAGAGAAAACATGGGTAATGAAATGACAAAATTGAAAAGCGGTAATTATGAATAAAAGAATTAATGTTAATCAAGAAGCCTATCTGTAAGACATGTAGCAATCGTACATCAGCTTCAATCAAGAGAAATCGAGAGAGAAAGACTTGTGAGACTCTGAGACAAGCGAGGCGGGAGGGAGAAGGAGGGAGGGAGGGGGGAAAGAGGAAAGAGGAAAGAGGAAAGAGGAAAGAGGAGAGGAGAGGAGAGGAGAGGAGAGGAGAGGAGAGGAGAGGAGAGGAGAGGAGAGGAGAGGAGAGGAGAGGAGAGAATAGAAGAGAAGAGAGAGAGAATTTAACTCAGCTGCACCAACAGACTAAGGTACAATTAACTGGTCTTGCGAAAATTACATTTACACATATGCCTGAGTAGAAACCCGGTTTGTGAATGTGATTGAGTCTGTGTGCATTTGTGTGTCCGTTGGTGCGAGTGTGTTTGTGCGTGCGTGTGCGTGCGTGTTCGTGCGCGTGTATCTGTTTGTGTTTGCGTGTACGCGTGTGAAAAGTCGATATACTCGCTATATCAACCGTGCGTGTGTTCGTGTAGGTGCGCGTTCGTGTGCGTATGAATGCGTTGACCGAGAGGAAACTGCAAAGAGAGTCCCCGCGACGTGCGAGTCTCCGTCGCCCGGGTCCGCTGGCGGGTCACGTGCGAGCGCCGCGGGGAACGGGGCTTGGGGATCGAACGCCTTTTCTTGGGCTTTTACGCCCGATCACGAGCACAGGGAAAGGGGAGGGGGAGGGGAGGGTGTGGAAAGGGGGGGGAGTGAAAAGGGGGGAGGGAAGTTAAAGAAGACGAGAAAGGGGAGAAAGGGGAGGAGGATGCGAATAACGAGGAGGAGATGAAGATGAAGAAGAAGGAGATGGCAATGACGAGGAGAGGGGGTAAGAGGAAGAGGAAGCGAAGGAGAAAGAGAGAGAGAAAGAGAAAGCGAAGATGAAGGAAAAGAAAGTGGAGGAAGAGAGGAAGGAAAAGAGAGGTGAAAAAGAAAGTCCAAAAGACGAAGGGGCGATAGCGGGTACGAAGATGAGAGTACGCCATTCATTTTGCTAAAAAAAATACCACCACAAGTTTCCCAAAAACTTCTTGAAGAAAAAAAAAATACAAACCAAACCTTTCTCCTCCTCCTTCTCCTCCTTTTCTTCCTTCTCCCTCTGCCCCTCTTTACAGACTCTCCAAAGCACACCATAACAGCACAATTACCACGGGGGAAAAATCGCCAAAATGGAGCAAGGAATCCTTCCCCTTCGCCGGTCGGTTCGGTGGGTCGGTCGGTCGGGTGTGGGCAGCGAACGAGCCGTGCGTGACGTCATGCGAACGTGCACGCAGCGGGCGCAGTAATTCGCACCGCCTTAACGAGCGTCATTACGAAGACGTGCTGCCATCGAGGAGGAGGAGGAGGGCGGGGAGTTCGGGGCGCAGGTGCGTGGCCGTTGGGAAAGGTGGTCGTTGGGAAAGGTGGTCGTTGGGGAAAGAGCGTTGCGAGCCGAGGTGCCGCCGCGCTCTCAGGCTTCACGCGGTACGAACGAGCTACTTTTTCCATCATTTGATTTTTTTTTCATTTATTCTTCTCTTCCTCGTCTTCTTCCTCTTCCTCTCGCTTGCCTAACTGCACTTTAATAGTCATGCAATCACGGCGTTTAGATCCGGCTTTGATAAGAAATCAATTGCACGAATTTCCCAAGCAATTCGGTTTACAGTTCACTAAGCGTCGGGAGAGAAAGAGAAAGACGCCTCAAAAACGCCTCTGGAGACACGCTAATGAGACAAATCCGCTGCAATAATTAGGTAGAAAATTGGTAAAGATGCAGCTGCCTTCATTTCCTTCATAAAAGCTCGTAAAAGGCGATAGCGTCTTTGGTGGCTTCACGAGGAGGGTCTCTTAAGAACGTTTTATGTACGCTTTCTTTATACTTATTTTTTTCTTCGTTTAATTTTGTTCACAGAGTGAGCAGTCTGCCCCAGCTGATTGATGCCTCAATAATAACGCTATCTGCTAACTATCCATCAAAGTCGTTTCCAACCATTAGTTTCCCCGACATCCCCAAAGTGAGCGAGAGAGAGAAGGAGATGGATAAAAGTCCGTTATCTCTCATCTAAACATTCGACCAAGAAAAGGGTCTCTCTGCGGCAGCTCTCCCCCAGTGGCGTCCACGCGGAAGAATCCACGCACTCCAAACACTAATTGCAAAAAACCCTAAGCCCCAAACAAAGCGCCAGACAGGGATATCACATTTAAAGACACGAGTTATAACCAGCCCCTTCAACACAGCTACAGCAGAGGGGCGAGGAAGGGGCGGCCCCCTAGAATGTCAAAACAATTAGGAATCATAAACTTTTAGTGCAACTCGATGAGGCTATTTAAACACGAGCGCTTGGTAGTCATAAAAAGGTCATCAACTCTTAAATCACACCGAGTGTAGGTCATCATCTCCTAAACCATGATGAACGTGGGAGTATGATGCAAATATGTTAGCGAATATGAAGCCTTGGTTAAGCGAATATGAAGCTCCCGGACGACTCAGGGCCTTTCGAACGCTATTGTTTGCGAGAAACTGAAGCTTGAAGGCCATCGATAAAGATTGCAACTTCTTCAATAAGACAAGTTCTTTTTGCAACAAAATTTACACAAATCTCTCTTAAAACTCACCCGTTAAAGAACATCCCTGTATCTAAAAGAAAGAAAAAATAAAGAACTGCCGAGATCTCTGCCTAACAACGACAGCAGAAGGTCCGACGTTGAGAGACGAACAAAAACAAAACACCACCACCGCCACCAACAGAATCACTAAATAAGAAGTGATTCCTTTATCCCACGCACCGACGCGCCTCCAACAGCCATTAAAACCTTACAAATCTCGTGCCAGGTAAAGGCTACACCTTCCACGAGACATCAACGCGGCCGAGAAACCCACACCACGCGTCTTAAGGCGCAGAGAGGCTTCTTAACAAGAGGAATCGCCCCCATAGCCAAACAGGGAGAGGGAGGGGAAGGGGAAGGAGGGATGGAGGGAGGGAGAGGGAAAGAGAGAGAGGGGGAGGGAAAAGAGGGAGAGGGAGATAGGGAGGGAAAAGAGGGAGGGAAAAGAATGAGAGGAAGAGGGAAAGAAAAAACATAGAGAGAGAGAGAGAGAGAGAGAGAGAGAGAGAGAGAGAGAGAGAGAGAGAGAGAGAGAGAGAGAGAGAGAGAGAGAGAGAGAGAGAGAGAGAGAGAGAGAGAGAGAGAGAGAGAGAGAGAGAGAGAGAGAGAGAGAGAGAGAGAGAGAGAGAGAGAGAGAGAGAGAGAGAGAGAGAGAGAAGAGGACATAAAAAGGAGGCGTAGATATCAACATCGATATCTCATGTTTCCGCGCGCCCCTCCCACCCCCTCCCACCCCCGCCCCTACCAGGCAGCCTAATCAGTGCGACGCAGGCCTAACAACGGTGACAATAACAACCACAACAGAGGGTGGCTGACGGATTTTATCTCCTCTGCCCTTCCATATTTCCTACACTTTACAGGGTTCCAAGCAGCTCGGGCGGGCAGCAGGACCCCGCCCTCTCTGCCTTGTCAGCTGACAGGGACAGGGATGGACGAAGGAAAGGCAAGGGAAGCAGAGAAAAGGGGTGGGCGGGGAAGGGGAAGAGGAAGGGGAATGGGGGAGGGGGGCGGGGGAACAGGTTGCCACGCCTACACCAGCTCCTACGTCACGTCTATACATGGGGGCAAACCCTGAGAAACTTCAGGATGGATCAAGTTAATTAACCGAGGAGCAGCAGAATATAAAGGAAATCAGATAAAGGGGAGGAAGAAGAGGGTGAAGGAGACAAAGATGGCTATTAATAAGCCCAAAGGAAACGCAATATGAAGTCAGCACCATAATGTATGAAAGGAAAAACCGGGTTAATATATATATATATATATATATATATATATATATATATATATATATATATATATATATATATAGAGAGAGAGAGAGAGAGAGAGAGAGAGAGAGAGAGAGAGAGAGAGAGAGAGAGAGAGAGAATGAGAGAGAGAGAGAGATAGAGAATGAGATAGAGAGAGAGAGAATGAGAGACAGAGAGAGAGAATGAGAGACAGAGAGAGAATGAGAGAAAGGGAAAGAGTGAGAGAATAAGTGAAAGAGAAAAAGAGAGAGAGAAAGAGACAGAAAGAGAACGAGTGATGAAGAAAGAGAGAGAAAGAGACAGAAAGAGAACGAGTGATGAAGAAAGATAAAATAGAGCACGAAAAGACGAAAGAGGGAGGGTGATAATCCCTGGGAAAAGGGTAGGATTACGGCCGATAAAACTCAGGTGTCTTGAGCACGCGGAAGACACCTCGGATGCTCCTCTAAGTGGGCTTGAGGCGGAAAGGACGCTCCGAAGGGGAAGAAGGGGGAGGAGCGAGAGGGTGATGGAGAGGAAGTGAAAAAATATATAGATAGAGAGATAGAGAGTGAGTAAATGAGTGAGAGAGAAAGAGATAGATAGATAGATAGAGAGAGAGAGAGAGAGAGAGAGAGAGAGAGAGAGAGAGAGAGAGAGAGAGAGAGAGAGAGAGAGAGAGAGAGAGAGAGAGAGAGAGAGAGAGAGAGAGAGAGAGAGAGAGAGAAAGAAAGAAAGAAGGAAAGAAAGGTAGAGAGAGAGGAAGAAAGAGAGATAGAACCATACGGAAACACACAAAAAAAGGTAGAATTCCACCAAAACAAACATCCCCGTCTGCTGTGACCTCCTTGGCGATAACTGCAGCATCACAAACATCTGACCCGACGTTCCCGTGTCACTTGCCGGCGGGTCCGACACCTCCCTCCGCGGCGACACACTTCCTCCGGACTCGCTCGCGGGAACACCCTTGCTCGGGGGGCTTTCGACGCCTCGGGCAGGGAATTTTGATGTTGCGTGAGGGATCCTTTGATTGCTATTGTGTCTAATTCTGCTCCTTTATCGGGGCCCTGTTGTTTTGATCTCATCCTGCCCCCGCCTCATTCTCAGTCTCAATCTCTCTGTCTCTTCCTCTCTCATTCTCTCTGTTTCTCTGTTTCTCTGTTTCTCTCTTCCTCTCTCTCTCTCTCTCTCTCTCTCTCTCTCTCTCTCTCTCTCTCTCTCTCTCTCTCTCTCTCTCTCTCTCTCTCTCTCTCTCATATATATCTCTCTCTCTCTCTCTCTCTCTCTCTCTCTCTCTCTCTCTCTCTCTCTCTCTCTCTCTCTCTCTCTCTCTCTCTCTCTCTCTCTCTCTCTCTCTCTCTCTCTCTCTCTCTTTCTGTTTCTCTGTGTGTGTGTGTGTGTGTGTGTGTGTGTGTGTGTGTGTGTGTGTGTGTGTGTGTGTGTGTGTGTGTGTGTGTGTGTGTGTGTGTGTGTGTGTGTGTGTGTGTGTGTGTGTGTGTGTGTGTGTGTGTGTGTGTGTGTGTCTGTGTGTCTGTGTGACTGATTGCCTCTGTCTCTATATTACCGAGTAAAAAAAAGATGGACCCAGGCATGAAAACAAGAAAAAAACTTGTAAATATAAAAATTCCAAAACACGGAGTAACATTTTTTTATTGTCTTTCTCCATCCCTCTCCTCCTTATCATCATCTTCCTCATTATCCCTACCAAAAACCAC
Source organism: Penaeus vannamei (assembly GCF_042767895.1). Lineage (NCBI taxonomy): Eukaryota > Metazoa > Arthropoda > Malacostraca > Decapoda > Penaeidae > Penaeus > Penaeus vannamei. The sequence goes on from NC_091560.1 coordinate 29,116,743, forward strand.
CACAACCACCACCACCATCCTTCCTTTCGTCATTTGTCATTCTCCCTTCCTTTCTTCCTTCTCCCCCCTCCTATCCCTCTCCCTCCAGCCTTTCTTTTCAAAAATAGAAAAGAAAGAACCGAGATTTCCCTCGTGTAAAAGTCGCCTTCCCGCTTCTATGAAACTTGCTTCCCTGGCCTAGTTTCCGAGCTCTTTAGCCAAGAATGGAGGACCTCGAGCCCGGGCAGCTGCAAGAGGAGGGTAAACACGAAGGAGAATGGGCGAGTCAACAGATAACGGAGACGGTGGAGAAAGAGGAGGAGGCGGAGGAGAAAGTGAGTGTGGGGGAGGGGGGAAAGAGAGGGAGGAGGAGGAGGAGGACGGGAAGGAGGAGGAGGACGGGAAGGAGGAGGAGGAGGAAGGGAAGGAAGGAGGGAAGAGGGGGAGGAGGAGGAGGAGGAAGAGGAGGAGGAGGAGGAGGAGGGAAGGAGGAGGAGGAGAAGGAGGGAAGGAGAGAGGAGGAGGAGGAGGGGAAGGAG
>NC_091560.1:29122260-29124760 GCF_042767895.1 Penaeus vannamei
CAGCTTCATTCTTTCTCCGTTTCTCTCCTCCTGTGCTTGGCCTCTCAGCTTCATTCTTTCTCTGTGCTTCTCTCTCCTCCTGTGCTTGGCCTCTCAGCTTCATTCTTTCTCCGTTTCTCTCCTCCTGTGCTTGGCCTCTCAGCTTGATTTTTTCTCTGTGCTTCTCTCTCCTCCTGTGCTTGGCCTCTCAGCTTCATTCTTTCTCCGTTTCTCTCCTCCTGTGCTTGGCCTCTCAGCTTCATTCTTTCTCCGTTTTGTCTCCTCCTGTGCTTGGCCTCTCAGCTCGTCATTCTTTCTCTGTGCTTCTCTCTCCTCCTGTGCTTGGCCTCTCAGCTCGATTCTTTCTCTATGCTTCTCTCTCCTCCTGTGCTTGGCCTCGTAAACTAGGCTCTCTTTCTGTGCCTACCTCTCTGTGCATGGCTTCTCACTTTGACACTTTTGCCATGCGTGTTCCCTGCCCTTGACCCTCCCTCTGTGCTCGGCCTCTGCGCTGAGCTGAGATCTAGATCTTTTTGGGTTCGCGTTTGCGTGAGGGAAGTTGAGAGAGGTGACTGTATAGATATGTGGATAATTATTTGGCTAAAAATAAGAAATAGAAGTAGAGAGAAGACAGGGTGGGGGTGCGATGGGGAGGGAGTGGGAAGGAGGGAGGGGGGGACAGGGAGGGAGGGAGGGGGAGAGAGAGAGGGATGGAGGGAGGGGGAGAGAGAGGGAGGGAGGAAGGGAGGGAGAGAGAGGGAGGGAGGGAGGAAGGGAAGGAGAGAGAGAGAGGGATGGAGGGAGAGAGAGGGAGGGAGGGAGGGGTGGGGGAGAGAGAGGGAGGGAGGGAGAGAGAGAGAGAGAGGGAGAGAGAGAGGGAGGGAGGGAGGGAGGGAGGGAGGGAGGGAGAGAGGGAGAGAGGGAGGGAGGGAGGGAGGGAGGGAGGGAGGGAGGAGAGGGAGAGAGAGAGAGAGAGAGAGAGAGAGAGAGAGAGAGAGAGAGAGAGAGAGAGAGAGAGAGAGAGAGAGAGAGAGAGAGAGAGAGAGAGAGAGAGAGAGAGACGAGCCCAAACAGTGAGTCCTACGCCCAGGAATCACACACGGCTCCCCCCCCCCCCCGGCCCGCAACCGCTCCCGCGTTCTCCCGAGAGGAAGCCATTCCTTCGAGTGTCTTATCTGTGTCTTTCTGGCCATTAGTTTAAACATTAACATCAACATTCCTTACTCTCCATTGGCCATTCGTTCCCCGCGCAGCTTTTAGATAAATAGAGCGATAGTTCCAAGCACTTCGCAACAAATTTCCTGATGGCGCGATATCCCGAGCCGGACCGGGCCGCATTTGCAATCTGGAAATCGACGGTTCGTAGATCGGTTCCATCTGATCGTTCTCTCTCTCTCTTCTTATTCTTTTTCACTATATAAAAAAATTCGCTCTTTTCTCCCGCCTTTCCTCTCCTCCTCCACTCTCTCCCGTTTCTTATATTCTCTCTCCTCCTGTTTCCTCCCCTTCGTCTTTTCCTGCAGGTCCCCGAGGGTCCCAGCGAAGGAGGGCAGTCCCCGTGGGCGTCGCGGCGCGGAGGGGCAACAGCGTGCTATATGCGGCCGCGGGCGGGGCAGGCGGACGCTCGGCCGCCTAATAGGGCGCCCGCTTCACCTACGCGACGTGGGAGGGACCGCTCCTGCCCCTCACCTGCACGTCAGAGCTGCGCACACCAATGCATTTGGTCAAAGAGCATTTTCCTTGTCTCTTTTCTTACTTTAACGTTCTTTTACGCTTATTCTTTCTTTTTATTCCTTTCGTGTCTTCCTTCACGTTCCTGCTCCATGTTTATCCACTAAAGTCCCTCTCCCTGTCCCTCCGATCGCTCTTAATCACTTCTCTCTCTCTCTCTGTCTCTTTCCCCATTGCTCTTTTATTTTCTCTCCATCTCCCACTGGAGATGTTGAGAATGCCATTCGCCCCCCCCCCCACCACCAAATGCAGCATGGGAAGTTCAGAGACAATCGGACGACTGAGCAGCGTGCCCAGCGCCCCCTGCACGGCGACGTGTCCTCTTCTATGCTGTCACAACCGAAGTTTCGAGAGAAAGCTCGGTCAAGCGATGACTGAGTAGACCGAGTTGTGGCTGGACAGATAGACAAGACCTATATATCTGCATATCATGCACGTAAAAACACACGCACACATAAACACACACACACACACACACACATATACAAACATATATATGTGAATTTATATATGTATGTATACATATGAATACAAAAATATACATACATTTTATATATATATATATATATATATATATATATATATATATATATATATGTATATATGTATATATGTATGTATGTATGTATGTATGTATGTATGTATATATATATATATATATATACATATATATATATATATATATATATATATATATATATATATATATATATATATATATATAACACAAACACACACACACACACATACACACACACACACACACACACACACACACACACACACACAT
>NC_091560.1:29129760-29132260 GCF_042767895.1 Penaeus vannamei
CCCTATGCCTGTTCTCCATTTATCCCTCCGGCCTCCCCCCCCCCCCCCCTTTCCCGTTCACGGAGCCCACAATTATATTCTTTCGTGCGTGTGCAGGGGCAGTATCGCATAACAAGCCATACTCTTGTGCAACATCTCAATGGCGCGCTGCTCTCCAAAATACCCAACCCGTGAGCTTTTCCGCACTCGAGGGGTCGTGCTTCGAGGGGTCGTGTTACGAGTCGTCGTGGCCCTGTCGCGGCATGATAGATAAAACGAGTAGGCCCCCCCCCCCCCGATCGCTATGGAGATATCTCGGACCCCAACGAGCAGAACAACCTATAATGGCCATTCAAATCGCGCATATAAACAAACAACGGAGTGTAACCGATCTCTCGCTGTCTTCCCAGGCCTGATATGGACGGAGGAGGCATGTTGGGGAGCGAATGGGGGTGAGGGGGGGAAGGGGGAGAATCGAGAGAGGAAAAGGGGGGGGGGACGGGGGAGAATCAAGAGAGGAAAAGGGGGGGGGGTGAGAGGGGGGAGAGTCGAGAGAAGGGGGGAGGAGAGAGTGGGAAGAGAGGGAACAGGATAAGGGGTGGAAAAAGGGGGAACGGGAGGAGTGGTAAGAGGGGGCTTAACGCTGGGGAGAGAAAAAGGAAGAAGATAAGTGTCAAAAAATGGAGATACGAGGTAATACGGCGAAACTTTCAGGAAGATTTAGGCAGCAAAATATGAAGGAAGAGAACTGCTCTATCGACAAAAAATGTGGCATAATGCTGAGATTGATATTCGTGCAGGTGCAAGTGCCGCTGCTGCCGTTGGATGTCATGGCGGTAATGACGGCTGGCGGTACAGATAAAGATGGTAGCGATGACTATGACAACGATGACGATGGCGGTAATTACTGAGACGAAGACGCCGTGGCTTCGTCAGGGCCAAGGGGACCCCTCTCCTTCCCCTGCCAGGCCACGGCGCAAACAGACCCAGCAGCACCGCACTCCTTGCCACGCCATTCTGACCCGTATCGCCGCCGCCGCCGCCGATGTTATCCGCCATCATAAAGTGAGCAGCACGCAGCCCTCCCCCCTCACTGGCCTTGTCCTCTCACACCCCGTGAAGCTTATCTGCATGATAATAACATAGGAGTCCCCAGCTATCAAGTCTGCTGTTGATCCCCTGGCTGGCCGGCGCTGGGGTCCGCGCGGGGTCGCCCTCGCCTCTGCCGGGGTCCATGTCGTCTTGACTTGCCCTTCGGGAAATGCTCTTCGTTGCCTCCTTCCTCTTTTTCTCTTCCACTCCTTTTCACTCGCATTATTCACTTTTTTTTCGCCCACTACTCTAATTCCTCGGCCTTTTCTTCTTCCAACTCCTCGACCTTCCTCCTCTTAGTTTCCTTCTTTTCTTTTTTCTCCAGTCTTCCTCCTCCTCCTCTTCCATTATCGTTCTTTCCTCGCGCAGGAAACAAAGGTAAAGTGACTTGTTCACCAACATCCAATTATTTCGAGTGTCAGACCTTACACTGGCCTGCCCCCCACCTCTCTCTCTCTCTCTCTCTCTCTCTCTCTCTCTCTCTCTCTCTCTCTCTCTCTCTCTCTCTCTCTCTCTCTCTCTCTCTCTCTCTCTCTCTCTCTCTCTCTCTCTCTCTCTCTCTCTCTCTCTCTCTCTCTCTCTCTCTCTCTCTCTCTCTCTCTCTCTCTCTCTCTCTCTCTCTCTCTCTCTCTCTCTCTCACCCACAACAGTAGGCCTACCCAACTAGCCACGAGGGAGGGTGTGTGGAGAATACCCTCCATACCTTCCATACCCACCCCCCAATACCCCTCCCCCCCTTCTTCCCCGCCCACACGTCGTCCCGGTGATGTATGGGCGAGATCCTACGCCGGCAACAATTCAATCACCGAGATCAGGACTACTTCATGCCCCGTCTAATGAATTCCGTGTACCTCTTGCTCCCTACCTCCCGAAGGATCTCCCTCTCTCCCTCTCGCGTTCTGTCTGCTTCTGTCTGTCTATCTCTCCCTTTCTCTTCTTCTTTCCATTTCTCTCCTTCTTTCCTTTTCTCTCCTTCTACCCCTTTCCCTTTCTTTCTTCTCTATCCCGCTCTCTCACCTCTCCTTCTATCCCTTACCCTCCTTCTCTCCCTTTCCCTCTTTCTTTCCCTTTCTCTCCATTTCCCTCATTCTTTCCCTTTCTCTCCTCTCCTCTCTCTCCCTCTTCCTTTCTCTCTCTTCTCTCCTTCTCCCAACTCGGCTGTCGCACATGACCCGAATGCCGAGAGGCGCGAGATCGTAAATCTAGAGATTAACACCGCTCTGTGTTATAATATGCTGTGAGTGATTGGCAGTCATTAGGGCACTCGAAGATAAGCATGTACAGACAATAAAGACTAGTGAAGTATAGATTAAAAAGTACCAGTGATAATTAGCGGCAAAATATACGATGGCATACTGGTGGCACTTCCCATACAGGCCAACAGTGAAATATCTATAACCGAACCAACAAAGGACACCGAACTGACTAA
>NC_091560.1:29147260-29149760 GCF_042767895.1 Penaeus vannamei
ACAAACACAAACACTAAACTGTTTACCTTGAACTGTGAGCACTAGTCGGATTCCTGTGACAGTATTTACATAGGTGTTCTTTGCTTCCATTTTCATCCCCTCGTTTGTATCTCTCCCTCTTCTTCTTCTCCTCCTTCACAATTCGGCCCGAAGCCCCATAAATAAATCAGACCCTTAAAAATCCCCTTAAAACAAAGGGAGACATCCGGACGGCCAGGGAGACGCGGGCGGGTAAGGGCGTTGGGCGCGAAGGGCGTAGGTCGGATTGAGAGAGGGCGGCCTCCCGTGCACCCGCCCGCCCGCGCCCGCCCTCGCCCTCGGCCGCTCATTACCGCCCGGCCGCCGGCGACATCTTTCGGGTCGCCTTGGCCGCGGGACACCGTGGACCCGAGCCAGGATGCGAGAGGAGGAGAAGGAGAAGGAGGTAAAGGGGGTGCCAGCAGAGAGGGAGAAACAGATGGAAGGAGGGAGGCAGAAGAACACGGGAAAGGGAGGAAGACCGGGATGAACAGACGAACGTAAAAAGAATAAGAAAGAAAAATGATGCCGAGACGAAGTGGTGGAGGAAAGAAGAATAAAAGAGCTGTCAGTCGCAAGCACTTGCAAGCGGCAAGATGATCCGCTTCACAAAAGAGACGAAATCAGACACTGGACCCTTCAATGGAGCTAATCATATAATTTTCTATAAACTTCGGCGAGGACAAAGATGCCATGCAGAGAGAGAAGGAGGAGAAGGAAGGGGAGAAGAACACGCCAAAGGATAGGAGAAAGACGCAACTATTGGCTTCATAACGAACATCTTAATCCTTCTCCTCTTCACTTTCCTTGCCACTTATCTTGTCACCTTTGCTTCTTCGCCTCCTCCACTCTTCCCCTTCTGTATTTTGGGCTGCAGAAATAGTCACACCTTTGGAAATGTGAATAGTCTACGAATTATTCCGTATATTCTCTTCAATTACTTGCAAAATGACTTTAATACAAAAAAATCATATAATAAAAAATTGATAGCAATAATCCAGGACGAAAAATGTCAAAGCGCTTATTCGTTAAAAAAGAATAATAATAAAAAAATAAATAAAACCCATCATCATGACTAACTACTGACCTAAACAAAAAGAGAGCATCATACTTTTTACAGGAGCACTTAGCAAGCAAAATTCCCCAACTTACATTATAAGCAAGAAAATGGAACAAAAAAGCTCCCCTCCGCAAGCTTCTTATGCAAATGAGCTCGAAGCGAAGGAGGGAGGATTTACTTGTCGTCGCCCGTTACCGTAAGAAATGTTAATCATTATCCTGTGGTAATATCTTCGGGATCTGTCAAGATGATTTAGCGCCGCCATTGAAGCTGGTGCAGTTTATCTTCCTTATGAACCTTTTGATCGCGATGCAGAAGGCGACATGCATTTGCATATTCTTCATAATTAACGATTTCCTCCGCGCTTTTTATGTGTACTAAGCACTTTGCAGAATGTTTCAATTATCTGTATATCATTTTCGTAAAACAACTTACTCAGGATTCTCCTCATCATTACCTCCGTTTCGGCACTCATCGTCCCTCCGTTTCTCTCATTAGCATGACTGTCGACCAGAGCTTTTGGAGTCTCACTGCTGTCATCACCGAATATTAACAGCTATGATAAGTCTCGCATAATCTCAATCACGGCATATTCATCGGTTTTCTCCTCATCCTACCATATTGGTGTAGCTAATCTCAATCCAAATGGTTGCCATAATTACAAATACCCATCTTTCCGGACTGTCTTCTCGTTTGTCAGCTGACTGATGAAGCCATCAGCTGATCGAGCGGGATTGATCGGCTGACGATGACTTGGTCGAAATGTAAACAAAACGTCGAGTGAGTGACGTTGACTCGGCCAACACCAGCAATTAAAAGTATGTTTTCTACGGTCACTGGAGTATTGGTGAGAATTATTCTCAGTTTTCTACTTCTACATTTTTGTACTGAAATGGTGAAACAAACGAATGTATAAATAACTAAAAGCAATAGAACTCGGCCTTTCTCCGCATCTCACCTCCCGAATAAACAGGAAAAACATAAAAATCATCTTTCCGAACGCCACACTGCGAAAAATAGGCAAGAAACACATAATTCATACTAGATAAAATCTCTTTCACTAACGAGTAAGTCCGCCATCCATTCGCTCTCGCTGCCGCCTCTTGACCCCCAGCTCAGTCCCCCCCTCTCCAGTCTGTCTATCTGTCTGTCTGTCTATACATTTTAATGAAGTGAATACCTGCTGAAGGGACAAGCGATTTATGAGGTGACGGAAATGCTTTCAAACTGTGACAGAAGGAGGAAGAGAAGGAGGGAATGGCTTCATAAGAAGAGCGAAAGGAAGAGAAAGAAAATAGTCAACAGACAGATACACCAAAGGAAAAAAAAAAGAAAAAAAAGAGATGAGGGAGGGGTGGGCTTAAAGAGCAGGAGAGCTATTATGTCAACAAGAATTACACGCCCAGGAGATCACGTCCTCTC
>NC_091560.1:29154760-29179760 GCF_042767895.1 Penaeus vannamei
ACAGAAGAAACTAAAATAAAATGAAGCAAACGGAAGAAACGTCAAGGGGACTAAAATAATAATAATAATAATAATAATAATAATAATAATAATTATTATTATTATTATAATAATGACAAAAATAATAATGATCATAATAATAATAATAATGATAATAATAATGATCATAATAATAATAATAATAATAACAACAACAACAATACCAATAACAACAGAAATAACAACAACAATAATAATGATAATAAAAATAACAACAATAATAATGATTATAGTAACCAGTAAAGAATAACTAAAAACGAGCTATGGATACACATTACCCATAACAATCCCTTTATCCTGATCCGACGCCACCAATCACCTTAACCGAATCCTACACCACAATCACCCTATTTCGCTCCTACACCACAATAACCTTAAGCTAATCCTACGCCACAATCTTCTCATCCTAATCCTACACCTCCTCCTGTTCAACCTCCTGTCCTACACCTCCTCCTGTTCAATAAAGCGAACGAGGCCGAAGCTCCTTTAGGCCTAAGCAAATTCAAATTATGAAAAAGATCTATTCATTTATTAATTCATTTATCCATTTATCATGTGTCTGTGTCTGCGCGTGCGTGTATTTTAGAATATTAATGCTAGGTTTCTCAAAGGACCGACATCTGCTTTGCCCAGAGTGGAATAAACGAGGTCCGAGTAGGATTACATGTATAGGGTTGCATTACATAATAAATATACTCCAGAGATAATCCTTTGAAAGATGACATTCCAACGCAACAATACATATATATACATTATTATCTTTATCATTTATTCCCGGAGTATAATCATTCCTATTACCATTATCAAAAGCGCATAACCAATTTAGAAATGCACACTTTGCATGAATAAGTTGCATCGCAAAGCACATGATAATTCCCCAGCATAACTCCAGCATTCCCTCATAATTCACGAGGTACAAGGCACAACCGGCCTTATTAATAGCTCGTGCACCACAGAGCCGTGTAAGAAATTCATTATGCAACATTTTTTGTATCCTCTCTCTCCAGCAACATCATCCATCTCTCTTGTACAAAACAAAGTGACGTTGGGAAGGGAGTGTCGTTAAGGTAGGGGTAGGGGGGGTGAGGGGTGAGGGGTGAATGGTGAGGGGGGGGAAGGGGGAAGGGCCGTAGGAGAGGTTACATAATTCGAATACACACATACATAAACAGAAAAAAAACGACAAACAAACGAACGAACGAAAGAACGCACGCACACACGCACACGCACGCAAGCACCATATCGACAGCGATGGTAATCAAATCAATAACAACGAAAGAGCATGAGGCCGCATCACAATAACTGCGGCATGGATTCGCCTCCTGAATAATAAAACGCGACCTTTAGCTCTTGGTCAAAGTTGCAAGTTATAGGAGTCCTTTGATGCTGAACACTGCGATGCAACAAAGGTATTGGTTCGAAGCCAATATGTGAACAAAACGCATTGACGTGGAAGAGAAAAATAATTAAAAAAGAGAAAAGGTCAGAGAAGAAAGGACAGAGAAGGTCACGGGAAGGTCACCTAGGAAACTCGGCGAAATAAAGAGCAAAGGAGGGAAGAGAAGATGTCAGGGTGAGAGAGAAGCGCAAGAGGAAGAGACGGTAGAAACGAAGAACAAAATATATGGAAGAATGTCATTGACGTCAAATACCATCAATCTTAAATAGTAATAATAAAATTAATCTGGGAAAAATAAAAGCAGACACGGGGCGTAACAAACAATAGACGGGGCTCTCTCTCTCTATAAAAAAAAGAGTAGAAATCAAACAAAACAAACAAGAGCAAGAAAAAATAAAAACACCAAACGGCCCGACAGAGTGACACCAGTGGACGCAGCACCAAAGGACAAGGCAGATACGGCGTCCGTTGTGGGTCTACCTCGAGGGTCATTGGGTACGCGAGCGGCCGCCCTTCCGCAGCGCCGAAATAAATCGCCCAAAATTCAATCCAACTGCGGAACTGGAGCTGCCCGGGACGTGTGCGGGTGGCGCGTCGGGAGAGGCGAGACACGTTCCTTGGCGTTCTCTACTTCTGACGGGGGAGGGGAGGGAGGGAGGGAGGGAGGGAGGGAAGGAGGAAGAGAGAGAGAAAGAGAGGAGGGTGAGGAGAGAGAGAGAGAGAGAGAGGAGGGTGAGGAGGAGAGAGAGAGGAGAGAGGAGGAGAGAGAGAGAGAGAGAGAGGGAGAGGGAGAGGGAGAGAGAGAGTGAGAGAGAGAGAGAGAGAGAGAGAGAGAGAGAGAGAGAGAGAGAGAGAGAGAGAGAGAGAGAGAGAGAGAGAGAGAGAGAGAGGGAGAGAGAGAGGGAGAGAGAGAGGGAGAGAGAGAGAGAGAGAGAGAGAGAGAGAGAGAGAGAGAGATGGAGAGAGAGGGAGAGAGGGAGGGAGGAGGGAGGGAGGGAGGGAGAGAGAGAGAGAGAGAGAGAGAGAGAGAGAGAGAGAGAGAGAGAGAGAGAGAGAGAGAGAGAGAGAGAGAGAGAGAGAGAGAGAGAGAGAGAGAGAGAGAGAGAGAGAGAGAGAGAGAGAGAGAGAGAGGGAGAGAGAGAGGGAGAGAGAGAGAGGAGGGAGGGAGGGAGGGAGGGAGAGGAGGGGGGAGAGAGGGAAGGAGAGAGAAGGAGAGAGGGAAGGAGGGAGGGAGGGAGGGAGGGAGGGAGGGAGGGAGGGAGGGAGGGAGGGAGAGAGGGAGAGAGAGGGAGAGAGAGAGAGAGAGGGAGAGATAGATAACGAGAGAGAGAGAGAAGAGGGGTGGGGACTAAAGACATCAAATCCGATTTGCGGAAAAATCCCAAACGGAGCAGCCACGAGAGAGGACAAACAGCCAGAGAAACAATCCCCAAAAGCAATTTGGAAAATGCATCCATATCACTGCCCCTAAAATTTGGAAGCGGAGACAATCCCTGCCAAATGGAATTAAGCGATTACGCTTCATAGGCCGCTTAAAAGCCTTTTATATCGCGCGCTCTTACAGACAGACAAAAAAATAACAATAATAAAAAAACGAAATGTATATTGTGAGAGCAGCGTCTAACCCCGTCCACCCTTCCCCCCCTTCCCCTGCTCGACAGCCCCCTCCCTCTTACCACGCCCCTTCACCCACTGCTTAAGCCTCTTCCCCCTGCCCGTTACCACTCCCCCGCCACTGCCAACCTCCCCCCCACTCCATCCGCCACTGCCCCACCCCGGAAACATTAATAACAACACACGTGACGGTGCAGTGAGGGCGAGGGGGTATGTGGGGGGGTTAGGGGGTATGTAGGGGAGGGGTAGGGGGGCGGCACATGTGCAAACAAGGTAGAATTTATCCATTTATGAGCGTTCGTTCCCGCTAAACTTTAATTAGAAAAAAATCTACTACCATTCTAAATTATAACATTTCCATTAGTATTCGAAGAGGGGTGGGGATAGGGGTGTTTGGGGGAAGAAACGAGATGGGGCAATACCCTCCCCCACCCCCCCCCTTAATCAATACCGTAATGGCACTCATTAGCTGCAATCAGTGCTGGATGGACATTCTGCATCGCTAATCAATAGGCCGGTATGCCTGCTCGCCCCCCTCCCCTTACCCCCCCCCCACACCACGGCAGACACTCGAGAAAGCATAAAACGAAGCACATCATCTGTGTCTGGCAGGCACCACACACCCCCACCCGTCCTCACCATAACCACCCCTAATACAATATTACTTTCGCTCCCCCCCTCCCCTTCCCCCCACCCGCCCTTTCTCTCCCCTCACACATCTACTCAATAATAGAGAATATCAGCAAGCACACACGGCAACGCTGCCACCTCCCCACCCCCACCCCCTACCCCCTTCCCCTCCGCCAGCCAATTCGCACTCGACCATTTTCTTTGATTTCTTCACGGTCTTCTCTCTCTCTTCCCCATTTCAGTCCATTCCATTCTATTCTGCGAGCACGCACACACACATGCAAACATTCGCACGCACGCACGCACGCACGTACACACACACACACACACACACACACACACACACACACACACACACACACACACACACACACACACACACACACACACACACACACACACACACACACACACACACACACACACACAGTTTTTCCCATCTGTTTTACCCCCCCCACCACCACCCCTTCATTTCTATCCTTCATATGCTACTCCTTCTACACAACACCTGCTCCCCCTCCACTCCCTCCTCTCCCTCCCTCTCTTTCAACTCCCAGGTTCTCGCTCTCCCCCTCTTTTCCCATTCCCAATAAACCTGGAATATTATTATCCCTTCCTCTCTTTTCCTTCCTCCCCCTCTCGCCTTCCCTTCCCTTGATCATAACTTCTCTTTTCTTTCTCCTTTCTCCTTCTTTCCTCTTCCTTTCCCTAGAGTATTATTCATCTCTCTTCATTTTTTCCTTTCCCCTCTCTCCTCCTCCCTTCGTTAGAATATCAATTTCCTTTCTTCTCTTTTCCCCTCTTCTTCGCCTCTCTCGCCGCAAGACTACCCTTTCTTTACCTGTCCTTCAAACACCCAACCGAGAACGTCAAGTCAAGACAGGCTCCCAAAACAAAGGGAGAAAGACAGCTGATAGACCAAAGAAAGACAAAAAAAGAAAAAAAAAAGCAAGAAAAAACGCACACCTGCATACATGCTCTTCTCTTCCTCGAATAGATACATACACGGAGCACCGTCCACACACTAAACGTACACAAACGAGCGAAACCGCCGCACGAGCACTAAACCACAAACTCCAACACACACACAAACGCGCACTCGAACACACGCAAAAACAAAGTCAAACACACATGCAAACACATACTCAAAACATACACACACAAACAGACAAAAAAAACGCGCAAACGCGCATTCAAACACACACAAACACGTACTCAAAACACGAAAATAAAAAACACAAACCAAATACCAACGCCCAAAATACATCAAAACAAACCTCAACGCCCAAAATACATCCAAACCAACACCCGAAAACACAAAACAAACAAAAAGCCCAATGCACCCATTAGCCGGACCGTGGCAACAAAACCGCCAAGCGCTTCCTCGGCCTCAAGGAGATGAGGGCAGCCAGTGAACTCCCCGAGGCCGAGGGGATCGATAGGCCGAGGGAGACGCGCACGAAGAGGGAAGTCGCGAAACGGCCAAGGTGAGAGACGGAAACAGGGAGGGAGGGAGAGAGGGAGGGAGAGAGGGAGGGAGAGAGGGAGGGAGAGAGGGAGGGAGAGAGGGAGGGAGGGAGGGAGGGAGGAAGAGTGGAGAGAGAGGAAGAGAGGAAGAGAGGGAAGGAGAGGAGAAGAGAGGAAAAGAGGAAAAGAGGAGAGAGAGAGAGAGAGAGAGAGAGAGAGAGAGAGAGAGAGAGATAGAGAGAGAGAGAGAGAGAGAGAGAGAGAGAGAGAGAGAGAGAGAGAGAGAAGACGGAGGGGGGGAGACGGGAGGTAGGGAGGGAGGGAGAGAAGAAGGGGGATAAGGGATGACGGGAGGTAGGGAGGGAGGGAGAGAAGAAGGGCGCGGAGAGGGAAGACCGGAGCTAGGGAGGGAGGAAGAGAAGAAGGCGAGGAAAGAGGGAAGGCAAGGAATAAGAGGGGACGGAGGGAGGTAGGCTGACAGGCAGGCAGGCAGGCAGGCAGGCAGGCAGGCAAGCAGGCAGGCAGAAAGGTAGGTAGGCAGGTAGGAGGGGAAAAAGGAAATCGGGAAGAAAATTGGGAGGGAGGAACGGAAACAGGGAGAGAGGGATAGGAGAAAAGAAGGAAAGGAGAAAGAAAGCAAGAAGGGAAGGAGGTAGGGAAGGAGGAAAGAGAGGAGACAAAGAGGAAACTAGGCTATGAGGGAGGCAAGAAGGGAAGGAGGTAGGGAGGAAAGCGGAAGGAGAGAGAGAGAGGGGGAAATGAAGATGAGATAAGAAGAGAAAGGGAACGTAAAAGAGAGAAGGAGGGGAAGGGAAAGAAGGAAATGATAGAAAAGAAAGAGAGGGGGGATTAGGTGATGAGGGCACGAACGAGAAGAATGTACAATTACGCAACGAGAAAAGGGTGAATTAACCTCCCCTTTTATAGAAAATAACACAGACGCAACAACAACAACAACAACAGCAACACGGCGCAAAATCACTTCCGGCACGATCGTAAATATTCAGCAATCAAAAAGACGAGACGAAGAAACGGCGGCTCCCCTCGCGACCACACGAGGCGAGGGCGAGGAGGGGAAAAAGGGGGAGATTAGGGAGAATGCCATCAGATAAAATATAGGGCATAGCGGGGAAGGACGGCCGAGGGGAGGGAGGAAGGCGAGGAGTGAGAGGAAGAAGAAATGGAGCGAGGGAGGAGCGCCGAGGGGACGAAGGAGAGGAAGGAAGAGGGTGCGGTGACGGGGAGAGGGAGAGGGGAGAGAGGGGAGAGCGAGGGAGGGAGCGAGGCAGAGCGCGATGACTCACCGGGGGAATCCCTCCTGGCTCGAAATAGTTCATCGATTCCTTGCAGAATTCCACCGCGAGACCGAGACAACTGCTGATAATAAAAAAAACACACAAAGCCAAGTTGCTTCAGTTTCTCCCTTCCCCCCCCCCTCTTTTTTCTTCTTTAATCGTCTCCTGCCTTATTCAAGCTCTTCGCCGGAAAGCAAGGCCGCCCGCACCCTTCCCAGGCGCACGCGAACCGCCGATTGAGACGGGGACACGCGGGGCTCAGAGCGCATTCTTGCACATGCTCCGGCCTCCACGCGCGCTTGTTCCTTCGCAGTTCTTACGGCTTCTTTGCATGCAGTTTCGGACACTCGAATGCAGTCAAACGGGTAGAGCAACTTCCCCTTACATACAAAAAGATATACATATACATGCATACTCACATACATCTTCATTCATACACACACTCTCGTACACACACACACACACGCACACATACACACACACACACACACACACACACACACACACACACACACAAACACACGCACACATACACACGCACGCACACAAACATTCATTAAAAAACAAAGCGAAACGTAACAAAAAAAAATCTATCGCCCGATCGATGCAGCCCTTTCCCAACACGCCATTCGCCGCCCCCCAAACAAACACTCTCCCTCAACCCCATCAAATCAACGCCCCCCCCCCCTTTACCCCCAACAACAGTCCATCCATCTTTCATCCTGTCAATCACCCCTCCCCCTCTCCCTGACCCCCCCCCCATTCCCCACTCTTTCCTTCCCCATTTCCGTGGCTGTATCAGAGCGTGTTCAATTATCTATCCAACTATGCGTCTATCTATGTCTCTTTCCCCCTCCGTTTGTGTACATAAAGAAGTGGGTAAGTGAATGAATGAATGAATTATGTGAATGAAGAATGAAGGCGCCCCCCCCCTCCCACCTAGCCACACCCCCATCCATTCTTTCCTCCACCACCTGTCCACTTTCCTATCTGCGCAGTTCTTTTGGAAGATCGTGGAAAATTGATTATTTCTACTGCCTCTGTCTCTCTCCCTCTTTCTTTCCATTCCGCTCCTCTCCCCTCCCTCCCTCCCCTCCCTTTCTACCTTCCTCTTCCCCTCCCCCCTCCCTCCCTATCTCCCTACCTTTCCCCATCGCTCCCTCTCTCTCTCTCTCTCTCTCCCTCCCCTTTCCCTCCCTCCCTCTCCCCTTCTCCCCACATTCGCCTGCCAACCTCCCTGCCGCTTATTCTCTTATTATTACAGATGCGAAAGGGAGAGGAGGAGGGGGTGACAAGCCGAGGGGAGTGGGGGTGGGGGTGGAGGGTAGAGATGGAAGAGGCTGGCATAATTGAGAGTGGGGTTGAGGGTGGAGTGGGATTAGGGGGAGGGAGAGGGGAAGGGGGTAAACTAGGGAGGTTTTGCATTTTATGTAAAAAAAAAAAAAAAAAAAGGAAGATGATGACAGCTAATGACGACAATGACAGAAGCAATCCTGATGACAGGAAAAACACGACTAATGACAAAGAGGACAAGACTACAATACGGGTAATAAAACCAGCGAAAAGGATAATATTACCATAACAACAGTCACTTACAAAAAACAATAATAATAGTGCTACTCATAAAGATGGTGCTCCTGCTGATGATACCAATAACATTACTACTACTAATCATAATAACTATAATAACAAACACGGTCAATAGTAACAACTAAGTCAAAGGTATAAAAAAACACTATCAATACGGTAGAGTGTTTTGTCATTCAGTAACGCAACAACAAGGATAATAGTAAAAATTATAGTAGTAGTAGGCACAAGCCTACTACTACTACTACTGCTAAGCCATAAATATAATAAAAACATTAAGAACAAAAATAATAAAAATAATACTATTGATAATAACAAAAATAATAATAACAGTAATAATGATAATGATAATGATAATAATAATAATATTAACATTAATAATAATAACTCCCTACAAGCCCCGGCGGCGCAGCTCGTCCGACAGGCCCCAAACAGCCACAAAAATGCTAACCCTCACAGAAGGAAAAACACGCCATACACAGTCGTGCTCCCGAAGCGTGCATGAGAACGAGCATGCGACAACAAGGGCCGACTGCGCATGTGGCGATATCATGACATCACGACTGCAGGATGTGTGTGTTTAATGAGATTATGAGTGTACAGAGATTGTGTTGTTGGGGAGGGGAGGGGGGAGTAAGGGGGGAGGTGGGGGGGCAATTCAACATTAATGGGTGTTGGGGAGGGAGGATGCAGCGATCATGGGGCGAGACAGGGAGAAGTGGCGAGTCACACACGACTTTTGGGTGAGAGCGACTAAGTGGAAAAGGCTGACGAGAGTGTGTGTGTGAGTGTGTGTGTGAGTGAGTGAGTGAGTGAGTGAGTGAGTGAGTGAGGGAGAGAGAGGGATACAGAGAGAGAGGGATATACAGAGAGAGAGAGAGAGAGAGAGAGAGAGAGAGAGAGAGAGAGAGAGAGAGAGAGAGAGAGAGAGAGAGAGAGAGAGAGAGAGAGAGAGAGAGAGAGAGAGAGAGAGAGAGAGGGATACAGAGAGAGAGAGAGAGGGATACAGAGAGAGAGAGAGAGGGATACAGAGAGAGAGAGAGATGGATAAAGAGAGAGAGAGATACAGAGAGAGAGGGATAAAGAGAGAGAGAGAGAGGGATACAGAGAGAGAGAGAGGGATACAGAGAAAGAGAGAGAGCATACAGAGAAAGAGAGAGAGCATACAGAGAGAGAGAGAGAGAATACAGAGAAAGAGAGAGAGGACTACAGAGTGAGAAAGAGAGAGAGAGAGAGAGAGAGAGTGAGGGGGAGAACGAGAGAGAGAGAGAGAGAGTGAGAGAACGAGAGAGAGAGAGAGAGAGAGAGAGAGAGAGAGAGAGAGAGACAGACAGACAGACAGAGAGAGAGCGACGGCGAGAGAGAGAGAGAGAGACGGCGAGAGTGAAAACACCGATCGAGGGGAAGGATGGCGAATTATGGAAATGGCCGAGGGGGAATTACTACAACTCCGGAATAAATGACAGATAATAAAGACCGACTGGCTATCATCGAGGGGAGAGAATGAGGGGAACGAAGGAAAGAAAAGAAGACAAACCCACGAAGAAGCAAGGGAAGAAAAGGGGAAAGACGGTAAGAGAGAGAAAAAAAACAAATAAGAGGGACACTGCGAACACCAAGGCAACGAAGGGCGAGAAGAAGGGGTAGAGAGACGAAATGGGAACAAGCAGGGGGTCATAATAAGATCTTAAGGAGGGGTGCAGGGGACGGGGAGGGAGGAAGGGGAGGGGGGTAAACATAGGACGAAAAGAAGGGGAGAGAAGAAAGTCATTAATGGTAAAACAGAAGGAAAGGGGAAAGTGGGAGAGGGGCTCCACAGTCACAGAGGGTGGGGTTGTGATCAGAACACTGTAGGGGATGATTGAATAGGGGCCCCGACGAGGGTAGAAGGGAGGAGAGATGGGGGGAAGAGGTGGAGGAGAGAGAGGGGGGAAGAGGGGTATGGAAAGAAGGGGGGCAGAAGGTGGGAGGAGAAAAAGGGGAAAGAGAGGGAGGAGAAAAGGGGGAAAGAGAGGGATGAGAAGGGGGGAGAGGGGAAGAGGAGAGAAGGGGGAAGAGGGAGAGAGGAGAGATGGGGGGGAAGAGGGGGAGAGGAGAGAAGGGTGGAAGAGTGGGGAGGAGAGAAGGGGGAGAAGGGGGCACCCATTTACAGAGCCCTCAAGGCTGTTACGGAGTTTTGGCTGTGATTGAAGGGGGATATAGGGTGGAAGGGGAGATGAAGAGAGATAGAAAAAATGGAAGGAAGGGAGACAGAGAAAGGAGAATTGAATAGAGCGTGAGCAAAGAGGCGGAAAGAGTAATCACATAAGCGGAGAGAAAGAGAGCGAAAGATTTCCAAGATACGAAAAAGTACAACAATGGGAGTAACGCAATAAAAGTCAACGTGCGTGTGCGTGTGTGTGTGTTCGCGTCCGTGTTCGTGTGCGTATTTACACCACCACAAGGTACGGCAGAGGAAGAGCCATTAAAAAAACTCCCGTTAGCAGATCCTGTAGCCAAAGGGCTTCTCCGGAATAAAGCGGAAGGAGGGGAGATACGGCCAGTTATAATCGCAGGAATCCCTATGCTAGTCACAAGGTCGTAAAGTTAGACTTGTACTTAATCTAAGGCCCGAGTGAAAGGGTGCGGGCGGGAGGAAGAAGGCAGGGGATAGCACGCGAGGGGGGAGGGGATGAGGGAGAAAATGGGAGAGGGACAGGGAAGGAGAGGGAGAGGGAATGGGACTGAGAGAGGGAAAGAGTGAGAGGGGGAAAGAGTGAGAGGGAGAGAGAGAAGGAGAGAGAGAAGGAGGGAGGGAGGGAGGGAGAGAGGGAGGGAGAGAGGGAGGGAGAGAGAAAGAGAGAAAGGGAGAAAGGGAGAAAGGGAGAAAGGAGAGAGAGAGAGAGAGAGAGAGAGAGAGAGAGAGAGAGAGAGAGAGAGAGAGAGAGAGAGAGAGAGAGAGAGAATAAGAGAGAGAGAGAGAATAAGAGAGAGAGAGAGAATAAGAGATATCTAGAGAATAAGAGAGAGAGAGAATAAGAGAGAGAGAGAATAAGAGATATTTAGAGAATAAGACAGAGAGAGAGAGAATAAAAGATAGAAAGAATACAAGAGAGAAAGAGAATGAGAGAGAGAAGGAGAGGAGATAATAAGACAAAGAAAATAAAGGCACGAGATAAAGAGGGAAGAGGAGTGAAAAAAAGAGAGCAGACCATGTGCTCGAGCCTGCTTCACGGGCCACGGATTAACACGGAGAGATTACAAAATTATCTCCCTTCTGCAGTCGCCCTCCTCCCCTCTCCCTCCTAATCCCCCTTGTCCCCTTCTCTTCCTCTTATCCCCCTCAAGAACCCCTCCTCCTCATCATCATCAAATCTATGCCTTCGTCTCCTGCTTATCCTCCTTCTCCTCCTCCTCCTCTCCGTTTCCTCTCCCCCCTTACCCACCTACTCCTCCTCTTCTCCCCTCTCCTCCTCCTCTAACCTCCCCATCCTCCTCCTCCTCCTCTTCCCCCTCAACCTCCCTCCCCAATCATCCTTCTCTCCCTTCCCCATCCTCTTCCCTCTCCTCCTTCTCCTTCTCCTTCTCCTTCTCCTTCTCCTTCTCCTTCTCCTTCTCCTTCTCCTTCTCCTTCTCCTTCTCCTTCTCCTTCTCCTTCTCCTTCTCCTTCTCCTTCTCCTTCTCTTTCTCTTTCTCTTTCTCTTTCTTCTTCTTCTTCTTCTCCTTCTCCTTCTTCTCCTTCTTCTTCTTCTTCTTCTTCTTCTTCTTCTTCTCCTCTCCTCCTCCTCCTCCTCCTCCTCCTCCTCCTCCCTCCTCCTCCTCCTCCTCCTCCTCCCCCCTCCCAATCATCCTCATCATCCCAACGCTGACTCATCCCCCCCCCCCCCCGCGTCACAATCAGCGTCACTCTCAGCGTCACTTCCGTCGCGTCCTGACTCGTCACAGCTGCACCAAAACGTCGTCCTTCGTGCAGAGCAAACGTTTAACATTTGTTCAAAGAAATTCTGCCTTTTCGGAATAGCGGTGGGGGGGGGGGGGAAGGGGGGGGGGCTATTTGACGTTTCAGAGACAATATATCTTCTGGTATGCAGATTTTTTTTTCTTATTCTTAATAATATCAATGAGGATAATGATTAAATAACCGCATCATCAATGGAAAAGCAATAACAAATACATAATCATAACAATGAGGAGAACGACGATGTTGATAAGGATAACAACAACAACAACAACAATAACAACTACGACAGTAGCAGTACCAACGTGGAATCTCGAGTCACATTTGTAGCAAAGGAGCAACTCCATGATTTTATTCAAAGACAATCTCATTTAGAATCAAACTCTCTTCGCTTTCCGCTTCCCCTCCTCTGCCTTTGCCTTCCCCTCCCTTCCCCTCGGATCAGAGTCGTTTAATGTTGTAAATGTTAATGTGATTTCGTCGCTGTGATTTTATTTATTCATTCACTTATTAATTTAGCTTTCATTTTACTTCACATCTGCTAGTTTACGAGATGATATTGTGAGGATTTTTTATAACAGCGTTATATGCAAATGTGTTTTATATATCTATATATTATGTATATATATATATATATATATATATATATATATATATATATATATATATATATATATATATATATATATATATAATACACACACACACACACACAAACACACTCATACACACACACATACATATACATAAATACACGTGTCGTACACGTACATATTTGCCTGTGTTTACCAAGAAGAAACAAATGTGTGAACCATTAAGATTTTTTTTCCACGAGATGGCGGAGAAGAACCACTTTATCAGAAAACGGCATAAGAGAGAAGAGGAAAATACGAGAATTCCAAGGACAAGACCCGAAGCCCTCGCCCCCTCGCCAACACCTTGCTATTCCCATGCGAGGGGTAGGAATGGAGGGGAGAGAGCCTTGGAATGGGAATGAGGAAGAACTCGGGTGTGGGGTGGAGGCGAAAGAGGAGAGGAGAGAAAGGGAGGGGAGGGGACGGAAGCAGAGGAGAGGAGAGGAGGGGAGGGGAGCATAGAGGACGGGACGGAAAAGGAGAGGAGGGGAGGGGAGAGGAGGGGCGGAGGGGGTGGGATTGCAAGCCCCTCTGTCCAGCCGCAAATTGTCACACTAATTTAACGGCCCATTTCCTCGCCCGCGATTTTCAATCAACTCTTCCCGGCCAATGAGACGACCTCTGGAGACCGTCGCCGCTGGGAAATCGCTGGCCAAGAGGGGAGGAGGTGGGGGGACGAGGAGGAGGAGGAGGGGGGAGAAGGAAAAGAAGGGAGGAGTATGAGGAGGAGGAGGAGGGGGAGGAGTTGAAGTGGAGGAGGAGGAAAAGGTGGTGGTGGTGGTGGTGGACGAGGAGGAGGAGGAGGAGGAGGAGGAGGAGGAGGAGGAGGAGGAGGAGGAGGAGGAGGGAGGTGGTGGTGGTGGTGGAGGGAGGAAGAATAGAAGGTGGAGAAGGGAGGAAGAAGAAGAGGTTGAGGAGGAGGAACGAGGTGATGGAGGAGGAGGAGGGAGGAGGAGGAGGAGGAGGAGGTTGAGGAGGAGGAGGAGGAGGAGGAGGAGGAAGAGAAAAAATAAAAAAAAATAAGGGGTCGACGAAGAAAAGATCTGGAGGAGAAGCAAGAGGAAGAGGAGGGAAGCAAGGATGAGGATGCCCCGAATGAGGGCGCCGACGTGGAAGCCGACGAGGAGGTCGGGCGGCAACTAAAACGAGGCGGCGGCAATTAAAGAGAAGGGGCTCGACGAGGCGTCTTAGGCCGTGGGCGCGCCGGGCCGTTAACAGCCCCGCGCCCGATTCACGGCTTCGACTCACGCCGTGCCCGCCGGCCGGCCCCGAGCCCCATAACGGGGTCGAAATCAATCTCAGTCCTCGATCGAGAACCTTCGCCGATCGCTCGTCAGGCCGCAGGATCGCCGCCGGCTGCGTGCTCGAGCCGAGGAACGGCGCGAGGGGACCTGCACATGTCGCTGCAGGACCTCTTTAATGCGCAACCTCTTGAAGCCATTGCGGGGAGTGCCATTCCACGCACGAGAGGCACTCGTGAACTGCTGGGCAGCGAAATCCCAACAAGAAAGAAAACCTACTGTTTTAAAATCATTATGGTATATAGGAAAGGTTACATACTGACTGATACACAGACACAGACACAGACACAGACACACACACACAAACACACACCTGAATTATAACGCCTGTGGTATGCAAGAACCCTCCTCCGACCCACGTATAAATTTTATTAGCTTTAAAACTCCTATAAAGGCAGCCTTCTTAAGTACACAGAGAACTATAAAAATACCCCTTTTCCCTTTAACTTCCTCGGCCCGCCTCCGGAACGCGCGGCTTTCACTGGCCGTGCCGATGCGTGAGTCTAAAGAAAGCGGTGCTTCCAGACAGACAAAAGGCATGCCAAGAAACGCAGGGCGGAAGGCATGCAGAGAATCAGACACAGCGCAGGCAGGCAGGCAGGCAGGCACGGGGAGACGGGGTA
The DNA here is from genome assembly GCF_042767895.1 of Penaeus vannamei. Classification (NCBI taxonomy): domain Eukaryota; kingdom Metazoa; phylum Arthropoda; class Malacostraca; order Decapoda; family Penaeidae; genus Penaeus; species Penaeus vannamei. The sequence continues at coordinate 29,169,288 of NC_091560.1, forward strand.
CCTCGGCTCTGAGTGATGGGCGGGGTGGAGCCCACAATTACTTGGTTCACTGGAGAGTGTAAATGCGCGACCAAATCACCCATCATTACTTATTTCATGCCAAGTCAGGATGCAGAGGAACTGAGCCCTTCTCCCTTTCCTCTTTCTCCTTCCTCTTCCTCTTCCTTCGCCCTCCTTCGCAACAAAGAATGAAGGAGACGGAGGGAGGGGAGTAGTTGTCTGTCACGCTTCCTGTGTCTTGGCACAGATTCGACATGAGTTGCATATCTCATGTCACGCCCGCAGCTGCTAGCCATGGCGCTGTGTTGGGCTATTGAACGGCTCGCCTTTCTCTGTGTATCACCAGACAGCTGCTGCGTGGGGCCTCCGCTTCCTGCGCCGGCCCCCGATTGATCTCGTCAACAATGCCTTTCCTTCTCCAGAGAGCATAAGCTTCTTTTATTTATTTCTAAACCAGCGACTGAATTCGGACTCTCTTAGCCGCCTCGTCTTTCTGCTCATGTTTTTTTTCTCCTCGTCCCAAACACCCTTGATGGTTGCCGAAACATGCCTCCCTTGCCCCATGCACTTACGTCGCTGTCTCACGCTCCCATGCCAAGATTTATGAATGACAGCAATGTTGTTGTGGTGTACTTAAGCTCCGCCCATCTTGCCGTGCCACGTCCCGCCTTGGCTTTGACATTCCCTCTGCTAAACAGATCACACCGTGTTTTCCCGCCACCGCTGTTGTGCTTACGGGCTCCCTGTTGACTCTTACGATGTCCTCTTAAATGGAAATTCCTCTATCTTTCATTCCGATCATCATCAACCGTTTCGAATTCCTATCCCTCTCTAACGCCCTTTTGTTTGTTTGTTTGTTTTTTGGATGTATTTCTTTATATCAACATCCCCGTCATCCTGGAGTCATCGTCTTACCCAGCTGTCTATTGATCTCTTCGATTACCGCCACAGGCACTGTGCTATTTCCACCAGCGCAATATTCTCTCCTTTTCGAAATCCTCCGCCGCGACCACCCAAAGCGGCCAGGGCAAAATCCGGTCCTGTCCCTGAATTCCAATGCAATCACGGAGTTTTCAGAGGAAGAAAAGATATAAAGGGTAAAGGCGAAAACCAAATGAAACTAGCTTTCCTGTACGTGCAGAGAAATACGGGGAAGAATGCTGGTGGAAACATATCACAAAATAAGGAGGAGAAGAGAAGAATAGGAAAAAGATAATAATTGAAAGCATATAACAATAAAAGTAATGATAATGATGATTATAATAATAATGGAAAGAACCACAAGCACACATCGCACGTTTCTCTATTCCACACTCGCTTGTGCTTCGAGCGATTACAAGAATAAGACCAAAGAATAATAGAAAAAAAAGAACAAAACAAAAACAAAACAAAAAATCACATCGTCCTTAATGGAAAGAAGAAATATCGTCGTAGATTGCAGGTCAGTCGAGACATAATGACATCTTGGGGCGTGATCTCAAGAAGCAATCTCTCCGCCCACCGTTCGCCAGGACCTCGAGTGTGACGTCAACACACAGGGCGTCCTGCGACCTCGGGGGACCAAGAGAAACGCGTCTGGACGTGTTTCCAAATATTAATGGATAAAGACCCGAGGTAAAAAAATGAAATGGAAGAAAAAGTCAATGGAATTTGAAGCGTTTTTATCCATTAACATCATTTCGGTTTTGTGCTTCGTGACTGGCTGTGGTGTGTAACGTGGCTGGACTGAGGTGAAAAGATTTTAAAAAAAGGCTATAAGGCCCTTTTTCGCGAAAGGACGTACAGGCGCATCGCTCACTGTCGAAAGATCTACACATCAGACCTTGATATAATAGAAAATAACAAAGAAATAGAGTTATTATTGATGATTGTCATTCCCTTTAAGCCTTCTAGGGAAGTCCGGGCACCTGTTGTGCAATGACATGACACTTTCAAACAACAACAAAAAAGAACCAGGATAACCAGCCACGTACGCACCCCACCGCCTATACGAATGCATGCAAGAGTAATCAAATACACATAAAAGCAAATAAAGAGAAAGAGAAGTGTAAAAGAAAAATAGAAAAGGGAGAAATGGAGAGAAAGAGCGAGCCAGAAAGGGAGGGGGGAGAGGGAGAGGGAGAGAGAGAGAGAGAGAGAGAGAGAGAGAGAGAGAGAGAGAGAGAGAGAGAGAGAGAGAGAGAGAGAGAGAGAGACAGACAGACAGACAGAGAGAGAGAGAGAGAGAGAGAGAGAGAGAGAGAGAGAGAGAGAGAGAGAGAGAGAGAGAGAGAGAGAGAGAGAGAAAGAGAGAGACAGAGAGAGAGAGAGAGAGAAAGAAAGAGAGAGAGTGTGTGCTACAACCTGCCTCTTGAAACACAACCTCCCTAAGGATTCCTCGGCGAGAGCTGGCAATGGGCTCCGAGAAAATGAGGAAAATACTTGGCGAAAAAGAGATGGAAGATTAGAGTAAGAGTGAAAAGGATATTCGAGAGAGATGAACGATAAGCCTGGTATAGGATACAGAGAGGAGAACGAAGAAGGAAGAGGAAACAGGAAAGAGGTAGGGGAAACGAATGAAGGGCATGCACAGAAACGGGAGAAAAAAAAATATAGAAACGGGAGAAAAAAAAATATTGATACGAAAAGAAAATGCCATAATAATGAATGCTACGGTAGAAGGCAAGCGTGAAAGAACAGCTAAGGGCATCACCATCATCATCATCATCATTATTCTCCTCCTTCTCTTCCTCCTCCTCCTCCTCCTTCCTTCTCCTCTTTCCATCTCCTTCCCTCTCCTCCATCCTCCTCTTCCTCCTTCTTCCATCTCCTCCTTCTTCCATCTCCTCCATCCTTCTCCTCCTCCCTCTCCTCCTTCCCTCCCCCTTTCTCCCCCTCCTCCTCCATGGCCTCGAAGACAGCGATCCCCATGAGAACAGGAGACTCGAAGGAGCTTAAGCTGACGACAATGATCAATGATTGACAAAGAAAATGGAGAAAACGATGTAAGAAAGGACACAAAATTCGTCTCTTGATAACGCACGCAGCTGGGAAGGAGAGGAGAGGCAGACGAAGGAGATGAAGAAAAAATGACGATGAGAGGAAGGGGGGATAAAAGAAGAGAAGAGGATGATGGAGAAATAAGGGAGACAAATGTGGAATGGCGAAGAAATAAAGACCACGGCGAGGAAGAAAATGAGATAATGATGCGAAGACGAATGAAGGGAAAACGATAGAAATGGACAGGGAGAGGAAGAAAGAAGGAATAAGGAAGGGGTAAACATATAAGAGAAAGAGAAGGATGATAAACCAGAAGAGAGTGGGTAGAGATAAGAAGACACATGAGATAAGAAAGAAAATGCAAAAAGAACAAATAAAAGGCGGGAAGAGAATACAAAACAACCAAGAAATCACGCAACACAACACACCAAAAAAAGGAAGAAGAAGAAAAAAAAGAAGACAAAGAGAAAAACCTCGACAAAAGAAAGAGCACGCAAGCAGAATGAAGAAGAAGGATGAGCGGGAGACGGGGCGAGGAACGGCGAGCCTCAATCGCGGGGAATCGTGGACATTGTTGGCAGTTGATGGCCGTGATAAGGTCGGATCAGCTGATGGTAACTCGATCCTGTCACGTGGGTTCTGTCCAGCGATAACAAAAGCTGGGATCCCTGACGAGAAGGGGGAGGGGGGAGGAGGGAGGGAAAGTGAGGTGAGGAGGGAGGGAAAGTGAGGTGAGGGGGGAAGGAAAGTGAGGTGAGGGAGCGGGAAAGAGAGGTGAGGGGGAGGGAAAGAGAGGTGAGGAGGAGGGAAAGAGAGGTGCGGGAAAGGGAAGGGGCAAGGAAAATGAGGTGAGGGAGAGGAAAGAGGTGAGGGGGGGAAGAGAGGGAAAGGGGAGGGAAAGAAAGGTGAGGGAGAGGGAAGGGGGAGGGAAAGAGAAGTAAGGGATAGGGAAAGAGAGGCGAGAGGAGGGAAATAGAGGTGAGGGGAGGGAGAGAGAGGTGTGGGGAAGGAGTAGAGAGGCGAATGAGGAGAAAGGGAGGAAAAAAGAGATGTGATGGAGAGGGGGAAGAGGGGAGGGAAAGAGAGCCGAGGGAGGGGGAAGAGGGACACGGGCGAGGGGCACGCACGGCGAGGGCAGGCACGAAGAGCGCAGAAGATCGCTCTCCCAAGTGGATTCACCTTTTTATCTAGTTCTTTTAATGCCTCTTCTCCATTCTCCACATTATCATTCTTATCTTCCCCACCTCCCCCTCCTCCAGCGTTCTTCTTCTCCTTCTTATATTCCTTTTCTTTTTCTTCTTAACGCATTCTCCCCCTCCTCCTCTTCTTTTGTTCCTTTTCATCCCCCTCTTCTTTTTCTTTCTCCTTCTCCTCTTCTTTACTCTTTCCTTCTTTTTCTTCGTCCTCCTCCTCTTCTTTTTTTCTCCTCCTCCTCGTCTTTTTAATCCTTCTCTTCTTTATTCCTTCCTTCTCCTCCTCCTCCCTTTATTTTCTTCCTCCTCCTCCTCCCCCTGTTTCCCCCGTAGAGCAGCCTTGCACGTGTGTCTTTCCTGTTCCCAATCTCCTCCTAATCTGACTTACCTCACTCGAGCCTCTTCTTTCGACCCGAAACGCAAGACAGGTAACTCAACTTACCTGAAAAAAAGAAGTTAAAGGTTAATACTATGTAAAAATGTATAAAAAAAGTAAAGGGAGAGAGAGAGAGAGAAGAAGAAGAAGAAGAAGAAGAAGAAGAAGAAGAAGAAGAAGAAGAAGAAGAAGAAGAAGAAGAAGAAGAAGAAGAAGGAGAGAGGAGAGAGAGAGAGAGAGAGAGAGAGAGGAGAGAGAGAGAGAGAGAGAGAGAGAGAGAGAGAGTGAGAGTGGGGAGCGATAAAAGGCAAAAACAAAATCCGGCGGAAAATGTCAGGAAATAAAACAAGCAAATGTCATGTAAAAAAAAAAAGAAAAAAAAACACATGTCGTAGGATACAGGCTCTGAGAACGAAAAGAAAAAGATATCTGGGGAAAAAATGTCAGATCATCGGAATTGTGACATCGGAGTCTGCGAAGTCAATGTTCCTCGGTGGGAACTTGCCAAGACGGATGAAGTAGGCGCTGCGGGCGGAGGGGGGGAGAGGGGGAGGGGTGAGGGAGGGGTGAGGGAGGGGTGAGGGAGGGGTGAGGGAGGGGTGGGGGTGGGGTGGGGGAGGGGTGATGGAGGGGGGTGAAGAGACATCGATAAAGACCAAGGAGAAATAAAAATGATAATAGTTGGAGATAGGAAGGAGGAGTAGCGATGAAAAAATTGGAAGGGACAAAATGAGAAGGAAAACAACGTAAAGAAAACGTAAAACCAAGCATTCTCATAAGAAAATATATACAAAACGAAAAGACATGTACCCAGAGTATGAAAAAAACAATAAAGCAATCAAAAACAAACAGAAAAGAGAACAAACAAAAAACATTAGATACAAGAGAACAATGAGAAAAAATAAGATCCCCCAGAACAGAAAAAAAAACTATTAAAGAAAACAGGAAAATATAAAAGTCACTCCTAAAAAAACACCAAAAAATACGAGTCAAAAATGAAAAAGGGGGAAAAACCTCGAAATCAGCATGGCCAACGCAGCTCCCCCCTGAGATCACGAGCGAAGATGAAGAGAATGGAGACGAGATGAGATAAAACTCAAGATGGGATGCGGGAGAGGATGCTGCGGGCGTGGGTGGGGGAGGGAGAGGGGGATGAAGAGAGGAGGGGAGGGGGAGGAGGAGGGGGAGGAGGAGGGGGAGGGAGAGGAGGGAGAGGAGGAGGGGGACGAAGAGAGGAGGGGGAGGAGGAGGGGGAGGAGGAGGGGGAGGGAGAGGGGGAAGAAGAGAGGAGGGAGAGGGGAGGGCAAGTGGGGAGGGAAAGGGGGAAGAAGAGGAGAGGAGGGGGAGGGGGAGGGAGAAGAGTGAAGAAGGGGGGAGGGAGAGGGTAAAGGAGAGGGGACTGAGGGAGGGAGAGGGTGCAGAAGAGGGGAGGGAGAGGGGGAGAGGGGGAGGGCTTGAGCTCTCTTTAAGTCCATCGATAAAAAGCGATACGGAGAGGCGTGGGAAACGCGGCGATAAAAGTGTGGGTGACCAGTTATGAAAATACATCGAAAATAATTAATTATGGAGTGTAAATGGACTCTAGTAATTTATCATACTGCATAAATTGACTTGCATAATTTAATATAAAACTTATTAGCATATTAAACAAATCAATAATTCAGAATTTTAACGACATCCAAATGCAATATTGATAACAATTTCGGAGATTCGTAACTGGAAAAAAATAATCAAAGCAAATATTGAGAAATTTCATGAGAACTGTTGCAAAAAATTTAGTGCAGTTTAGTGGCAAAGCAAATGAAACATGGTAAAAAAAAAAACAAATGAAGAAGATAATAAATACGAAGAAGAAGAAGTTAGATTCAACCACAAAATGCACAAACATATAAATTAGAAATGCGGAAGAGGAATTATATATAACATTAACCAACACCACAGATTCGAAGCCACTGCCCTTCTATCCCCCCCCCCCCCTTCGCCCTCCGCCTACAAAACTCTGCAGGAATTTGGTCAACATTCCTGCAATAACAGCTGCGACTGATCAATGCTACACGAGCTACCGCAAGCCGCACACTACGAAATGCCTTCACGCACGGAAGGAAGGAAGGAAGGAGGGGGTGGGGTGGGGGTGGCGATTGGGGAGGGGTGGGGGGAGAGTTGGCGCTTGGGGAGGGGTGGGGGGAGGGTTGTTGGTGGTAAAGGGGGTCAGGAGATGGGAGGTGGCTGGGTAATGAGACCACCATAACGGATACGCATTAAACACAACAAAAACATACACTTTATATATGTATATGTGTGTGTGTGTGATGTGCTTCTCTCTCTTTCATTTCATTATTCTTTACTGCGACTTCCACTCCCACCCCCCATTTGAATGTTCCCTCCTTCATCTTTCTCTCTTCCTTGTTCTTGAGAGCTGAACTCTAATTCTCCTCTCCATTCTCCCCCTCTTCGTATCTTTCTCCATTCCTCTTTCGCCACTGACAAAACACATAACCTCAACTCTTACATGCGTGTAAAACATTGATACTAAAACAAACACCGTCTATTCGGTATAAAACATGAGCATGCTGTCACTAGAGCAGCCATAACAATAGCACTCAGCCCCATGTGCGCCTCCCCCACCCCCCTCCATCCCTCGCACCCGACGGGGACAAACGCGGCGGAGACAATATCGTAAACAATGCCAGCTAATGATGCCCGACAGGAGCCCCGACCTTGAACTGCCGGCTCGCGACTTATCTTTACGATCGCCGCTCGGGAAGTTGGTCCGTCATGCGCCTGAAATACGACCGAAAACACGGCCGCCCCTCCTGCCGACGCTGCATCGCGAGGCGCCCCTGTGGCCTCGGGGAACAAGGCGGCTGCTCAGGCGAGTCGCCGGCGCTTATCTCCGCAGTATGGAATACACCGTGATTGCCGCCATAAAGATTTCTTTATGTGGCTCTTCGCTGTCTCCAAGCCCCTAATTAGCGTCTATTTCATTAATTTATCGCATTCGTGTTTTGCAGCGTACTACAATCGAGCGAACAGATACGCGTACATATACACGTTCATGCGCTCACTCACATACGCGACTGCACCCATTCGCTCGCTTCAACAACAAACAACCCTTTAAACTAACGCCATCTTCGAAGGGAGGTGGGCGTGAGGAGACGAAAGGGGGCGGGGGAAGAGAGGGTGGGACAAAAAATGTAATGATCAAATAGAAAATAGCACAAGGAGATGAAAGTAAAGAATAAACTACCATTACCCTCCATGTACAGTACACGCGACGCCCAAGCATTCAAGAATCGCTTAATAGGGTTGAGGAGGAGAAGCCCCCCCCCTTCCCACCTACTGTCACTCCCCCTTCTTCGTCAGGGCGTCCCTTAAAGACGTCGCTTTGCATTTCACGGCTGGACATTCCCTTAAGGAGGCGCCCATTAGCTACCCGGAGCCCAAAGTGGGGGACGTATAAGGTGCAGCGGCATTGTTGTTCCTTCCTCGGCCTCGACGCCGGGGCGCCTTGGGCTGTGCTTCTGCAAATACTAGAGTTGCTCCTATATGGCGATGGGGATTATAATGGTGATGAGGTAGATGATGGTGATGATGAGGTAGATGATGGTGATGATGAGGTAGATGATGGTGATATTGAGGTAGATGATGGTGATGATGAGGTAGATGATGGTGATGATGAGGTAGATGATGTTGACAAGGAAGATGATGGTGATGATGAGGTAGATGATGGTGATGATGAGGTAGATGATGGTGATGTTGAGGTAGATGATGGTGATGATGAGGTAGATGATGGTGATGATGAGGTAGATGATGGTGATGTTGAGGTAGATGATGGTGATGAGGTAGATGATGTTGACAAGGAAGATGACGGTGAGGATGAGGTAGATGATGGTTATGATGATGGAGATGATGACGATGACTGATTGTGACGATGATTGCTATTTGACAAGGAAGACGACAACGATGATGATAATGGTGATAGCTCTGATGTCGGCGCTGTTTAATATCAACGTGATTAGAAGATGCTCATGAATGACAACGACCAAAAGAGCCACCGCGCCAAACAAAGAATTCACAAGTTACGGGAATAGGTGGGATCAAATCTTACGCCTGAGTGACCGCGGAGTGAAATCCTATTGCGAGCTGCAGGGGATACAAAGAGGTGTCCTGCGCCAAGGACACGGAGGATTCCGCGCGACACAGTGGGTAGATCTCCAGCTGAAGAGGCTTCCTTGGACACGCGAAAACAACTTTGAAGCATCGATATGAAAGTGACACATAACGGATGAAAAACTAAGTTGAAGTGATAAGGAATAAAAGACAAGAGAAAGAAAAAAAAATCAAAACAGATGTGGACAGATAATCATCTAAATTAAAGGAAGGAAGAGAGCAAGCAACAACGACGCTTCCACTTCGACCGCCTCCTCCAACTCCTCCTTCGTCTCCTTTGATCTTCCACTCCTACTCCTTCGATATCTCCAGCTCCTTCACCCCCCCTCCCTCCACTTCGTTTCCCTCCCTCTCCTTCTCCACCTCCACTTCCACGTCACTACCTTCACCTCCACCTCATCCACCACCACCGCCATCCCTACCACACCCTCTGCCCTCTCCTCCACTTTCACCACACCCACCAGCACCACAACCCCTCCCTCTCCCTTCCACCCCCACCCCCTCCGTTTCGTGAGCAGAGACACCCACTTTCGTGACCGGAGGAAGCAGGAAATGGAGCTTTGAGCGTGAGGAGTGGATGGCACAGGGAAGGGCGGGGGTGGGGGACGTGATGGGGAGTAGGGGGGAGTGGGAGTGGGGGGGCGAGGGAGAGCTATTGGCACGAGTCACACGCAGGGAGCAACAGCAGCAGCAACAAAAGCAACGGCGGCGGATATTGCAAGACAGCAGACAAAGCACTATTGGTAAGACAGGAAGCTCTCTCTCTCTTTCTCTCTCTCTCTCGTGCTCAGCGAACTCAGCACTTCGGTAAGTTCTATTTCCCTTTCTTTTTTCTCTCTCTCTTCCTACTTTTTCCTCTTCCTTTCCTTTTATGGAAAAGAAGAAAAAGGCTGACGCGTGATGATCGGGAATCGATATAAGAGACTGGAGCAGGCCGGGAGAATGTAATCTTTCATGCTATCATTGCTGTTCACACGTGCCTGGGGAAAGAAATGCGAGGGGGGGTAGAGACAGAGAAGAGGAGGAAACAGGGAAGGAGAGAGAGCGAGGAGAGGAGAGGAGAGGAGAGAAGAGAAGAGAAAAAGAAAGAGAAAGACAAGGAGAGAAATAGAAAGAGAAAGACAAGGAGAGAAAAAGAAAGAAAAAATAGTCAGACAGACAAACACGCAAGAGCCCGAGAAAGAAACCAAGAAGCGAACGACCGCAAGAGAAAAGAAAGAGAGCAACAGGGAGAGCGAGGCAGTCCAAAGAAGCCCGGAGAGAAGAGAAAGGCGCGAGGGAGCAGCCGGGCCGTGAAATGGAATATTCTGTGCATGAAGTCGACCATAAAGCGAACGAGGAGGAGGAGGAGGTCTCGCTGTGACTTACTCTTGGGATCATGATCTCTTGGTGGAAAGAGAAAAGGCAGATAGCGAGCGAGCGAGCGAGCGAGAGAGAGAGAGAGAGAGAGAGAGAGAGAGAGAGAGAGAGAGAGAGAGAGAGAGAGAGAGAGAGAGAGAGAGAGAGAGGGGGGGGGGGGGGGAGAAAGGAGAAGGAAACAAGAGAAACGCCGCCATGCACACAAAAATGATAAAAAAGAGAGCTATAAATAAATAAGCCATAAACAAATAAAGAACAACAGGCAGATAACAAGATAAACAAGAGAGAAGGAAACAAGTGAAACGCCGTCATGCATAAAAAATGGCTTAAAAAATGAATGTGAGAGCCATAACTAAATAAGCCATAAACAAATAAGGAACGGCGCGACACGGAAAG
>NC_091560.1:29192260-29199760 GCF_042767895.1 Penaeus vannamei
GTCGGGATCGATTTCAGGGAGGGAATGTGCCTGGAAATTATTCATCATTATCACCACTTATCGGCAATCATCATAATAATTACTAATAACATAACAGCGTTGTAAATACAGTACATAAATGCATATCCCGAGTGTCGACTGACCATCAACCATCAACAAATCCTCCTCCTCACCACTATCACCACCACCTCATTTACCATCACCAGTATCACCATCAGTCATCACCCTCACCCTCACCATCATCACCAGTAATCACCCTCACAATCACCATCATCGTCATCACCAGTCATCAACCCTCACAATCACCATCATAATCACCAGTCATCATCGTCATCACCACTCATCACCCCCACCACCACCATCGTCGTCATCACCAGTCATCACAATCACCATCACCGTCATCACCCTCACCACCATCATCATCACCCTCACAATCACCATCACCATCATCATCGTCACCCTCAAAGCCGTACAAAGCGGCCGACTCACGATCGCCGAGTCCATACATCTCCATAATCATACGCGCGGCAAGGCGTCCTCATCCTTCCGGGGGCCATTACAGCAGGAATTTCCATACGTGTAAAAGGGAGGGAGAAAGGGAGGGAGGGGACGATGGGGGGGGGGAGGTCGGAGGGAGGGAAGGTCGGAGGGGATGAAAAGGGGGAAGGGAGGGAGTGAGGGAGGGGAGGTCGGAGGGGACGATGGGTGGAAAGGGAGGGAGGGAAGGTCGGAGGGAAGGTCAGAGGGTAGAAGGGAGGGTAGAGAAGGGGGAAGGAAGGGTGGAAAGAGAAAAAGGAAAAGAGGGAGGGAGAGAGGGAATGAGGGTGGAAAGAGAAAGAGGGAGGGTTGGACAGGAAAGGAGGGGAGGAAGCGATTGAGGAAGGGTGAAAGTGAGGGAGCGAGAGAGGGAAGAAGAGGGGAAAAGCGGGATGCCGTAACAACCCCTTTTCTCCTCTCCGTTCATAGATTTCCCCTCATTATCGACAACCGTCCCCTAACCCCTCCTCCTCTCTCTCTCTCTTTCCCTCCCTCCTCTCCCCTTCCTCCCTCACTTCCGTCCCTCGCCTTATCAGATGTACTGTATCTCCCACCCCCCTTTCCTCCTACTCCCCTCTTCGTTTCCCCTCTCCCAAATCCTCCCCCTCCCCCCCTCGTCCCCTTCCCCCTGGGTCCCCTCAAAGAGCTCGACGCGCCCGGCCGAGGTCGTTAAGGCCCTCCAACGCAACTTTTTTTTTTTCTCGAGAATATTCCACACGGAAAAAAAACTCATTGAACAATTGTGTAATAGAGTGGCACTTGGTACGTGTTCATTTCAATCGAGTCTTGTGTTCCAAAAATTGGGGATAATAAGGGAGTTAACAAAGAACTAAGAGAGAGTATAATAATTCAAAACAAAAGTCTCGATCTGTTTCATAACAATGTCGATCTGCCATCACAAAATCAAGCCGCCACTCACACACACAATAGAAAGTTTCCCTTAAAGAAAAGAAAGAAAGAAAGAAAGAAAGAAAGAAAGAAAGAAAGAAAGAAGAAGAAGAAGAAGAAGAAAAAGAAGAAGAAGAAGAAGAAGAAGAAGAAGAAGAAGAAGAAGAAGAAGAAGAAGAAGAAGAAGAAGAAGAAGAAGAAGAAGAAGAAGAAGAAGAAGAAGAAGGAAAAAGAAAAAACAGACTCAACATCCGAGTCCCTTCGTAAGATCCCTAAAAGTCACCCTAAATACCCCCTATAAAGGCCCCTCCCCCACCCCCGAGAGACCCTTAAAGCCCTGTACCTTCGCCCCCTAACAATGGCTCGCGAAACCTTACGACATTATATTATCTCCGCAACTTTTCTCTCAGTCCTCTCCTTCCCCTTCGCTTTATCAAGTTTCTCTCTCTCTCCTCTTTCTAAATACACTTCAGTCTTTTCTCTTCTCGTGTTACTTCTTTTTTTTACATTGCTTTCATTTCCCTCTGTTCTTGCGTGCCTCTCCCCTCACTCTTGCTGATATCGCCCTCTCTTTTTCTTTCTCATTTATCCTCCCTTCCTGTCCTCCCCTCTTTCTCATATTACTCCTCTTCTATTCTTAGTTTTTCTTCCTATTATCATTGTTACTCCAGTTATCCTTCTCCTTCTCCATCTCAATTTCTTCCACTCCTCCTCCTCCTCTTCTCCTTCGTCCATTCAAACCCTACCCCTCCTCCTTCTCCTCTTCCTCCTCCTTCCCCTCCTCCTCTTCTCCTTCGCCCATCCAAACCTTACCCCTCCTCCTTCTCCTCTTCCTCCTCCTCCTCCTCAAACCCTACCCCTCCTCCACCACCTTTCACTTTACCTCCCTCACCATTTCCCCCATTTCCCTCGTCTCCCCCACGCCGCCGTACACGAGTTATGCATACACCCGCCAATTAGACATTACACCCTCCCTATTCGTCCCCCTCCTCCTCTTCCTTCTTCTTCTTCTTCACCATCGCCTTCGCCATTTCCAACACACACCCTAACCTTACTTCTATTATCTCTTTCTCTCTCTCTTTCTTTCTCTTTGTCTATCTCTTTCTCTTTCTCACTCTGTCGCTCTCTGTCTTTGTCTCTCTGTCTCTCATTCATTCATTCATCCACTTATTCACTCACTCACTCATTCACACTCACACTTACACTCACTCACACTCACGCTCTCATCCTCCCTCTCCCTCCCCCTCCATCGCACACGAGCCCCGCCCCCCGCCCTCCAATTACGCACTACACCCCGACACAACCGCCCGCGTCTCACTCTCCGTAATGGCGGCCTGGGACCTCCATGAATACGGAGAGACGATCGCCGATACAGCAACCTTTCTCCGGGCTGCAATTACGTCTTAATAGCCACGATATCTCACCTCCATTTAGCCCTCCCCCCCCTCTGTAATTATTGCTGTTTATCTCCATTATGAATAAAAATAAGCGACTTCATAATTCGTCTGTATGAGCCATTTAAAAAGACCCGCCGCAGAGGGAAAAGGTATTAAGGATTATATATTAAAAGACATTAAAAAGAGTGCCGTACTTTCTACCTCCTTTCATACATGAATGAGAAATTGTGCATTTTCTTTCGTTCTTCGAGAATTCGAGAATTCAAATCAGTACTAGAATTAGAATAAGGAATTACAAGTCTTGTCTCCGTGGTGCATCACTAAGCCAGATTTATGGTGAATCAGTATAAAAAATATACCCTATACGCATACCCGATGACGAAAATAATTAATAATAAAAAATGACATGAAATACTGTAATGAAAACGACAAAAATACCCGTAATACCAGGGACAAAAACAACAGTAATAAGGACAGAGATAAATCAAGACAAAAACAACAGTAATAAGGACAGAGATAAATCAAGACAAAAACAAAAATAACCGTAATAAGAAAGACCAAATCACAAATAACCGTAATAACAAAGACAAAAACCGCCGTAATCACAGCGACGCAGGACCCGACGTCGCCCTGGCACGTCTCCAGGCTGGCGCCTCGGAAGCGGGATCCAGCGCGACGCGAAGGTGCGACGCGGCGCTCGGGACCTCGCTGGGCGGCGGCACTTGCTCGGCGAGGAAGGTAATGCTAGGATTATTATTGCTCTTTAGATGAATACCGATACCACTGAAATAATAATGATGATGATAATGATAACTTATAATCATTATTATCGTTATTTTCATCATTATTCATGGACAAACTGTGGATTTCAGTCTTTAATCAAACACAGTTAGAAAAGAGGGATTAAAGTAATTATCTTTTTCTCGCTCCCCCTCCCCATCACATACCTGCCCTAAACTTCTCCATGCTAGCCTCCCTCCCCCCTCCTCCGTGCCCCACGCCTCCCTCCACCCCCTCCTCCCCCTCCAAATGCCACGCGCACAACGCCTTCCCTTCATCCGGGTGCCCTCGACCGCAGGAATTCCCCAAAACTCGAAAAGAAGTCCTTGAAGTCCGAGTACTATCTCTCGAGTTCTCCTCCACTCGTGCGGCCGCCGCTATGGGGTCAGCCCCTCCCCTCCACTCAACGCTCTTCCACCCAGGTCCTCTCCCCCCCTTCCACTCTCCTCCCCCCTTCCACTCTCCTCTCCCCCCTCCACTCACCTCTCCCCCTTCCACTCTCTTCTCCTCCAGTCGGCTCCTCCCTCCACTCCTCCGAGCCTGGATGGTTACTCAAGCCTCTTTAAGTACTTTTATTTCCCTTCGAGAATCTCCTTAGACCTCGGCCGGCTATCGCTTCCTTGACCCTGGACGCGCATCATCTGGGGTCATTAGGCATTTCAGGCGCATTGTTTCTTTCTTTCTTTATTTATTTCTCTTTCTCTCTCTGTTTCCCTTCTTTCTGTATCAGATCATTCGTCTCATATCTTCATCTTTGTCTCCTTCGCCGTCCTCCTCCTCTCGTTCAACCTTCTCTCTCTCTTTTCATCCCAATTTCCTTTATCTCCTACCTTCAATCTTTTTTCTCCCCTCCTTTCTCTCCGCCTAGCCACGCCCCTTCAATCTCCGCCTGACCACGCCCATTCAGCCTCTCCCTCTCGCCACGATTTCACCTGGCACCCTTCCCCCTCGAGTGCCTCTACAGTGCCCCATATCACCTGCTCGAGAGGACTCATCGCCTCTATCTTTCCCTTATCTCCTTATAACGGCATCCCCCCCCCCCCACCAACGCCCCTTTTCCTAGGACTCTTAGCGATCGTCGGGAAAGTACTCTCTTCGTGACGTCACAACACTTGGCGAGTATGTGGGATCCTTATAGTATACTGAGTATGTTTTTCACTATTTATCCATTTATTATTCTATTCGTCTATCTAGGACATTCAATTTTCTTATGTTTCTATCTATTCATCTCACCGAATATTCATCTATCGGACACCTTTCTCACTATCTATCGATTCAGCACACTTTTTAGCCTATATATCAATCTACGCACCTCCCTATCACACACACACACACACACACACACACACACACACACACACACACACACACACACACACACACACACACACACACACACACACACACACACACACACACACACACACCTGCCGTCCCCCAACGAAAAAATGCCCCCCCCCAAAAAAAAAAATAATAAATAAATCCTCAAAAATACCCGAGCGAGGTTTTTAAATCCGCGACCGTAACGAGCGAGTGAGCAAGTGGCCCACGACGGAGCGGCGACCGTGCTCCCTCGGGGTAATTAGCGCCGGGTAACTGTCGCCCACTTTTTTTTGTCTCTTTCCGTGAACGCGAAGGGAACTCTCGAGCGAACCTGGAGGAAGAGGAGGAATGGGGAGGAGGAGGAGGAGGAGGAGGGGGGAAGGGTGAAGGTGGAAGGAGGAGGAAGGGGGAGGAGGAAGGGGGAGGAGGAGGAAGGAGGAGGAGGAGGAGGAGGAGGAAGGGGATAGGAGGAGGAGGAAGAGGTTGGAGGGAGGAGCAGGAAGAGGTTGGAGGGAGGATGGAGGGAGGAGCAGGAGGAGGGAGGTGGAAGAGGAGGAGGAGGAAGGGGGAGGTGGGAGGAGGAAGGGAGGAGGGAAGAGGAGGAGGAAGGTGTGGGTGGAAGAGGAGGAGGGAGGAGGGAGGAGGGAGGAGGACGGAGGAGCAGGAGTGATGAGGAGGAGGGAGGAGGAGGGAAGAATAACAATAATACTAATGAAAAATATTTACAACAATAACAACAATGGTATAAATAATAAAAAAAAAAATCCTTATTACTATCATTATCATTATAATAATGATAATGTGATGATGATGAGTATGATGATGATGATAGGGATGATAAAAACATAATAATAATGATAATGATTATTATCATCATTATAATAATAATAATAATAATGATAATAATAATAATAATAATCACAATAACTATAACAAGAAGGAGAAGAAAAGAAGGAAGAAGAAGCAAAACGAAACAGAAGACGAATAAGAAAGCGGAGCAGGATTAGGAGGAGGAGAAGAAGCAGGAGAGAGAGAGTTAAGGAGTGGGGGGGGGGTGGGGGTGGGGGGGATAGCCCAAGGGAAACGCCCAAAAACAGCACAAGAATGTTCAGCACAAAACGGACACGCCGACAAGACGTTTTACAAATATCCGACTCGTTCCCGTTCGGAAGGACATCCCGCAAGAAAGCGTCCTCCGGCAGAACCCAGGGGAAATGATGGGGAAGAAGGGGGAGGGGGGGAGGAGGAGGAGAAGGGGGGAGGAGGGAGGAGAAGGGGGGAGGAGGAGGAGAAGATGGGGGGAGAGGGGAGGAGGAGGAGGAGGTGAAGGAAGAGGAGGGTGGGGGATGAAGGAGGAGGAGGAGATGGAGGAAGAGGAGGAGGAGGAGGTGGAGGAAGAGGAGGGTGGGGGGTCAAGGAGGAGGAGGAGGGAGAAAGAGGAGGGGAACGAAAACCAGGAGGAGGTGGGGACGGAGGAGAATGAGTAGAAGGAAGAGTAAGGAAGAAATGAAAGGAGGCCGAGGGCCCAGAAGAGTAGGAGCAGGAGGAAAATAAGACAAAGAATGATGATGATGATGATGATGATGGTGATACTACTACTACTATTACTATCACTACTACTACTATTAATAATAATAGTAGTAGTAGCAATCATGAAATTCATGATGATAATGATAATACCAATAATAATAATAATAATAATAACAATAATACTATAACTCACAATGATAATGATGGTGATCATACTCATCATCATCAAAATAATAATAATAGTAATCATAGTAATAAGAATAATTAGAATAATAATAAGAGAAGAAAATAATAAGAGGGGCAGTATGAGGAAGAACAGAACGCAATAGAAGGAGAAAGGTGCAACACGAGAGCAGACGAGAAAGAGCAAGAGAGAAAGAAAGTTCGAGATCAGTAGAAGCCAATGGATGCCACAACAGCTCTCCTGAAGATCATGTCCCATCAACTCTCTCCCCTCTCGTCCCTCTCTCCTCTCCTCTCTCCCCTCTCGTCCCTCTCGCCTCTCCTCTCTCCCCTCTCGTCCCTCTCGCCTCTCCTCTCTCCCCTCTCGTCCCTCCTCCTCTCCTCTCGTTCCCTCTCTCCTCTCCCCTCTCCTCTCCCCCCTCTCCCCTCTCGTCCCTCTCCCCTCTCGTCCCTCTCTCCTCTCCTCTCTCCCCTCTCGTCCCTCTCCCCTCTCCCCCAGATCCTTCATCCATCTACACTAACACAAGCAGGTGCCACCTTTTATATATAGTCAAAATACTCGCTTATTTATCGGTTCACTCAAAAATAACTATACTATAAAAATCTATGACCGAAGCTCTGCGCGACCACTGTTACCGCTACAACCACAACTACCACCAGTACCACACCTGACACCGCCGCCATCACCTTCTAACAACAAATATCATAACAAAACCAGCTGCAAAAACAAACAAAGACCTCCCCCCCTCCAGCCTATCCACCCCTTCTCCCTCCCCCCCTGCCCTCCCTTTAGCCAGCAACACCCCCGTGCAAACAACAAATCCACTCTCCTCCTCCTCCTCCTCCCTCCGCAGCGCCACCA
>NC_091560.1:29209760-29217260 GCF_042767895.1 Penaeus vannamei
ACCCAAACATCAACGACGGAAAAAGCCGCGATCACTAGTTCGCATTTCGGAAAACTGGTTTCGAAGTTTTTGGCGTGAGGGCAGTAAATCATTTCCAAGTGAAAGATTGAAGTCTCCCGTTGAAGTTCGGCTTCCTGGAGTTTTTCTTTCCACGGACAACCCGTCGAACCAGCCGAACGCCAAGGGTAACAAAGCCGCTTTCACACGTCTCCGCTCCCCTCGGCCCTTCTCCCATACACTCTCTCCCCTCCTTCTTTCTCCCTCCCTCCCCTGCGCCTCTCCTCTTCTTACCCCTTCCATCGCCCCTCCTTGCTCTCCTGCCCTCGCCGCCCATCTCGCACCCATCCCAGATTCGCCAATCCGAAATCCCCAGCAGATCGCCGTCCTGATAAGACTCCCCGGTTTCTTATGTGTTCCAGGATGACTTATACCTTAGCGGGCGACGTCGGCGAGCGAATTTGAATGAAGTTTATTGGGCTACACTCTTCCCCCTCCCCCTTCCCCCTCCCACCGTCTCTCCCTCTCGCCCCCGCCGTCTATAAAATTCTCGAAGAAGCCGGCAGACCTGTCAAAACAGACGCCTTGTCTGACCGAATATAGCCGAGCCAATTAACGTCTCATCATTCTCTGTATCAATAGCAATTAGGTATTAGCGACCAAATTTGTATTGCGGTAACGACGGCCCCGCCCCTCCCTTCCTCACTCCTTTTCCTTTTACATGTGAAATCGGGAACAAGAAAGTCAAAAGAACCAGTAATCCCCCTAAAATCAAGTAAAAAAAAAAAAATAATAAATAAATAAAATAAAATAAAATAAATAAAATAAAACAAAACATCTGAGATCAACTAATTGCCCAAAACGAGGCGAATCAGCAGTATCTGATAACCCAATTATTCCTCAACTTCCAAGACCGATAAATAACGAAACGATAACAAAAAAGCAAATTGAACTCGGCCCATCTCCTTCCCAGCCTCGGAGCCGTTCAAATAATGGTTCCTATTTACCCATCACAAGACAGACGATTTGGCAAGAAAGAAATTCCTCACATGACCAAATGTTGTTGAAAGAGATCACTGGCAGAGTGAAAAAGAAAAGAAGAGAAAAAGAGGATCAGATACTGGCCAAACAAACATGAAACCTCACTCTAAACAAACACTGACTGTATGAATGCGCTCGCTTCTTTTGTTTCTATCTTAAGGCCCCTAAACAGTGTACTGGATACCTTACACCCTATCTATCCTCTTTCTCTCTCTCTCTTGCTCGCCATATCTCCATCTCTTTCTTTCTTTCTCTTTATCTCCCTCTTTCTTTCACTTCCCCGCCCTATCTTTCACCCTCTTTCTATCTCCTTTCTCTCTTTTTCTCTTTATCTCCCTTTCCTATCCCTCTCCCTCTCTCTCTCTCTCTCTCTCTCTCTCTCTCTCTCTCTCTCTCTCTCTCTCTCTCTCTCCTGCCTCCCTCGTCTCCCCAACCCCTATTCTGATACTCTTCCATGCTCCTGCCTTGGCTCTCGCCCCCTGAACTGGTCCCATCCACCTTCTGCACACTAAATCATGTCCAGCAGCAGGCTTCGCAGCTCCCCTCCCCCCCCTTCCGTCCATCTTCCGTGCCCTTTCTTGCGTTCGAACCTCCTTCTCCACCATCACCACCAACACCCCCTCCTCCTTT
Organism: Penaeus vannamei; assembly: GCF_042767895.1. NCBI lineage: Eukaryota > Metazoa > Arthropoda > Malacostraca > Decapoda > Penaeidae > Penaeus > Penaeus vannamei. The sequence continues at coordinate 29,211,429 of NC_091560.1, forward strand.
TCCTCCTCCGCCACCTCTTCCTTCTCCACCTCCTCCGCCACCTCTTCCTTCTCCACCTCCATCACCTCCTCCTTCTCCACCTCCATCACCACTACCTCCTCCTCCTTGTCCACCTCCACCACCACCTCCTCCTCCTCTTCCTCCTCCTTTTCCTTCGCCTCCGACGACGTCCCCCGCGCCTGTGAGAGGCAATTCTACACGCTGACACATGCCTGATCATATTCCGGTTTGTATTCGAGGATGTGTGCTCTTACTTCTCGGAATGCATCGTCTGCTCGTGTAATATGCTGGTGGTTAGCGCGCTTAAGTAATTATTTATTTCTGTGTGATTATGTTCCTTCGAGTATATTCCACTCTGTTCCTACTTCTGGATCCAGGTGTTCGGTTGTTCTCCTCTTGTCTCCTGATATCCAGATATACCTGACGACCTCTCTCTCTCTGTCTCTCTCTCTCTCCATTTGCTGATGCTATAGATAGGTCTTTGGGTATATTCCGGTGAGTATACGCCGTAGGTTCACAGTACTGGAAGGATATGCTCCAGGTTTCCGGCCATGCTCGTTTCATTTAATTCAGACAGTACTAAGTACACACAAATCTCCGAGTATTCCCTATCGTTAAGTTCCCACATCTAGGCCCAAATCCTCGGCCAGATCTATCCAGAACTGTATCCCTTCGAACAGCAGCCATCTGTTCTTGACCACAACTACACAAGTCCGCCAACACGTGAGACCCGATACTTCAGGACGTATCAAATATCAGGCTTTATCGGAGATCTATATTACAATCCGACATTATATCACAACCCGATACATAAGATCATCCGACGTTTAGTTGGACGTTACATCACCCGATCTAGTGCGACGCTACAGGAGTGGAAGGGCTGCCGAAGGGCTGCCGAAGGGCTGCCGAAGGACGACGAAGAAAAAATGCAAAAATGCAGCACGAAAACAGATGCCATTTCACCCATGTCCCGAAACCAAGCAAAAATGAGGCAGGATACAAAAAGTAACATGTAAGAAGATAATGTAAAAAAAACTGACGGATAGAAGAGCGTCGGCGGACGGCGGGCGGTTGCGGACGAAGAGTGGGCGGCGGCGGGCGGTGCGGAGGGGCGGCGGTGGCCCGGCGGGGGGAGCGGAGCCACAAAAAGCCGGGCTTATCTCACACAGACGCCCGTGGTCACAACGCCATCCACAGCCGCGGCCGCAGTCGCATCCGCTGTCACCATCAACCTCCGCTTTTCTTCCTCCTATTTCCTCTTTTCCATTCCCTTCTCCGCTTTCTTCCCGCCAAAACACGGCAATCAGAGCCGTATCACGTGCCTTGAAATCCTCTTTCCCGACGCGCGTTCTACAATCCGGCAAAACGCACGAACCGGAAAGTTTTTTTTCCTAAAATGTGTCGTGCGGTGTATGACACTGATAGTAACACTAAACAAAAAATAAAATACCAAATAAAATACCAAAATGAGCGACAGGAAACCCCAGAACGAGCGGCTCCGTACGCAAAACATCCTGTTTGTGCGCAATCGGCTCCCGCGCCCGGTTTCATCCCGTCGCGCCTCGGCAATAAAAGCGCAGCCTATGCCTAGAGGGAACAATTAACGCCGCCCCGGCAATGCCTCCCTCCCGCCGAGACACATGCGCGGACAGAAATACATACGCTCTCTCTCTCTCTCTCTCTCTCTCACACATGCACGCACACGCACGCACGCACGGACGCACACACACACACACACACACACACACACACACACATATATATATGTGTGTGTGTGTGTGTGTGTGTGTGTGTGTGTGTGTGTGTGTGTGTGTGTGTGTGTGTGTGTGTGTGTGTGTGTGTGTGTATTCATATAGCCCACTTCAAAAGCCAAATTTAACCATCGAACAGCCCACTGTGGAATGTAATAAAAGATAAAAATAATATAAAAATAATAATATCAATAACGATAAAAAGGTTTGTATATAAATTACCCTCATTACCCTTACGCGTAAAAGGTAAACATAACAAAACCTGTCTGGGAAAAAGGGTGGATGGGTGGAGGGTAGGGAAGGGAGTGGGGAAGGGGAGGAGGGGGAAACGGAGGGAAATGGGGAAGAAGGGGAGGCGAGGGAAATGACGGAGAGGGGATGAAGGGGAGAGGAGTAGAAAGGAAGAAGGAGAGAGGGAAAGGGTGGGGAGGAGAAGGGGAGAGGGAAAAGGTGGAGAGGGGAAGAAGGGGAGTTGATGGAAGAGAAATGTAAACCAATCGAAAAAACGGAAAGCATGTCTGCCTTCCCGACGCGACCTGTGTGGCACTTCCTCGGACACAGCGACTGTTGGTCCTCGATTTTGGGAGAGCGGGGAGGGTGGTCGGGCAGGCTAAGGCTAGGCAAGGCTAGGCAAGGCTAGGCAAGGCTAGGCAAGGCTAGGCAAGGCTAGGTAAGGCTAGGCAAGGCAAGGCAAGACAAGCCAAGGCAAGCCAAGGAAAGACAAGACATGCCAAGGCAAGGCAAGGAGGGTACATCGAGATACTGGCCGAGGAATGTGATTCATCATGGCCGCGACAGGGCGGGGGCAACGTGCAGGGAGGGAGACAGCGGGCGCGTAGGCCGTCGCGGCATCTCGGCCACGAATAAGGGCGTCGGCAGCGCCCCTCGCCCGACACGGGGACACGGTGGGGGAGGCGGGGGGAGGGGGGTGGGGGTTCGACACATTTTTTTTACATTTGTGACAAATACGATATGTGAGTCAGCAGAGGTAAACAAGACTGACGTACCCATTTATGGTACCAACAGAACAGGTACCTTAATATTTAAAAAAAAAGTAAATAGCCAGACCAATGTACCAATTTGTCACACAGCCACAACAGATACTTTGGGGCATAAAAATCACAGACCGAATGCACACCCGCCCGAACGTAAAGGAAGAGCAAAATGGCACACAAACAGGGCACTAAGAACACGCGGAAGATAGCGCGCCCATAAACAACGAAGCTAAATGATTCTCGCAGAACAGTATGATACGCGACGTGTAGTGTTGTCACCGAAATGTCCCGTGGATTTATGGCCAGCGATAACGGGACCCCGCCGCGCACCGAGAGAGAAAGGAAAAAGAGAAGGAGAAGAAAGGAAAGAGAAAGGAAGGAGACGAAGAAAGGAAGGACAGAAGAAGAAAGGAAGGACAGAAGAAGAAAGGAAGGAGAAGAAGAAAGGAAGGAGAGAAAGAGAAAGGAAGGAGAAAGGGAAAAGAAAGAAGAAAGGAAGAGGCGATGATAGGATCGAGAGGGAATGTGTGGGAAAGCGGGCGGGAGGACGAGGAAAGGGGTGGGGGAAGGGTCCGAGAAGGAAGATGAAGACATCTTTTTCTCTCGCAAGGAATGCAACGTCGTGAGTCACTGCCTGGTTATGTTCTGAATTTATGGGTCGCCTCCCCTACCTCCCTCCGTCCTCTTCCCGTTCTCCCATCCCCTCCTTCTACCTACCCCCTTTCTCCTCCTCTTCCACCTATCCTCCCATCCCTCCTCCTCAACCACCCCCTTCCCTTCCTCCCCTATCCCTTACTGATGCTATGAAATACAACAGCTCCTGATTTCACTTATCATATTTCGTGTAATCATTACATGTTTCTCAACATATTGCATATCACTGTTACATATACATTAACATAACCCACATACCATTTACATAAATCAGCAAGCTATGTATTTAAATAACACAGCTCACTAAAAAGAGTGAGGAGACACAAGAACACACATTTTAGCTCCAAATGATGACAGTCAACATAAACATCATCATCATTAACAACAGCTACAACAGCAACAACAACAAAAGCAGAAACAGCAACAGCCAGAACAACAACAGCAGCAACAGCAACAACAATGCATATCTGTTGAGCGAGCCAGCTGTAGAAGGACATCATCTCCGTCTCACAAAACACCAGTTAAGAGATAACAGTACACGTCCTAAATTGAATTCCAATCGAATCAACTAAAAACGTAAACAAACTGTGAGAGAGAGAGAGAGAGAGGAAAAAGTACAAAAACAATCAAAAGTGCATCTCTGAGAAATAGATAACGCCATAAAAACACGAGAAACCAAAGCGACGATTCATTACAAAGGAATAACAACAACATTAGCGAAGAAGAGACTGGCGCAAGACGAAGGCGCAAGCAGCGGCGTGGGAGGCGGCAGTCCAAGCAGCACAAGCAAGCAAGCAACTGCGATATGCTTTCTGCCGCCCTTATTAAACTGCTAAACTCTGCAATTAGACTCCAATTAAGCATGCTGATTGCCATTCCGCCAGCTGGTGAGGTTGATCATGAAGGTGAGGGGGAGGGGAGAGACAAGGAGGAAGGAGGAAGAAGGGGGGAGGGAGGGAGGGAACAGGAAGGAGGAGGAAGGAGGGAGGAGGGAGAGGGAAGGTGAGACGGAGAGAGGGAGGAAAAGGGAGACGGTGAAAAGTGGGTGCAGTAAGGGAGAGAGGAAAAACGAGAGTGGGTAAGAAGGAGGGGGAAGGGAGGGAGGCGAGAGGGAGGGGGGCTAGTGGGGGTCAGGGGGAGATCAGAAAGGGACTGGCGATTATGAGACCAGGGTAAGCTGTTTCGCTTGTCTATTAAGATATTCTTCTCTCCTTCTTTACTTTCTTTTTATTTTAGTCCGTTTTTTAATATAATGTTTTTACAACATGAGTTTGCGTTGTTGATCTGACTTTACAACTTGTGTACTTGTAACCATGTAAAGTGAGACAACATCTGCGCAACTATCCGATGAATGTGCTTAAAAAAACACTCGTCTTTTTTACAGAGCATGTTGCACAAACACACACACATGCATATACATACACAAATAGGCATAAACTCTCTCTCTCTCTCTCTCTCTCTCTCTCTCTCTCTCTCTCTCTCTCTCTCTCTCTCTCTCTCTCTCTCTCTCTCTCTCTCTCTCTCTCTCTCTCTCTCTTTCTCTCTCTCTCTCTCACACACACACACACACACACATGTACACACGAGGCAGGCACACACAAACAAACATGCACCTCATAAAATGCTCGCCTTACATAAAACAACGATAAAATGATACCCTCAAAACTTTAGCCTCGTGGGCAAACATTCTCGCGTCCCCTGCTGGTTCTCTCTCTCCTCCACTGGCTCCCCTTTCCTTTCCCTCTTCTCTCCTCCCCCTCCGCCTACTCCTCTCACCTTCCCCTTCCCCTTCTCTTCCAGGGTCTTCCCTCTTCATCTCTCTTCCCCCACTCCCCATTTTCTCTCCTTCCCACCTTTCATGTCTTCTTCCTTTTTCTTCTCTTATTTCTCTCTCTCCCCTTCTTCTTGCTCTCTCCGTCCTTTCCTCCTTCCCTCCTCCCGTTCCTCCCCTTCCTCTTATCCCTTTCCTCTTCCGCCCTCTCCTTTCCCCTCCCTATTAATCCTCATATTTCAACTTCTTGCCCTTTCCCTTTTAACACTTCTTATAGTTCTCCGTTTCTCTTCTCTTTCCCTTCTCCTCTCCTCTTCAAACTTCAGATCCTCATCCCCTAATTCTGTCCCTAACCCCACTTATCCTCTCCTCTCCCCCCTCCCCCCCCCCCAACCGAAACACACACTCCCCGCATACCCAACCAATCTCCTTCGCTATCACATGTCAGCAGTACGCACAAGTGTCCTCTATCTCGGCCCGAAGATGACATAATGAAGAACAAGAAGAAGAAGAAGAAAAACGAAAAACGAAAAAACGAAAAAAGAAAAACGAAAAAAAAACATCAAAGCACTCCACGACTTCCCCGTCACTCTATCTCGTTCATAAAGACACTCGTCTCGCAAGCCCCGACTTCCACCCGCGAGATAACGAGATAAGCCGC
>NC_091560.1:29229760-29232260 GCF_042767895.1 Penaeus vannamei
AACAAGCATTTCGATGAGTTATTGCTCGATAAATAGGACGCCAAGGACGAGTCTGTGTGTCTCTGGATCTCGAGGGTGAGGGGCGTGGCACGGGGGCGGGGCGTGGTATGGAGGAGGGCACAGAGGAGCCCTCTATTTCACCAAAGGATGAAGAGGCGGCGCGAATACCACACGATCCGCGAGGCTAATCAATCCTGGCGCCCGCAAACCCAGATCGCAAACACCGACCTTTACTAAAGATCTATTCTTCTCCTTCCCCCCCTTCCTCTCCCTCTCTCTCTCTCTCTCTCTCTCTCTCTCTCTCTCTCTCTCTCTCTCTCTCTCTCTCTCTCTCTCACACACACACACACTTACACACAAACACACACACACACTCCCTCTCTCCTTCCCTCTCCCTCCCCCCATCTCCATCGACAATCCATTCTTTTTCAAGCCATTAGGTCATACGCCACGAATCATTCCTGCGTTTGGCCAATTCGTCGCTTGAATGCCACGCCGGCCGGATGAAAGGTCAGTGACGCAAATTCCCTGTAATCGCGTCGAGACAATTAGAACCTCTGGAAAACTGGGGAGCAGCGCGCCCGGGACTGAGCGACGGGTGACACGGCTCCCTGTCTCAAGGGAGGGGAAAAAAGGAAGGAATGATGGAAATGGGAAAGGGGAAAAGGAGGGGATGGGAAATGGGGGAAGGAGGAGGGGGAAAGGGGGAAGGAGGAGGGGGAAAGGGGGAAGGAGGAGGGGAAAAGGGGGATGGAGTGGGGGGGAAGAGGAGGAAGAGGGTGGGAAGGGAGGGCGGGGTACGCGGGAGAGAACTAGTAGGAGAAGAGATTGAGACGGCGAGAGGGATAGGAGAAGACAATGGAAAACCGGGATAAGGTGATAGTTGCATGGACAGACAAAAACATACATAGGCTATACGCACGGACACACGCACACATACATACTGTGTGTGTGGGTGTGTTTATGTGTATGTATGTATGTATGTATGTATGTATGTATGTATGTGCGTGTGTGGGTGTATATGTATATGTATATGAATATATGTATATATATATGTATATATATATGTATATATATATATGTATATATATATGTATATATATATATGTATATATATATGTATATATATGTATATATATATATGTATATATATGTATATATATACATATATATACATATATATACATATATATACATATATACATATATATACACATATATATACATATATATCTAAATATATATATATATATATATACATACATACATACATACATATCTATATCTATCTATCTATATATATACATACACATACATATATATCTATATCTATATTTATATATACATACATATATATATATATATATATATATATATATATATATATACATACACATACATATATATCTAAACATATATCTAAATATGTATATATACGTATATACATTATATATATATATATATATATATATATATATATATATATATATATGTATGTATGTATATATATAATATAAATAAATATATATATATATATATATGTGTGTGTGTGTGTGTGTGTGTGTGTGTGTGTGTGTGTGTGTGTGTGTGTGTGTGTGTGTGTGTGTGTGTGTGTGTGTGTGTGTGTGTATTTAATACATACGCCGGTAGTTTTGTATAAATCCATACCACACAAGCTTTACCCAAATAATACCATAAGTAGTTATCTAACTGTTTCTGTCGAACATTGACATTCATGTTTTCACGAAAAGGTTACGCAACTGAACCAACAGACCTTCGATTACAACAGACGAAATAAAACTGCAACCGCCACATCGACAATTCGCACACATGAAAACCAAACTTTCCGATGCAGAAACGCCACTTCCCATACAACATATAAAAGAACAGTCCTCCAGATGCATTGTCTTTAAACCCCCCCCGCCCCTGCTCATCCACTCGGTAAAAAAATAAATAAATAAAATCAAAATTAAAAATAAACCGTCCTATAATTAGCCTTAAACCGAAATCCGACCAAAACCAGGCATTACGAGACGAGCGCAACCAGGTCATATCGTGTTACCATTGATTCCTCAGCCGAGTACACTCTTTGCTTGCTTGCTTGTCTGCGTCGCGGGAGGAAGGCAGTAGTGCTTGCTTGCCTGCTTGATCAAACGCACCGTGATGTGATTGCCTGGGATTGAAATGGGTCTTGGGGGCGAGTGGATTGTGAATGGAGGTTGTTCCTGCTTGTAGTGTGGTTGCAGTGCGTGTATTTCGCCTGAGAGAAGTTTTGTCATTTGTATTTCTGTACATATATTGATGTGAAATGTTCATTATAGATAATTTGCACTTCTATTATAACTACATACCAGATACGTCCCTGCTTGTGTGTGAATGTGCGGGCGTGGATGTTAGAGTGTGAATGCAAGTGTGTAGGAGTATGAATATGATTGGACTGATTAATTAAAAGCTGTCAAGTCTTTAAAGACATTGTTACAAGATGAACGGAATCCATACA
>NC_091560.1:29242260-29247260 GCF_042767895.1 Penaeus vannamei
GAATGAAATATCAGCAAACAAGGATCCGAACAAGCACACAGGCGGGGCAAACAACGACATGCACGCGGTGGTACACATTTCGGACGTTGGCTGAACAAGAACAAAGCTGGACATTCGGGGCTAAAAAAATGGAGAAAAACATCGAGCTTATTTTTAACTAACTGACAAAAGGGCTTTACCCAGTTTCGGTTTCAGGGAGTAAACGGAAACGGAAAAGAGACACACACTCACATACAGACATATACATACATATATATATATATATATATATATATATATATATATATATATATATATACATATATATACATATATATATATATATATATATATATATATATATATATATATATGCATATATAGACAGATAGATAGATAGATATGTATGAATGGATGGATAGATAGATAGAGCGATAGAAAGGTAGACAGATAGACAGATTGATAGATGGATATACATGTGTGTGGATAGATAGATAGATCGATAAAAAGAAAGATAGATGCACAGATAGATATACATGTATGTAGATAGATACATAGATAGATGGGTATATATATATATATATATATATATATATATATATATATATATATATATATATATATACACACACACATATATATGTATGTATATACAGACAGACACACAGAAAAAGATATATAGATATAGTGCGATAGATAGATAGAGAGATGAAGGGATGTTCATAAACATAATCACAAAATATATATATATATATATATATATATATATATATATATATATATATATATATATATATATATATATACATATATACTTACATAAAAAGAGAAACAAGTAACCATATAACCACACACACACACAATACACACACACATGCACACACACACACACATACACTCACACACACACACACACACACACACACACACACACACACAACACACAACACACACACACACATGCACACACAACACATACACACACACCGCCCTCGCTCCTCTGTGCTTCTTGGAGGATCATGCCGGAGTGTGTATGCGCGGCCGCCCGACCTTGAGGTGTCCCCAGATGTCCCCTGGGCAGGAATGAGGGGCGGAGGGGGAGGGGGTGAGGAAGGAGTGGAGGTGGAGGAAGGAAGGAAGGGGGAGTAGGAGGAGAGGAGAGGGGGAGGAAGGAAGGAACAGAGAAATCGGAGGAGAAGAGAGGGAGAGGAAGGAAGTAATAGAGAAATGGGATGAAAAGAGAGGGGTAGGAAGGAAGGAAGAGGGAACAGGAGAGGAGTGGAGAGGGGGAGAGGGAGGGGGGCGGACGGAAAAAGGGGAATGAGAGGAGAGGAGGGGGTGAGGGGTTGGAGGGAAAAAGGAAGAGGGGAATGGGAGGAGAGGAGGGGGAGAAAGGAAAGGGGAATGAGAGGAGAGTACAGGAGGAGAAAGGAAGATAAAGGGAATGAGAGGAAAGAAGGAGGAGAGGAGAGGGAGAAGAACGAAGAGAACGGCGCCTTGATTTCCCTCGCGAAGGAAAAATTAACACACGTTTCCTCTTTATTATTTCAGCATTGCGATCTCTTAACCATATGCGTCTCTTATCGTAAAGCATAAGGCACAAATATAAAAAATAAACATACAATACTAATACCAAAGTCCAATGAACAATGTTATTCAGACGTATAGCAAATGACAGTGTTATAGAGAACTAACCGATACTTCAAACCAGAACCCGTTCACTATCACACCGGCCTCTCGCTATTATCGAACACCATACTTCTCTTCGCTGCCGACACAATAATCACCGAAAATGACAAACAATAAAAACGATATCACACAGCCCTGGCGATTGTCACCTTTGAGTCCGACGAAAAAAAAAGAAAAAAAAAGAAAGAAAGAGAGAGAGAGAGAAGAGAAGAGACGAGAAGAGAAAAGAGAGGGAGAGAGAGAGAGAAGAGAAAAGAGATAGAAGAGAGAGAAGAGAAGAGAAGAGATAGAGAAAAGAGAGAGAGAGACATGGAGAGAGAGAGAAAGAGAGAGAAAGAGATGACACGAGATAGAGAAGAGATAGAGAGAGAGAGAGAGAGAGAGAGAGAGAGAGAGAGAGAGAGAGAGAGAGAGAGAGAGAGAGAGAGAGGAGAGAGAGAGAGAGAGAGAGAGAGAGAGAGAGAGAGAGAGAGAGAGAGGAGAGAAGAGAGAGAGAGACAGAAAAAGAAAAAAATTGGGGTCCATATGGCCGTTCTGCGAAGTCGTATATTTTCTTCTGGTCTCTTGTTTTGCTTCGTGGTCCGGCGGCGAGGGCGTGAGGAAGCATACGATAGTACGTGAGTATGTGTGTGTGTGTGTGTGTGTGTGTGTGTGTGTATGTGTGTGTGTGTGTGTGTGTGTGTGTGTGTGTGTATGTGTGTGTATGTGTGTGTGTGTGTGTGTGTGTGCGTGCGTGTGCATTGTGTGTGTGCATTAGTGCGTATGTGCGTGAATATATGGTTACTTGTTTCTCTTTTTATATAAGTATATATATATATATATATATATATATATATATATATATATATATATATATATACAAGAGAGAGAGAGAAAGATAGATAGATAGATAGATATAGAGAGATAGAGACAGAGACATAGAGAAAGAGAGAGAGAAAGACAGACAGAGAAAGAAAGAAAGATGGAGACACACTGAAAGAGAGAGGGGGGGAAACAGAGACACTGAGAAAGAAAGAGAAAGACGCAGACTCGTAGAAAGAGAGAGCTAGAAAGAGAAAGACAGAGCCAGAGAAAGAGAGAGAAAAGAGAGAGAGACACAGAGAAAAGAAAGAAACATTTATACACCCACCTTTATCCCCATCCACCAAAACCTCCCCCTTCCCCCCTCCCCCCCTTCCCAAACAAGCAGAAGGCGAGGGCGAGAGAACAGCAGCGCAGCCTCCGGAGTCACGGTTCACGCGAGAGACTCAATCGTCAGCGAATCAGCGAGGTGACTCAGCAGCTCTTCAGAAAACCCCGGTGTCAGATAACGAGAAATTCTCACTCGGCTAAATGTGCTTCTGGGAATATCAGCTAAATGAGTCCTACCTGAACGAAAATTTACAGTGATAATGGTGTTTTTTTCTTAATAATTCTAAAAAACAGAGAGAAAAAATGCGTGTGATAATTGGATGCTTTCTTTTTTCTTAAAAAATTGTTATCAAAGATAATTATCTTGATATCTAGTAATGATGGCTTATACCGACAAACTTGATATATCGTTCTCTCGTTCCCTATCACACAGTCAAACATAAAAACATACGTATATATAAGCAAATTACTGGGATAATTGAATGTTTTTTTTTTTACATATTCCAAACCTACGATGACTGATTTTGAAAATGAATTAACGATGAGCTTATTCCAACAAACTATCCCATTCCCTCACTCCCTCGTTCCATATTACACAAGCATACATACAACCATATAGATTATATGCCCCTCCCCCCCTCCTCATCGCCTCACTCCCCCCGAGTCGCGAACAAAAGCAATAACTTCCAAATAACTCAATGGAAGCCAGCGTTACAACCTGCCTTAGAACAATACACGGAGGTCTTTTCCGCGCCAGACAATACCAAGGACTTAGAGATTAATCTAGATTGCCTGTCTCGACGGCGCGGAAACAGATCGCCCGATAAAAGTTCAGTTATATAGAATGTTATTGTTTGGTTCGAAACAAAGTAAGAACTGAAAAAAGAAGGTTCTGAGATATTTTTTCACTTTCTCTGACTGTCGATGACAATAGCCGTGTAATTAATTCATATTTTGGCCTTTTAAAGAGCTATCTTTTATATTATCGATATCGTTACCATCATCGGTAATACAATCCAACCACATTTCGCTACATTTTTTTCGTTTTCCATTAGACAACTGTCATCAAAATCATCATTACGATAATTTCTTGAAGAACGGAATATTTACCTTCAACGGCCCTGACAAGAACCAGGTGCCTCAATCATGAAGTAGGAGGAAGGAGGTAAAGAGGAGAGAAGAGCTAACATTAGATTTTTTTTTCAATTCAATTCTCTCTCCAAGACGAGTCACGCCTTTGCTGAAGGGGTCGTGCAAGGATAATCCAAGTCTGGTCGTGTGGGAAGATATCACGTACGACCCGGAGGTGTTGAGCCGTCGAGGAGTGGTCGCTCTCTCTCTTTCTCTCTCTCTCTCTCTCTCTCTCTCTCTCTCTCTCTCTCTCTCTCTCTCTCTCTCTCTCTCTCTCTCTCTCTCTCTCTCTCTCTCTCTGGGGAAGGGGCAACAGATCACTGTGGCATAACAACATAAGATTCACATCATTCCTTTATGCATCAAACATAAAATACAAGCTAATGATTAATTCCAAACTCAATACCACCCGAGACGAGCAACCCCCTCCCCGCCCCCCCCGCCCGTTTCAATGAGGGGAGTGGGTCATGAGGCTCTCCATCTGAAGCGTCTCCAATCGCCTCATTAACAAGGGATAAAATCGCGATGGCCGATAGAACACGCTCGGCGGGGATCGGGGGTCGTGAGTCATGCACTCCGGAGGGAAGCGCCCGGGAGGTTCTATTCCGAGGCTCGGGACAGAGTCTCCCTAAGCCCGCTTGGGTGAGGATGCTTTTGCTTCGGTGAGACTTTTAAAAATCTTCTCTAGCACATACATACATACATACATACATACATACATACACACACACACACACACACACACACACACACACACACAGAAACACACGCATTATTTTTATCTTAAAAAAAAAAAAAAAAACATGGCGCACCAGTTTATCTTTTGAGATTTCTTCAATGAAAAAAGAAATCCAAGCACTGCGAAAGAAGCAAACTTAGACACTTTCCATCATAATGCTCTCCCCTCCCCTTCCTTTTTTTATAAGCTCCCTCTCCCATTCCCCTTCCCCTTCCACCTCCGTCTTCCTTTCTTTTCCTCTTTCCTTCCCTCCTTCACTCCTTCTTCCCTTTTTACCTCCTTTCTTCTCCTCTTTCCACACTCCCTTCTCTCCCCACCTTCCATCCTCCCC
>NC_091560.1:29264760-29269760 GCF_042767895.1 Penaeus vannamei
GCAGCTTGACTTTGCACACCCTTGAGAATGCAACCGCACAGAAGGTACTGGACATTTCCCAGCTTTTTATCTCATTTCGTTTCGTGTCTCGTTTCATTTGGCTGTTTTCATGTTATTTTCTTTCCTTTCCTTTCTTTACTGTATTGTTCATTTCTTATATGCTGGCAATGTGTTTTGCTTCGCCATTGTGTCTGTTCTAACCGGTTTTATTCCAAGGCCCTTATCGACATCAGCAAATGTTTTATTTCTTTTATTTTTTATTTTTTTTACTTTATTGTAGTGTCATGATTTTACTCGACGTCATTCTATCGACGCTCGACCAATAAATCCTCATGAACACCTCAATTCACCTAATTACCTAGACCGTCATCATCATTCCCAGCGCACTTGCAACACCTTAACTCACCTGCCCCTTTGCTGCAATGTCAATGCAATCCCCCACTAATTTGGCCGCACGGAGAACATTCTAGATCTTGCACCGGTCGGCAGGGCAGCTGTTCTTCGTCTTGCTTTGTTATTCCGCTGTTCACCGCATGGCCGTCGGGTTCACTAGGGCCTGCTCGTTCTCATGCGCAGGTTCAAGGTTCAGTTCTTCCTGATGTGTCGTGGTTCAGCATCCTCCTCGTTATTATCAGTGTCATCGATATGCTCATTAGTGTCACTGCCATTATCGTCATGGCCGTAATTATGGTCATTATCATCACCGCTGTCATCATGAGCACTGACATTATTTGAATCATCACCATGGCCATCTCCAGTGACATAATCAACATAATTATATATAAAAAAATCAACACCATTGTCGCCTTTAACCATAAAAGTCAGACGCGGAAAATGCTCCAAAATCGATATGTTCAAGCCATTATCAACTAAAAGGGGAAATTAAACTGGTCAAACCACCACCAGAGTCACCATCTCCTATCCCTCACCCTTCTTTGCACTGACAAAACCATGACCATCGCACAATAATTACTGATATCAAAGCATGTATAGTGGCTGTGTCACTATCACCAACGCTTCTGTTAATGTCAATGTTGTGATTCGAATATAGTGACATCACGCTCAGTATCTCGCTCAAGACAAATAGTAAAGATTCATTATCCTTATCAATACAGGTGTCACTATCACTGGCACATCCCCAGGCACATGGAGATGACCTATCGAGGGCAGGATGGGGCGGGAAGGAAGGCCTAAAGCAAGTCCTTCCCTTTCCCCTTCTCTCTCCCTCTTCCCACTTCCCCTTCTCTTTTTATACATCTCCTTTCTTACCCCTTTCTTCCGTTTTTTCTTATCTTCTGCTTCTTATTCCTCTCACTCCCCCTCCTTCTCCTCCTCCTCCTCCTCCTCCTCATCATCATCATCATCATCATTATCATCATTATTATCATCATCGTCATCATCATCATCATCATCATCATCTTCATTATCATCATCATCATCATCATCATCACATTCTTTTTTTTTCTTTATCGTTTTCTCCCTTTTCTCCTTCATTTTATCTTCTCCTCGCTTCTTCTCTCACATACATCTTTACACATTTCTTTTTTTTCATCCTTTATCCTTCCTTCCTCCTTCCTCTTCTGATGACCTTCCTCTTTGACGCCACAAACAGAGAGAACAGAAAAGAAGAGAACGAAAAAAAAGAAAAGAAAAGAGAGAGAGAAAAAAATGTCATATTTCATGGCTCATCAACATAAACAAGAAATATGATCAGATAATGCACATGCCAACGCTACCACTATGGATGATACTAATGCATGATAAATGAATGAATAATGAATGAATGAATAAGCACATGAATGCATGATGTCTGAATGTATAAATAAATGCATCCACAATCAACGAAAGACTGGAGGACACAGAACACACACGTAAAGATGGCGCTCTCGCAGATACACACACAAAACAGACTCACATACATACACACAATACGGACACACATACACTTACATAAAACAGACACACATACACAGATTCAAATCACAGACACACATACAACACATAAAACAGACAAACATACACATACATAAAACAGGCACACACACATACATAAAACACACACACACACACACAAAAAAAACAGACACATACATACACACAATACAGACACACATACACACAGACAAAACAGACACACAAACACACACAAAACAGACACACACAGACAAAAACAAAGACACACATACAAAACATACACTTTCACTCACTTGCACGCACACACACACACATGTAAACTTTAACATTTACAAGCAAAGGTGAATGGACACAAACAGAAAAAAAACAGCAACTGTAGACAAGCAGTACCCCCTCCTCTCCCCTTTCCCCCCTTCCCTCTCCTTTCCCTCCTTCCCACTCCCCTTCCCCTTCCCACTCTCCTCCCCCTCCCCCTCCCCCGGACCGACCGGCGTCATGTCTCAGGGTCAATACTAACCCGGCGGGGGAACACGGAGGGGGAGAGGGGGCGTGCCAAGGGGGCGTGGTCATGCAGGCAGACGGGTTGGTTGCCAGAATACAGAAAAACAAAAAAACAAAAGCAAATAAAAGAGGATATGAAAGAGTGAGTCAGTGAGTAATCGTGAGTAATTCGAAACTATTAGTGAATGAAATAGCGTGTAATTAGGTGAGTAAATTAGTGATTCAATAAGAGTGAGTAATGTGTAGTGGGTGAGGGAGAGACTTCATGAATGAGCGGCAATAAAAACAAATGTGAGTAAGCGACAAAGTAAATGAGTAAATTGCAGACGAAATGTGTGCAGCAAATAGAAAATTACAGAACAAATACGTAGGTAAAACAGGAGGAAAGAAGACAAGAAAAGAAGACGGAAAAAAGAGAAAGGAGAAAAGTGAGAACAATAGAGAGAAGGAGAGGGTAAAGGAAAGCAGAAAGAGAAGAAGAAAATGAAAGGAAGAGGGAGAGGAAAGGGAGAAAGAGAGGAAGAAGCAAGAGAGAGGAAGAGTGAGAAGGAAATGGAGAAGAAAGGGAAAAGGAGAGAAAAGAGGAAGGAAGGAGAAAAGGGAAAAGGAAGGGGGAAGCAAGGCAGAAGAAGAGTGAGAAGGAAACAGAGAAGAAAGGGAAAAGGAGAGGAAGAAGGAAGTGAAAAGATTAGGGAGAAGGAAGGGAAATGAGGAGAATGAAGGAAGGGAGAAAAGGAGGGAGAAGAAGAAGGAAAAGAAAGGGAGAGAAAGAGGGAGGGGCCGGTGACGAAAGACGTAGAGTGACTACCAATGTGCGGAGGGTCTGCTCCTGGCACATGACCCAGCCAGTGAGAGGGAGGGGGTAAGGCGGGGGGAGAGGGAGGGAGGGGGTAAGGCGGGGGGAGAAGGAGGGTGGAGGTAAGGGCGGGGGGAGAGGGAGGGAGGGGGTAAGGGCGGGGAGAGAATGAAGGAGGGGGGAAAGGCGGGGGGAGAGAGAGGGAGGGGGTAAGGCGGGGGGAGAGGGGGATAAAGGCGGGGAGAGAGAGAGGGAGGGGATAAGGGCGGGGAGAGAGAGAAGGAGGGGGGAAGGGCGGGGAGAGAGAGAGGGAGGGGGGAGAGCGGGGGGAGAGGAAGGGAGGGGGAAAGGCGGGGGGGGGGTGAGAGGGAGGGGGCAAAGGCGGGGGAAGGGGGAGAGGGAGGGCGACTCGCCATGGAAACTGCATGACATAACCGGCGGCGGGAGGAAAGCAGAGTCATTATTCTGTTCATGGCGAGAAAGAAAATAAGCATCGCTATTGGAAGGAAAAAAACCTCCCGGGATCTGGACTTGAACACGAAAGGGCACGAGGATTTTCATGTCAAATCCTTTGCTCTATATAAGGAAGGACAGTGATCGGAAAGTCACCTCACAAAAACAAAAACAAAAAACAAGCAAACAGAAAAACGCTCTATACTTTCCAAATTGCAAGAAATCTATCAACATCTATCACGACAAAAAATCACAGGAAGTTCCCTCGTCGTAGACAGTCCAACGACAGCCATTCGCCCAGAGTTCCGTCACAGAGCATGGAAAGGGCGGAGACAAGCGCATGGCACAAACACTGCACAGGATGGGCGGCGGGCGGGATCGTGGGCGGGGATCAGCGGTGACAACACACGAACGACATGAGTGAACATCAAGCATCCATTCACCCCCCCCCCTCCACAAATAGCCTGGCCCCCCTCCCCCCTTCTCCCATCCTGCCATTGTTTGGGGATGGTTTGGGGGTGGGGGTGGGGGGGAGGAACAGGTGGACGGAGCTTTCTTTGGTTGATAGGTGGGTGGGTGAGTGCTTGAATAGGTGGGTAGGAATGTGGGTAGGTGGGTATGTATGTATGTATGTATGTATGTATGTATGTATGTATGTATGTATGTATGTATGTATGTATGTATGTACGTATGTATGTATGTAGGTGGGTGGGTTGGAATGTGGGTGTGTAGGTAGGTAGACTGACAGACAGACAGAAAGACAGAAGAAGAAAAACACCACACCGAAGACGAATAAAAAAGTAATCACAGACGGAGGTGCAAAAGGAATAAAATCAATAAGAAAAAAACTCAAAGAAAATTTCGCAAAAAAAAAAATCTTTCCTCCTCATTTACATACATCAATCAAAGAATGAAAGAGACAAATAAACCAAATGATAAAAAAGGACCAAGCAAAGCCAGGACCTATTTGGTGATGCAGAGTGTCCCTCCAGCGCCCTCTCGCGGCCGCCTGCCGCGCCGCACTGCATCAGCCGCGCCACCAGGGGGAGGGCCGGGCGGGGGCGGCGGGAGCGGGGAGGGGGGAGGGGGAGCATGACGATGTTCACTCGTTTTTCTTCTGTTTGTATTGGTAGTTATTTGTTCTGCTCGTGAACACTTCTGTTTAGGATTTGCATACTTACACACGCTTGTATCTCTGTCTACAGTCTCTCTCTCTCTCTTCCTCTCTCCATCTTTCCCTCTGTGTTATCATGCATATATACATATATATGATATATATGCATGAACACATACATAGATACATACATACATGCATATATATATATATATATATATA
>NC_091560.1:29279760-29282260 GCF_042767895.1 Penaeus vannamei
GTTGTAACAGCAACAGCAGGAGCAGTAGGAGTAGTAGTAGTAGTAGTAATAGTAGTAGAAGTAGTAGTAGTAGTAGTAGTAGTAGTAGTAGTAGTAGTAGTAGTAGTAGTAGTAGTAGTAGTAGCAGCAGCAGCAGCAGCAGCAGCAGTAGAAGTAATAGTAGTAATCGTAGTTATAGTAGTAATAGCAGTAATAGCAGTAATAATAGTAGTAAGAGTAGTAATAGTAGTAGTAGTAGTAGTAGTAGTAGTAGTAGTAGTAGTAGTAGTAGTAGTAGTAGTAGTAGTAGTAGGAGGAGGAGGAGGAGGAGGAGGCGGAGGAGGAGGAAATAAAGAGGATGGAGAAAGGAGAGGGGGAGGCGGAAGTGGAAGAGGAGGACGAAGAGAGAGAAAAGGAAGAGGGAATGGAGGAGAGCAGGTAAACGTGGCCACTCATCCTTTGAGCAGTGTCCAGTGTAGCGTATGAGTTAGGTATATATGTATGTGTACGTGTGTGTTCAACTGAGTGTTTTGTGTTTACCATACACCGAACGCATCTATAAGGGCCACTGCACTGGTGGCAATAATAACGAAAGACTTACTGTCCCCGGAGAAAAGGAGTGCATCCTAACCCAAGCCACAGAGCTACAACTCGAACCCGTGAGTTCTTGCGTTGCGTGTTTGCCGTCGCCTCATCCCACCACAGGTAAGACGTTCGCCGCCACAGTAACACCACAAGAGGTAACTTATCTGCTGTCTGTATACTCCACTATTTTTATCTACAGAGGAGGGGGATCGGATACACCTTTTTCTCCTCGTCCTCCTCCCCTACTCGACCCGTCGGAGTTCCCTGCGCCTCCTTCTTTCTCCCTCTCCCTTCTTCCTCCTTCCCACTGGCCGCTCCAGCTTCCCGTACAAGGGCGTGGCATATCTCTTCTTTTTTCAGACTTCCCTCTTTTTTGGCCTCGGGAGTCCTGGACGCGGACCCTGATGAGGAGCGCGATAAGGCGAGGCGGCGCGCACATCCTGGACACCCCGGCCCGCCTCGCAGTGGGGTGGCGACGCCGATGCTCCGGAGAGACAATGTGTCGCGTCAGGAAAGTGCAATATGAGCGCAACACAAGGGACGCTCTCTTCTTTTACGAGACGGACCACGCGCGTGATCTGGCAAGGGCTCGGGCAGCACGAGCGTGGCAAGGGTCGCCGGGCAGCAACAGCGCCGGCGTCACCCTGCGTGCCTCCGCGGCGTAATACGCGACCCGCAGATGTCACAGCGGGAAGGGAAGAGGCTCTCCCGCGGCTCGAGTCTCCGGGCGAGCGCGGGGCGGCGCTCCGGGGATTTAAACGCCGCTGAAATTGTGAGCTGAACTTCCTTGATAGACACGTAAGATGATATTTTTACAATGAAGACAGTTATAATAATACTGCTTATGGTTGTGTTGGTATGACTGAAGCCACTATCATTTTTATAATTGTTTGTCATGTTAATGTTTTTTATCCGTATGGTATCACATTCATTTCATTGACATTATATCATCATCATCGTTATCATTATCATTATTTATTATTACTATTCCCATTATCATTACTATCATTGTTAGAATCATCATCATTACAAATATTGCAATGATGATCATTAACGGAATAATCAGTTATTACAAATATTTGTCAGTTACCACTAATCAAATAATAAAAACACGCACCCCCGCCACCACCGCCTCCAGAGCAGCCTCGAGAATCCTCCTCCCGAGCCGAGAGCCACGGAGTCCTACTTCGGATCCCGCGCCAAGGGCGGTCGTGCGGCGGGCGAGTCCTTCCCAGGCGCACAGGATTCCTGCATTCTGATTTCGGGATCGGATTTATTTTTAGTCTTTTGAATGCGGAAGTCCTAAGCAGAGGAGGGAATGTTGTTGACCGCAATGTCCTAAAGGAACTTTGGACTTTCATACTGCGTGCTCGGGAGGGTTAGATTCCGCGCTCTCGTGCTCTGCCACGGCGAATGCTGGTTTCATTTTCATTTGATTTATTTCTATGTCTTTCCCTTGTCTGCGCCATCAAAATAACAACAACGTACGTTTTTAAGAGTCGGCCGCCCTGAGTAAATAGTAAGAGACATTTAAACGTTTGCTTAGACAAGCCCGTGTAGGGGCCCTAAAACACGATTGAAAACTATCAGAACTCGACTTCAAAAAAAGAAGAAATAAAGAAAAGAAAATTATTACTTCTTTATTTCGCTTTCTGTTTTTCACCTTTGCTTCTGTTTCGGGTTTTCTTCCTTTTCGTTTGACTTATTTACTTCTTATCTCTTCCTCTTTCTCCCCCAAGTCTACATGGAATCGGTCTATTCTTCCTCTTATTTCTCAGAGTAAATATATTGCAAATTCTCTCCACGCAAATCTAGCTGCACGCAAACCCCACGCCATCCAACCCGTCCACCGTTTCCGAGCTCTCCTTCGCCGCTGACAACATGGACCTTGGTTGACATCACCCTTTCACTCTTAACACCCTCTTCCCCAGCACAC
>NC_091560.1:29287260-29302260 GCF_042767895.1 Penaeus vannamei
ATAAGCTACAAATAATTTAAAGGGGGTGCGAGGACACAGTCAAATTTCCTTAGGGGTGCGGGCGTAAGAAAGGTTGGGAACCACTGATCTAACGTTAAAATAGCAATCGAATTGAACGTGATTTCATGACGTAATACAGTCGTATTGGTGACGTTTTGTTCTTTCATGTCTCTATTTATTCAGGGAGGGATGGGGGGGGGGTAATGCTGAGATATGTATTTACCAATTGATACTTATGGCTGAATGAAAAAAGAAAATCAGGAGAAATAGATGATAAAACGATAAATTTTAAAATGCAATATATCTTAAAGCGCCATTTCTTTGGACATTTCAACAATTTAACAATTTAAGTGCGATATTTACTAATCGTTTATGAGAGTAAAATACAGATCTTGAATTTTTACTTACATGCTTGAAAGAGAAAAAAGAAAGAGAGAAGAAGAAAAAACAAAGTGATATCCAAGAAGAAGAATATGATTTAAGAAGAAGAAGAAAGTGAAGAAAAATTCAAAGAACTAGAAGAAGATTTTTTCCGAAACAATCGATGCAACAACGTCAGCCGATAGAATTTTCTTCTCATTGAAATCAAAACATCACGGACTCCATCAGATGACTTCAAGGTCGGATTCGAGAGCCAACCGTGGGAACAGCTTGTAAGTGGGTGGCTTGAAAGTATTTTATTTAAGTCTTTATACTTATATTTTATATATTTTGTCGTTTTAAGGTGTTTTATTTATATGTCGTCTACAGGTATCCTTACCTTTTACTTATATATAATTTTCTCAAACGCTGAATCGTTAGTTTATGTAAATTTGTTTTGTGTTTTAATATCTGTATTTTATTTATTTGATATTTGTTATTATCATTATTATTATTATCATTTGTGTGTGTGTGTGTGTGTTTCGTAATGTTCACCACATAATTATCCACATACCTGCTCATAACCCAACCTATTCACGTCCAGTTATCCACTTAACCACACTTAACAGCTCATGAACCTAACTAGTCCACATTCCCATCCACTTACCCACACGCTTGTCCTCTAGTCTATCCACATACCCGTCCACATATCTATCCACATGCCCATCCACAAATCTATCCACATATCCATCCAAATATCCATCCACATACCCATCCAAATATCCATCCACATATCTATCCACATACCCATCCAAATATCCATCCACATACCCATCTGCGTAATACCCAACCGAACACTCCGCGTCCGCCCAAAACACGCCCACGCCGCTCAGGGAACACTCGATAAGCATCAGGTCGTGATCGCGTATTCTGACCTAAGGGTGAGGGGTGAAGGCGAGGGCGAGGGTGAGGGTGGTGGGGTGAGGGTGATGGGGTGAGGGTGAGGGTGAGGGTGGTGGGGTGAGGGTGAAGGCGAGGGCGAGGGTGAGGGTGATGGGGTGAGGGTGAGGGTGAGGGTGAGGGTGATGGGGTGAGGGTGAGGGTAGAGGAGTGAGGGTGAGGGTGGTGGGGTGAGGGTAAGGGTAGAGGAGTGAGGGTGAGGGTAAGGGTGGTGGGGTGAGGGTGAGTGTGGTGGGGTGAGGGTGAGGGTAGAGGAGTGAGGGTGTCGGCAAGGGTGAGGGTGGTGGGGTGAAGGTGAGGGTGAAGGTGGGGGTTGTGGGATGAGGGCGATGGTGATGGTGGTGGGGTGAGGGTGAGGGTGGAGGAGTGAGGGTGAGTGTGGTGATGTGAGGGTGAGGGTAGAGGAGTGAGAGTGAGGGTGAGGGCGAGGGTGAGGGTGAAGGTGGTGGAGTGAGGGTATCGGCGAGGGTGATGGTTTTGGAGTGAGGGTGAAGTCTGGGTGTTGGCGAGGGTGAGGACGGGTGAAGATGAGGGAGAGGATGGGGGTAAGGACGAGGGTGAAGATGAGGGAGAAGACGAGGGGGTGAGGACGAGCTTCAGGGTGAGGGAGAGCGAGGGTGAGGGTGGAGGTAAGAAGGTAAGAATGAGGATGAAATAAGGGCGAGGGTGAAGGTGAGGGAGGATGAAGTTGAGAGTGAGGCGAAGGTGAGGATGAAGTGAGGGCGAGGACTGGAGTGAGGACCAGCGAAGCTCAAAACTCAAGCGAAGATGAGAACAAGGATAAAGGTAATAAAGTCTGGAAATTACGAAAGGAGAATGAAGGCTAAAATAGAGAACAAACCAAGAAGGAATAAAGAATAAAAAACAAAAAACAAAGACTGATATCAGGGTGAAGATGTGAGGGAGGATAAGGGATAGGGTGAAAGGGGTGGGGGAGGGGGAGGGAGTAGGAGGAGGAGGAGGGGGGGAGTGGGAGAAGGGGAGGGAGTGGGAGGGGGAGGAGAGGGAGGAGGGGGAGGGAGTGGGAGAAGGGGGAAGGGGAGAAGGGAGAGGGAGTGGGAGAAGGGGGAGGGGGAGGATGGGGAGGGAGTGGGAGAAGGGGGAGGGATTGGGAGAAGGGGGAGGGAGTGGGAGAAGGGGGAGGGGGAGGATGGGGAGGGAGTGGGAGAAGGGGGAGGGATTATGAGAAGGGGGAAGGAGTGGGAGAAGGGGGAGGGGGAGAGTGAGGGGTAAGGGATAGAGGGATAAGGTGAGCTTATGTCGCAAGCAAAGCCGATCGCAAAAGCGCGCGATGGTCTAAATAAGCCGAGGTCAGTCGAAGGTCAAAGATAGGGCGAGGACGTAAAACAGGGTCAACAGGACAAGCGTATGGAGAAGATAACAGAAGATAAGAGTGATAAGGGCGAGTGTCAGGTCCAGAAGAGTAAAAGAGCTGAAGATTTTTAATAGATTTATATAATAAGCGATTCCGATTCAAAGCAGAATACAAGGAAAAGCAAAATAGACATGAATACAAAATAAACAAGGAGAATACAAAATAAACAAGGAGAATACAAAACAAATAAGGAGACAAAATGAACAAGAATACAAAACAAACAAGGAAACAAAATAAACAAGGAGAATACAGAATACAAAGGAAATACAAAATAAACAAGGAGAATACAAAATACAAAGTAAATACAGAATAAACAAGGAGAATACGAAATACAAAGTAATTACAAAATACAAAGTAAATACAAAATAAACAACGGAAAGAGGTAACACGCAGGATAAAAAACACAAATCAGCACACAACGCACACTGCAAGCAACACGGCGGACAGAGACGCATGCGCAGAGTCCGTCCGCGCGAATACAAATCCCTCAAAGGACATTAAAAAGCTCAAAAGCACATTAGCATAATGATAATGAATCGTCGCGGGTACCGGCGCCGCTTGTATACGAAAGATGGATGGATGAAATAATGAAAGATGGATGAATACACAACACAGTGGATGATCCCTCTGCCCCCCCCTCCCCCCCCGCCTGTCCTCCATCAGTCTCCTGGACAAGCAAAACAACCGATGCATCACGTGACCCCGTCTGACCCCCGTGACCTCGCGCTGGCCCTCACTCAAGCAAGCCCGAAAGACACGACCTTCGAATGGGCTTTCAAAACAGGAAGAAACAGACGCCCATTTCCCTTAATGCATTTCCTATTCTTGGACATACGTCTTCGCTACCAAACGCTGCAGTACCTGTAACACGAAGGAATCTGTGCTATCTTTTAGTAAAATATATCTAAACCATTGTGTTCACAGTGTTAGAAAAAAACAAAACAAAAACAAAAAACACACAGACGGGGAAACATTAAAAGCATTATTCTTTTTTATCAGACCGACTCCTTTATCCCTTCCACCCGACACAAGGACAGCAACCATAATTCTAATCTTTCGCCACAAAATAGTCTAAGTACCTCAGCCACGGCTCGTCTGGAGGGATAATGCAGGGGAAAAAGTACAAAAAGTATAGGAGCGAAAACCCGAGTCTCAGCCAGCCATGTCGAGCGGTTTTTACGCTGCCACGGGATATGCGCTGAGCTATACAAACCCGTGTTTTTTATTCTTTACGTTGTCTGTATTTTCCTTTATGTCACGACTTGGGTTGTACTTGGGGATTTTTTAAGGATTTGTGTTAAGCCTACACGTACATCCATCCATACACGCAACATTCGCAAATATACGGAGCACACATACATATACATAGCTAAGCAAAACATGTACACACCTACATACGACACATGTAGAACACACAGACAAAACGGAGCACGCACATACACACAAGAGACGCACAACTACAAATAGGTACACATACACTTCTCTTCATCTGACTGTAATACAATGATGAATAGAACCTGTTTGCTGTATAAAACCATTTTAATTTCGACTCAGAGCAATAGCACTTTTGAATTTTCCTTGCACTTTAGTGAGATTTTTTCTTTGCACTTTTATCGCTTATCAATCGTCAAAACATGCGCTATCAGAAAATACGTACTATCAGACAAGAAGATTTAACACCGTCTTGGGAGATTACCGAGTGTGTTTACATCTTTTGAGACAAAACACACCATTGTTTTGCTGTCTGAATCACCCGACAAAAACGACCAGGAAATTAAGAATATTAAGCATATTTTCTCGAGAGATCGCTAGAGAGATGGGCGGAGCTGCAACTCCGTCGGGGCGGGGATCTTAGCCTGTGGGCGGAGTCTGCATGTTTGTCAGCACCCTCAGCAGTGCCAGATAACAAGGGGCGATAGTGTTTGCGATGATGATGTGGCAACGATGATTCATGCCTTGGGAGAGCGCAGCGGCGAGTAGCTGGAGGGGGATGGGGTGGGGAGGGGGGAGGCAAGGCGGTTGGAAGTATGGGGGAAAGGGTAGGGGGGTGAAAAGTTGGAGGCAGGGGGAAGAGAAGGGGAGGGGGTGTGAGAAGTTGGAAGTAGGGAGAAGGGAAGGGGAGGGGGGGTGAGAAGTTGGAAGTAAGGGGGAAGGCAAGGGGAAGGGGGGGGAGAAGGGGAGAGGGAGTCCGTTCAAGAAGGGAGGCTATTTAGGGATGGGAGATTGTAGGAGGGAGGGAGGGAGATATATATGACTCAGAAGTGTAGATCTAAAGGTCTTTGATTAATGGTATAACCCTGATCTATGGCGGCGCTAACGTGCAGGAATGCCAACAATGCCTAATGATAAATGCCTCTTGATAGTGATATAATTTACGGCGGTGAATTTCGGCGCTGTTTGTTTAAGGGGTCGAGTACACGATGCGCTCTCGTTTAAGTGTCTGAACGTGAGATAGAGCTCGATAAAGTTGTAGAAAATTGACAAAGACAAAGTGCCCAGTGTGAGTCATGTGTGAAGTTTTGCTTATGGCACTAAAATGGAAGGATATATGGCTTGGAAGAAATAAATAAATGATGGAAGGAAACTATATATAAGATATTATGATAAGAATAATAATCAAAACATAAACAGAAGCAACAACAAAAATAGAGAATCAGTGATGAAACAAATTCAGTCATAATCACCAAAAAATGGAAGCAGAAGAAAAAGAAGTAGGAGAAAAAAAAGAAGTAGAGGACAAGAAGAAGAGGAAGAAGGAAAAGTAAAAGAAGAAGAAAAAAACAGAAGAAAGGGAGTAGAAAAAGGAAAAAAAGGAAGAAGGAGGAGAGGACAAGAAGAAGAGGAAGAGAAAAAGTAAAATAATAAGAATAAGAATAAGGAAAAATAATAATAAAAATGAAAAAGAAGAAGGATGGGGAGGAAAAGGAAGAGGAGGAGGAGGAGGAGGAGGAGAAAAAGAAGAAGAAGAAGAAGAAGAGAAGAAAAAGAAGAAGAAGAACGGGAAGAAAGAGAACGAATGGGAAGACAAAGAAGAAGAAAAGAAGAGAAATCCTAAAAGAAGGAAAGAGTTTCGGCAGGAAAAGACAAGGTGGCATAAAACATGAGCGCGGAATATGGCGTTGCAACTCTGTCCTTGAATTTCAATTGCCATAAACCAAACCTTCTTTTTCTTATTCCCTTCCCTCCTCTTTTTCCTTTCTCCTCTTCCCTCGCTCGTTCTTTATTTTGAGTTTTCCCTCTTTTCCTTTTTTTTTATTTATTTTTTATCATTTTCTCGCGTTTGCTCTTTTTTCTGGAATTTCTCTTTTCATTTTCACTTTATTTGTGTTTTCCTTTTGTTTTCACCTTATTCGTCTTTTATTCTTTATTCTTTCTGGCGTTTGTTAATTTTTGTGTCCACCTTTTCCACATTTTTCCCCTCATTTGTTCTTCTCTTTATATTTATTTCTTCCTTTTCAACTTCTACGACTTTTTCCCCCTCATTCGCTCTTCCATTTTCTCTTCCTCCACCTTTCTTCTCTTCGTATTTTTCGTTTTACCTTTTCTTTTCTTTCCACACACTCCCCCAATTTATTTGTTCTTTCCCCATTACCCTTTTTTCTAACCTTCTGTATCTCATCTCCTCTCTTCTATCACCTCTGTCCCTTCTCTCCCCTTTATCACCTCCCTCGCCCTTCTTCCTTTCGTCCCGTGCAAAAAGAGGCACATGACAGGAAGTTGCAAAAACCGGCCGCATTATTGTCATTATAAACTAACAATCACTTTAAAGGCAAACTTGTCTTGCTTCCGGATAATTCGTGGAAAAAGCTGCGGAGGACAGAGAATCGGTGGACGGAGAAAGGGTAGAGAGAAGAAGAGAAAAAGAGAGACGCGTAAGAAGAGAAGAAGGGAAAGAGATGGAAATTCAAAAGGTTTGAGGGATTGTTAGACATTACTGTTTCACTTCCATGATATTCTCTCTCTCTCTCTCTCTCTCTCTCTCTCTCTGTGTGTGTGGGTGTGTGTGTGTGTGTTTCTGTGTGTATGTGTACATGTACACCCAATCAATAGCCTTCGAAACTTGCAACCCCCGGGCGCAGGGTCCCAATGATGTCATTTCGCCAGGACCCGAAACCGCATCCAACCCTCAGGACTGCCCATAAAAGGCGTGGCGTCCTGAGCAGGAAGTCGTTCGGCGCATTTACGAAAGCACCGCCGAGGGAAGGAAACAATCAGCATTTTGTTATGCTAAGCGAGGCAAGCAAGCAGTCAGCGGAGGGCTGAGCTTGACCCGTGCGCTTCCCGATTCTCTTTTGTTTTGCTGGCTGGGCGTTGTTTGTTGTTTGAGGGTTACGGACGTATTAGTAAAAAATATATCATTGTTTACACTGACATATTCGTTTAGTTAAAGCAGGCATTCTTTCTGCTTGGAAAGAAAAAAGAAAGAAAATATTAGGATGATAGTTTTGCCGAAGAAAATCATGAAGAGAAAGAAAGAAGAAGAGGAAGAGGATGAAGGAAAATACTAAGAAAGAATTGAAAGAATAAGAAAAGAAAGAAAAAGTAGAAGACAAACGCAAAAGAAGGCGTGGAAAGTAGAAGAAGAAGAAGGAAAAAGAAGAAGAGGATAAATAAATAATAATAAGAGGAAATCGAAAAACAAACAAAAGAAGAAAAAGACCCAGAAAGAAGAAAACGCTGAAACTCCAAAATTAAAAAAAGAAAGAAAAAGAAGAGAAAGACAAAAAACAAATAAAAGCAGAAAGAGGACGAGAAAAAAGAAAACAATGAAGCTCCAGAATTTAAAAAATAACAATAATAAATGAAATAAAATAAAGAATAAAACAGATGAAAATAAAAAAAAACAAATAAAATAAGAAAATAAAGAAAGAGATAGCAATAAAAGCCACGCGCCCAATCGTAAACCTGGGGCCGACAGCGAAGCCCACAGGAAGCCCCAGAGAAACAGATTCACGCCGCGCCCGGCCTTGACTCGGGGCATAAACCGCGTCTTTAAAGCGAATCTCTAATCTCGAAAAAAAAAGAAAAAAAAAAAGAAAAAAAAAAAAAGTGACAGGTTATGTCTATCACGAGCGGTGCATTGTCTATCATGACCGGGCATAAACCTTATCTTTAAAATGAATCTCTAATCTCAAAGAGAAGAAAAAGAAGAACAAGAAGAACAACAAGAAGAATAGGAAGCAGAAAAAGAAGAAGAAGAAAAAGAAGCAGAAAAAGAAGAAGAAAAAGAAGCAGAAAAAGAAGAAGAAAAAGAAGCAGAAACAGAAGAAAAACAACAACAACAACATCCGGAACAGGTGTGTCTATCATGACAGGTGCATTGTGGGTAATGATAACATGATAGGGGTTGGAGGGGGAGGACGGGGAGGGACGGGAAGGGGGGGAGGGATAAGAGAAAGAGGAAGTAGGGGGAGATAAATGCGAAGTGCGGGTGAAGGGATAAGGGGAAGTGGGAGAAGGGAAGGGATTTAAGAAAAAGGGGAGAAGAGAAGAAAAAATGGGAAGAGATAAAGGAAATGCAGATAATTGGAAAAGCGCTGGAAAGGAGACGAATAAAAGGAAAGGGAATAAGAGGCTAAAAAATGATAAATTAGGGAAGGAATGAGGGGGAAGAGGGAGGAGGGGAGGGGGAGGGGGATAAAGAGGGGAATTAGGGCTGGAGCTCCTTAAGAATGTCCGCGCAAATGTCAAGCGAAAAGTTAGGACGCGAAAAAGTAGTCGGTTTTGGCTAGCAATGTGGGCGGGGAATGGGCGGAATGGGCGCCCTGCTTACTCCGTCCGCGCGCCCGTGGCTGAATGCGAACGTAAATCGGTTAAGATGGAGACAATATTGCACTTGGATTCTGGCGTATATGGAAGAGCACACAAAAAGATGACGGGTACTAATTCTGTCGGCTTCTCTCTCTCTCTCTCCCTTCCTCTCTCTCTCTCTCTTATCTCCCCCTCTCTCTCACGCACATACAAGCCTTGTCACAGCGGCCATTTCAGAGGACATTTCCCGCGTTAATGCATCTTACAAGGCCGTAACCCTGATATGATCCTTCGCTAAACGATTTCTCGGCGCCCGCTCCTCCTTCTAGCATTTTATGTCCCTCTAAAAGTAACGATACACACGCGTGCGCGCGCACACACACACACAGACACACACACATATATACATACACACACGCTCGCATCTCGCTCGGCGTCTGTTTTCCGGGGACGCGACAAGACCTCGAGCGCGCTGGCCATTTTCGACTCGTCGGAGCGATGTCTGATATATAAGGACTTTGCGATTGCGTCGATAAGAAGGGAGAGATGGAAAAAAGAGGGATTGACCTTTTGCACGATTCTTGATCATGTCTTTAGCCGATCCCGTGGAAGTTCGACAAGGCGGTAGATCTCTTTTCTGTTTGTGTAAGCGATAGCGGCCTTCGAGGTCGTGTCTCTCCAGGTCTTCAAGAATTTATTTATGTATGAACACCTGATTGTCCTGAATTTTTCTCTATGCAAATCCTTGCATCTGCATATGCACTCTCTAGTCTTCGCCTCCAAATAAGTGTTTTTTCAGTCTTGCGATCATAGTATTTCTGTGCAGTTGAGTGTGTCTGAGTAGCAGAGAGGAGGAGCGGGTCGCGGCGGCTATAAGGTAAAAGCGGCAGCATAAAAGAAGTCATCGGGCTGCTGGTAAAAGCTGGTCTAGTCCTTTTTTGTCCTGCTGAGTACGTTCTTTCGCTGGAGCCGAAGTCCTGATGGTATAAAACCAAAATATGAAAGTCCTGCTCAACAGAAGGACGTCGAGAAGACGGATCAGCTGTGGAAATGGTCGCCTTCAGACCCTTTCGGTCTTCCGCTGCTTACAGGCACGACGCGATATCATCACGAATGCTAAAACTTCTTCCCTACTGGTATATGACGCTTTTGTTCACGCACACAGATAAGCACACAGGCAAAAACAGACGCGCACCTCGATCTTCTCACAAGCACCCGGAGAACGTTTAAGGAAATCGCCCGGATGATTCATGCCTCTCTATCGTCCAGTGGTCTCACTCACCCTTATCTTATCGCTATCTCTCGCCGGAGGGGCCCTAATATTGCTACTTGTCACATGCCGAACTGACGGGCGGGCGACGGGGGCATTTGCATGACATCGCCTCCTTCATGCACCGGGTTGACCTCAGGGTTGCACGGGAGAACAACATCTCGTGTACACAGCGAAGAGAAAATTGCAAGAATCTCAGTGTACTCAGCGAAAGGGAAATGCCAAGAAAGAAATATCGGCGGAAGGAAGGAAGGAAAGAAGGAAGGAAGGATACTATGACTGGATAACGAGAACCAAGATTACGTAGCGTATTCAGTCCCTTTATCCCTCGGTCTGTCTCTTTTTTCTAGAAGTCCAGGTAACTTACACGTCCTCCTTAAGAGTCGCCGCTCGGGAAGATGTTTTGCCGTGGCGTCTAATCGCTCGCCCTCCATCTCTGCCGGCCTTCGTCTCGACCTTTTTATGCCCAATATTTTTTTCCTTAATCCAGGTGATCACTATCTTCAGCACGACGGACGATCTCGGCCTTATCAATGCCAGCAATCACAAGGAGATTTTTTATTTTTTATGCATCTATTTATTGTTATCATTATTATTATTCTTTGTTCTTCTGGACCTGCGTGTGTCAGCGGGGATTTCGGGTCCGCGTTGCATGCGTCTGAGGAAAAACATGTCTTTCTGATTTTTATTCTCCTTTTTGATGTCGTGCGCACACGGGCACGCACCATGCACATTGTATGAACGTAAATACGCACACAGGACGTCGTTTTCCGCGGCGGAGGTGCGTCGGTATGCTTGCTCAGACAGCGTGTGTGTGCAATTTCACGCAGGAAAAGGGGTCTTTTTGCCCTATTTCTTGGCACTAATCTCTCTTTTTCTTCTTTAGTCCGTCTTCCTCTGTACTCATCTTTCTTTCCTTTCTTTCCATCTATTTACTATAGCTCTGTCAGTATACCATGTGCTATGTACCTATTCATGTGCCTCTATTGCATCTCTAACTACACTCCTTCGCCTTCCCTTCCCCTCTTATCTGTTTGTATATCTGTCGTTCCCTATCTCGCCATCGATCGCTGCCGTCTTCCTTTTCCCAATTTCTATTCCCTTATTTTCCCCCCATACTTGTCCCTTTCCTTCCTTTCCTCCTCCACCTCTGTCCCTCTCCCTTCTACCTTCTTTCTTCCTTCTCTCCCTCTGTCTCTACCCACTCCCCCATTCTTGCTCCTCTCCCTCCTTTCCTTCTCCAGTTCTGTCTCACTCCCTTCTACCCTATTTTTCTTCCTTCTCTCCCCTCTTCCCTATTCCTACTCGATTCCCTCCTTTCCTTCCCCATCTCTGTCTCACTCCCTTCTACCCCCTTTTTCTCCCTTCTCTCCCTCTGTCTCTACACTCCCCCCTGCACCCGTAAAGCCAGCTGGCGTATGGCCATAATATTCACTTTGTCCGTGGCTTTTATAGCGGTCTTAACTCGGCCAGTGTACCGAGGCCGCGACGCCCGTGAGGTACTGCATCCCCGCACTGTTATTACGAAGCAGCCGCCCTCCATGGATGTTTACTTAATCAATATTGTATGGCAGGTGGAAGTAAGGGTGGCAGAGGGGGGTGGTGCAGGGGAAGTAGGGGTTGCAGAGGGGAAGGGGCGGGAGGAGGGGCGGAGCACCATAAAACACACCCTGTACACCCGCCACTTAGTGCAGGGTGGAACAAAATATTTCATTTGTAGAGCGGCGTTTGTGTGACACGGCGGTTCTGCGGTCCCTTGAGGCGTCGCGGTTCTGCTCTCCGTAACTATAGTGTGGATTATGATCTTGTCAACGAGCGGAATT
Organism: Penaeus vannamei; assembly: GCF_042767895.1. NCBI lineage: Eukaryota > Metazoa > Arthropoda > Malacostraca > Decapoda > Penaeidae > Penaeus > Penaeus vannamei. The sequence continues at coordinate 29,298,800 of NC_091560.1, forward strand.
ATGCACTGTGGGTTCATAGAGTTCACTTTGCTTCGCCTAAGATTTGGGACTTGGACTTTCGCTGCATTGACTTGAACCTTTCATTTGGAAAAGGTGATCGTTGGGTTAATCCTAGATCAGGAAGAAGAAGTAGAAATAGACAGGGTAAAAGATGATGCAGAAGAAGAAAAGGAGGATGAAGACAAGGAGGATAAGAAGAATGGAAGAAGAGAAGGAGGTGAAGGGAGAAGAATAAGAAAAAGAAGATGAGGAGGAGGAGAAGGGGAAAGAGGAGGACGAGGAGGAGGAGGAGGAGGCACAAGAGGAATACGAAGAAGAAGACTAAGACGAAGAGCAAGGAAAAGAAACAGACATCCTCAAATAAGCAAATGCTCATCCACCACACCGAAATCACCACAAATCATCCTCCAAAACGGTGATCACAATACTGTCGACGCTAAACATGGCCCCCAAACTACACCAGATGATCATGATCTATCAACTGCAACATCAAATATCCATCAAACAACCAAAATTACAATCCCCCTCCAAAAAAAGAGCCCCCCACTCCCTCCCATTGTGTCCTAACCCTGTCCCTCTCCCTCTCCCCTACCCGCTCCCCCTCCCCCTACCCACACGAAAACAAACAACAAACAACCATTTATCTAATACCTACAATCGCCCTCACAACAATACATCAACAGGAGTCTGATGAATGGAGGATACATATGAATAATACTCTCCGTGTATTATAAACCTGGGACTCGACCTCTAATGCTAAAGGGTTGTGACACGGTAATGGAGGGAAGGGTTCTGCTATGGCAAAAATTGATATTTATGTTTGCTGACACGCGGAATAAAGGGGTGGATAAATTGGGCTATTAGTGGAAGCAACTTGATTAAAGGTATCCGATTTTTTTCCTTTTTTTGTGAGAATTCTTAAATAGAAGGCGGGGATTGGTTTATCATCTTTAGGTGTGTCTACCTTGTGGTTCAGCTGAGTATCGTTTTAATTTGTCATTGTTGTGAATAGTGGTTATATTATTTATAATCTCGTATTCGTGTCGGGGGCCTTTTCTTGGGTTACTTTATTCGAAATATTAAAAACGTTTCAGGTTAAAAATGCGAATCCCCATAAAAAAGTATCACCCATGCACTCAAAATCATTGCAGTATCGGCATTCCTCTGTCGACAAAACAACTTTTTTGGCTTGGGAATAGCGCGAAAAATAGCGAATCCAATAATCGATGGGTCGTTCTATCAGCTTCGTTCTATCGACTGCGAAACTTTCTGAAACAATAGCCATAGTGCGTGTCCGTCTCTCACTCAGCTCCCATATGTACGCCATTCCGGTACGAATGCGCGGATCGCTGCTCCGTTCCTATCAAATATTGAAAAATTGTATTCGTCGTCAAGGCATTTCTTCGTTTCAACTGCCCCGCGTTCAATGTGTTCATTCCAGCGAAGGGAACTGTTTGTGAAATCCTTCGCCGAATACAGTGGCGCTGGAAGATGACACGAATCAAGATTGTTTTGAATCTAAATATACTTTGTTTGTCTTACCAGCAGTGACCGCAACAGGTCACACAATCCGCACATGTTGACAGGTGTCTGACGTCACTCGGTCACCTCCCTTCTAAGCGCGGAGATAACAGTATGATAACAAGAACAATGTCCAATAAAAACAACAAAGGCACAAGCGAAGGCACAGTCACAAGCCAGCACAAACACACGTTCTCTCAAAACAGCACAACAGCAGTGCAGACAAGCACATGTACACTCCTCAGCAGCGCACCTGGTCACCGCTGCAGTACACAAAGCAACAGCCTACACTAACACAGGACCAGCTCGAGCCCCCTTTGCTGCCACCACATCACTGCGCCCCCTCTGCCCCCTTGCCCCCCTCGCCCCCTCCCTTCCTGCGTGACTGCGTGATTCAGGGGTGTTCCCCCCTTCCCTACCCCCGCCCCCGCTCGACCAGACAGTCAGACGCTGTGGCGAAACAGTCTTCTAAAGGCCACGGAGGAGGAGCAGGATAGGTTAGTCACTGTTGCGAGATCGATCTTGAAAATGCACATCCTCGAAGTGGTTTTTCTTTCGGTTTTTCTCTTCATTTTTGTCTATTTCTCTTTTAAGGGGTTTCAATGCGAGTGCAGGCCGAGGGAGAACAACGGTGACAGTCCCGTGTTTGAAGCCGGGAGGGAAGTGCATTAATACGATTATATAATTACCGAGGTTTCATTTCCCCCTCAAAAAAAAAGAAAGAAAGAAAGAAAAAACTTTTTCAGATTATTTGATAAAAAAATAAACATTTCATTGGATATCCACACATTACATTCCGCTACAAAACCAGAAAAGTCGTATTTCGAGCTCGTGTTCATGGGTCCTGTTCCTGACCTCATGAAACCTGTGACGGAAAGGAAGGGGCGATTGCATGGGGAAAGAAGCCCATCGATCGCTAGCAACACTATGCCCATTGCATGACGCATGACGCATGGCGCATGACGCATTAGAGTCTGCGAACACGTGTGAACGGAATAGAAGCATGTCACACTCATAATACATGAAACGAGAAATGTCAAAGATTGTGCATTTTTTTCGTTTTCAATTCTTTTTTTTTAATTATTTCTCTGATCTCAAGTTTTGCTCTGAAGACGTTGATTGCCGCGTCCTCCTCAGCCAGGGTCATTTCGATTTTCCCGAAACCTGTGGCCGATCTTTCGCTTCGGGAATAAATGAGAGGACTATTTTTGCAAGCTGGGGTTGAGCGGGGTGGGGTGGGGTGGGGGGAGATGGTGGAGGGGTGGGGGTGAGTAGCGTGCGGGAATCATGATCGATGTTCAGTGTTCACTCCCTGGCTCTCTCTCTCTCTCTCTCTCTCTCTCTCTCTCTCTCTCTCTCTCTCTCTCTCCTCTCTCTCTCTCTCTCTCTCTCTCTCTCTCTCTCCCCTCTTAAATCTTCTCCCTCTCTCTCTCTCTCCCCTCCTCCCCCCCTCTCTCTTTCTCTCTGTGTTACTGCTCGTCTTAATCTCTCTCTCTCTTTTCCCGCCTTCTTTCCTACTCCATTCCTTTTTTTATTCTTAAGTTCTCTCAAGTTCACTTTTTTCTCGCTCCCCCTCTTTTCTCCTCCACTTACCCGCATCTTCACTCTCTCTCTCCTTTCACCTGTGTTCCTTTCACCTGTGTTCCTCAGCTAATTGCTGACTCACCTGTTCACTCTGCTCTTTCCCTTACTCTCTCTCTGTTTTCTTTTATTTAAATTTTCCCCAATTTCTACCTCATCTTCCTTTTATCTCCCATTTCGTCACTACTTCAACACTTTATTTTCTTTCTTCTCATTTCCACTTTTTAAAATCTTCGTATATCTTTTCCCTCTGTGATTTTCCCTTTCTTTATTTTCTCCTTCTCTGTTTCTTTCGTTGTCTCTTCTTCTTACCCCTTTTTTCGAACAGTTTAGGGAGTGTTCCAGGCTGCGATTTTAAA
>NC_091560.1:29317260-29319760 GCF_042767895.1 Penaeus vannamei
GAGGAAGGAACAATGTGAGAGTAAGAGGAGGAAAAGAAAGAGGAATAGGGGAAAGAGGGGAGGAAGGATGGACGGGAAGCGGAGGACGAGAGGTTTGGTTGAAAAGAAAGAAGAGAAGAAGAAACACGAGGGGGAAGAAATCAAACGGAGAAAAGAAGGGACAGCAAATCAAGAGAAGAAATGAAGAAAAACAAGACAATCGAACAAGAACAAGAAGAAATTTGAAGCATAAAAAAAGCAGACAAGAACAAGCCTGAGAAGACATACAAACATTCAACCTGTAGCAAAAATTCCTGGAGATGGCACTGGAAAAGTGAGTTCTCGAGATCGAGATAAGCCGCTTAGCGATATCTGGCAAGAATCTGTAGCAGGTGCCTGATTCATTAAGGACAAACGCCCTCTTCTGATTACGCGATAACACGCACGGACGCCGATCAGCTGATATTAGGCCCAGTTAAGTGAGGATGCGCACCCTGGTTAGGAACGAAAATTTCTCTGATTGGGACCGAAAATTTCTCTGATTGGGACCGAATATTTCTCTGATTGGGACCGAATCTGGCTGGAAATATTTGGGAATCACGTCTCAAAAGGGTGGGATGATTGGGGATAATAAGAGGAGAGAAGAGGGACATAAGAGAAAAGAAGAGAGGATGGGAGAGGGAGAGGGAGGGAAGGAGGGAGGGAGGGAGGAGACAGGGAGGGAAAGAGAGGGAGAGAAAGAGAGGGAGGAGAGAGAGAGAGAGAGAGAGAGAGAGAGAGAGAGAGAGAGAGAGAGAGAGAGAGAGAGAGAGAGAGAGAGAGAGAGAAGAGAGAGAGAGAGAGAGAAAGAGAGAGAAAGAGAGAGGAGAGAGAGAGAGACAGAGACAGACAGACAGACAGAGAGAGGGACAGACAGACAGAGAGAGGGACAGACAGAGAGGGAGACAGATAGAGAGAGAGAGAGAGAGAGAGAGAGAGAGAGAGAGAGAGAGGAGAGAGAGAGAGAGAGAGAGAGAGAGAGAGAGAGAGAGAGAGAGAGAAATAATATAACAATGATAATAAAGATAACAACTACAACAATAATAACAAGCAGGAAGAGGAAGAAAAAAAGAAAATTAAAATTAGGAGAGAATTACATAATTCATTCTTCAGGTAATAACGAAGACAAAAAATAATAGCAATTATTGTCACAACAAATAGCAATACCATAAATAATAATCACAACAATAAGAACTCGAGCTTGTTCAACCTCCAGGTAAACCAATTACTCTAATTCCTCGCCCCCTCCCTCCCCCCCCCTTCCCCTACCCTCCACCCAGCAGATCCCGCCCAGCATCCCTGTCTCGCCACGCAGGGCATCCCAGTGCATTCACCCAGGTTTTATCTACTGATAAATATGTGAATGTCACACACCCCTTCGCCCCTTGGTCTTCCCCCTCCCCCCTCTGGCTCCCCCGTCACGCCTTCCCCCTCCCCCTTCTGTCTCTCCCAATCACCCTTTCTCTCTCTCCCTCTGTTTCCTTTGTCACCCCTTCCCTCTCCCCCTCTGTCTCATCCGTCACCCCTTCCCTCTCCCCCTCTGTCTCCTCCGTCACCCCTTCCCTCTCCCACCTGTGTCTCTCCCAATCACCCCTTCCCCCTCGCCACCTCTCTCCCTCATCACCCCCTCCCCTACCTCCTTTTTCCACTTTTACCCCTTCCCTTCCTTCTTTCTCCCTTCCGCTTCCCCCCTTCCTCCTCTCTCTCCCCCCATCACCCCTTCCCTCTGTCCTCTCTCTCCCCCTTCCCCCCCCTCCCCTTCCTTCTTTCCCCCTACCCCCTCAACCCCCCACGTGTAATCCCCTGTGGCTAAAACATCTTTCATCGTCTCCATTTCTGTTTATTAACCCCGTGAACCTCTCGGCGCGGGGTTTGTGGAGCGCGACCCCTCAGCGCCCGCGGGTGGCGTGAGGAGGATCGTACACGTGATGCAGCGAGGGAGGAATAAATGAAAATAAAACAAAAAAATAGTAATAGCAATTACAAAACAAAAACATTTACGATGAAAAAACGTAAATATCACGAAACAAAACAAATACACGTACGCAAAACAGAAAACATATGCCTATGAAGATAAATGAAAGAGAGGAAGAAGAAGAAAAAGAAGAAGAAGAGGAGGAGGAGGAAGAAGAAAAGAAAAAAAGAAATAAGAAGAGGAGGAAGAGAAAGAAAAAGAAAATGAGAAATAACAGTAAAGAAATGACACATCTGCGATACATCTGTGACATGACCATAAAAAGGAAGACAAATGCGTCGCTTCATCATCATACTCATCATCATCATTATGCCGCGCGCGTCCCTCCCCAGGCCTCTGCGAGTCTCCTGGCGACCAAAAATACCAAATATAACCGACGGAAAAAAAGGGTGAAGATCGCGTATGACTCAACCATCTGGTATTACAATGAGTTTGTTATCTCATATTCAAATGAGGACTGTTAAAATCTGCTGGGCGGTCGGGCCAGGTCACGCCCCTTCCCTCCCT
>NC_091560.1:29324760-29332260 GCF_042767895.1 Penaeus vannamei
CCTTCCCTCCATCCCCATCTTTCTCCCCCCTATCCCCCCTCTCCCTCTCCTTCGCTCCCTCCCTCCCCCCTCTCTCTCCCTCTCCCTCTCCTTCGCTCTCTTCCTCTCCTTCCCCCCCTCTCTCTTTCTCCCTCCCACCACCAGACCCCCGAGAGGAAGCAGCCAGGCAGAGCAAACTTTCTGGTGCGTCCCGAAGGAGCCGCGCCGGTCTTATTAGCCTTGATTAACACGCTAATAAAAGAGTGAGCCACGACACAGCGCCGCCTCATTTGCATACCAAGAGCGCGTTAATTAGGGGAGGATCTGGAGGAATTCTGTGCGATTGGGTAAGCGGGATAACGGAGGTGGGGGGGGGGGTAGGTGGGTAGGGGGGTAGGGGGAGGGTAAGTTAGAGGGGGGTAAGGGAAGGAGAGGAGTGGGAGAGGTATGGGGAAAAGGGGAGATGGGAGGGTGAAAGAGAGGAAGGAAGAGGAGAGGAAGAGAGTGAGAGAGAGAGAGAGAGAGAGAGAGAGAGAGAGAGAGAGAGAGAGAGAGAGAGAGAGAGAGAGAGAGAGAGAGAGAGAGAGAGAGAGAGAGAGAGAAAGAGAGAGAGAGAACAAAGAGTGGAAGGGAGAGAAGAGAGAGAGAGAAGGAGAGAGAGAGAGAGAGAGAGAGAGAGAGAGAGAGAGAGAGAGAGAGAGAGAGAGAGAGAGAGAGAGAGAGAGAGAGAGAGAGAAACAAAGAAAGAAAGAAAGTGAGTGGGAGGGAGGGAGGCAGAGAGAGAGAGAGAGAGAGAGAGAGAGAGAGAGAGAGAGAGAGAGAGAGAGAGAGAGAGAGAGAGAGAGAGAGAGAGAGAGAGAGAGAGAGAGAGAGAGTGAGAGAAATGGGAGAAAGTAAGAAAGTGAGAGGGAGTGGGAGGGAGAGTGAGAGGAGAGAGAGAGAGAGAGAAAGGATATATATATATATATATATATATATATATATATATATATATATATATATATATATATATATATATATATATATATAGAGAGAGAGAGAGAGAGAGAGAGAGAGAGAGAGAGAGAGAGAGAGACAGAGAGAGAGAGAGAGAGAGAGAGAGAGAGAGAGAGAGAGAGAGAGAGAGAGAGAGAGAGAGAGAGAGAGAGAGAGAGAGAGAGAGAGAGAGAGAGAGAGAGAGAGAGAGAGAGAGAACGAGAGAGAGAACGAGAGAGAGAGAGAGAGAGAGAGAGAGAGAGAGAGAGAGAGAGAGAGAGAAAGAGAGAGAGAGAGAGAGAAGAGAAAGAGAGACAGAGACAGAGAGAGAGAGAGAGGAATAAAAAAATAATATGATGAAAACAACACACACACACAAAAAAAGAAAATGAAAAGAGGAGAGATAATAAGATTGTGGTTTGATCTCCCTCATACCCCGATCAAACCGCAAATACCCAACTAAATAAACAGAGAGAATGTACTGAAACCGCAAATTGAAACCAAGGAGGATCAGGCAAAGAAAGAAGAGTTAATACCATACGAAACAAAAAGAAAATAATGTAAATAGTATAAAAAATGTGAAGGAAGAGATGATGCAAAAGATGATAAATACAGACGAAAGGAGAGGGAAAGAACTAAATATATGGATTGTGAGAAGGTAGAAACACTGAGATAATGAAATAATAAGAGAAAAGAATGAACAAGGGAATAGAAATTTGAAGAATATAGGATTGGAACGAAGAAGAAGGGGAGGAGGTAGTAGAAGAGGAAGGATGAAGGAAGAAGAAAAAGAGATGGAGGAAGAAGAAAAATAAGAGAGGTTTGGGGAAGAGGAAGAAAAGAAGAAGAATATATATGCGAAGACAGAGTTAAAGAAAAAGAGGAAGAAGAACTGAAGAGAGAGAAAAAAGAGGATGAAGGCAATAAAGACGAGATGAAGGAGGTATAGGAGGTGGAGAAAGAAGAAGAGGAGGAGGAGTAAGAAGAAGAAGAGGAAGAAGGAGAAGAGGAGGAGTAAGAAGAAGAAGAGGGGGAGGAGGAGTAAGAAGAGGAAGGAGGAGGAGCAGTAAGAAGAATAGGAGGAGGAAGAAGAAGAAGAAGAGGAGGGAGGGGGAAGGAAAGAAGAAGAAGAAGAAGAGGACGAGTAAGTGAAGAAGAAGAGGAGGGAGGAGTAGAAGACGAAGAAGAAGAAAGAAGAAGAAGACGAAGAAGAAAAGAAAAAGACGAAGAAGACGTAGAAGAAGAAGAAGAAGAAGACGAAGAAGAAGAAGAAGAAGAAGAAGAAGAAGAAGAAGAGGAGGAGGAAGAAAGAAGAAGAGGGAGTAAGAAGAAAAAGAGGATGATGAAGAAGAAGAAGAAGAGGAGGATGAAGAAGAAGAAGAGGAGGATGAAGAAGAAGAAAAGAGGACGAAGAAGAAGAAGAGGAGGAAAAGAAGGAAGGACGCGAGGGCGATAGGGCCGAGGAGGAGGAGGAGGAGGAGGATGAAAGGGTGGAACAGGGAGTAAGGAGGGCGAATAAGGGCGGCGGAGGCTGGATGCCGCACATAGCAGGGATGCGAGGCAGTGGGCGGGCGTGGGCGGCGACGGCGCCCGCGATCCGAGAAGCTTCCCGCGTGTTTGTTTTATTTACAAAAAAAAGGAGGGTGGAATCTGAGGGAATATGGAGGCCACGTTGCCCGCATGATGTGAGGCATCGTGGTAGTATGTGTGCGTGTCCGTGTATGTCTACATTTGTGTATGTGCGTGTGTATATTGTGTATGTGTTCAAGTGCGCACGTGTATGTACGCGTTGGTATATGTTTGTATGTGTGTATGAAGGGTTGTGTGTGTTTAAATGTGTTTGCATGAGTGCGTCTGTGGGTCTAACTGTATGTGTGTGTGCGTTTGTGTGAGTGAGCGAGAGCGTGTGCGTATACTCCAATGTGCTCGTCTCGACCCAATAAATAAATTAATATACGGACATGTATATCCACAGAAAAGCATATCCGCCTAATTATCTGATAGACATGCATTTATCTATCTATCTATCCGGTATATATACATGTCTAGACTGATAGATATGTATCTCGGTATATACGTATATGCGTATACCGAATATTCATTGCGTCGGGCCTCGCACAATTCTTAGCAAACAGGTTGTGTCTCTGTGTCAGCGTATGCCTCGGTTCATTCGGTGATCTCGCTCCCATCTAGATTGGCCCATGCCCGTAGGAGTGCATAGGCGCTAATTTCCCAATGCACGGATGCTGCACAAATGGGCCGCGCCGATCCAGGCCTTGTTGCGGGTATCGATTAATCACTCCATCGCGCCCGCATGCCGCTGCACGCCCACTCGCCCACGCCGATCCGAAGGGAATTTCTCACATTAGCGTCATCTCCTCAGTGGGAAGAAATATCGTATTTTTTTAGTCATTTTTCTTTTGATTTATTCTTTCGATAACAGGTCTTATTTCATCTATTCTTCATGTCAATATTGTCTTTTTTATATTTGAAGTTGTTACATATTTAAGAAATATCGCATTTTTCATTGATTCATCTTTTTTTATTCTTTCGATAACAGGTCTTAATCCATCTATTCTTCATCCCAATCTGATTTTTATTTGACGTTTGTTACACATCTAACTTGTTTTATATTGTTATTACTGCAAATAAAATTCAATACTTCGAATTCTTGTTGTTTATTTTCGTCTTTTATTTACCAGTCAGTCCTGATACACTTGATGCAGGATTGCAACATTGTGTCATAGTATCATATTACGAATTTAGGACGTAACATTATTGAATTCTCCAATAGATTGATTGAAAAATAAACAAGCTCTGAACCGGGCGATCTGTGGCGTCTGACGGCCGTAGAGTTTATAATCGGATATTTGTGTTTTGGAGATTTATAAAAGTTTACATGTTGCAAAATGAAAGTTTTTTTTTTTTTTTTTTGTGGGGGTATGTTGAAATATTAGTATGTAATTAGGATGGATAATAATGAAGTGATGGGTTGAAGAGATGAATTTGTGGACCTTGGAAATAATAATGATATAAATGATAAACATATATCTGACGATGCAATAACATTATCAGCCGCGACACATTAAAAAAAGTATGGACGAACAAAGAAAATAACAAAATTAAAACATAGAATAATGGTGGGAATCTCGAAACAAAGCAACCCCCCCCCACACCCACATCCCCACCCACATACCTACCCCACATACACTAATCTCTTCCGCAAAACTCGAAAAACCCACACCCAGAAAAAAACCCTAATACCCACGCCCTAGGAGATCAAAGTCCCGGGCCGCAAGGAGGACGACGAAGGAGAGTCAGATAAATAGTGGAGGAGTTAGAGGAACGACGAAGAGTGGAGTCGAAAGAACGTCAAAGGAACCTCTGGGACAGCGGCGGAGGGAGTCAGAGAACGGTGGAGGAAGGAGCCACAGAAACGGCGGAGGAACGAGTCGAACGAACGACGAGGGAGAAACAGAAACGACGTAGGAAACGAGTCGTAGGAACGGCGAGGAAGCCAAAGGAACGGCGTAGGAAGCGCGAGTGGTCGCTCCGTGTCGGCTGATAGGCGAGCAGCGTCCCCCAGCGGCGAGACCCTTTATCAGCGAAGGAGCCGCTTTGCGTGGGATTCTCTTCGACTTGCCTCTCCCTCTTTCTACTCCTTTATCTCAGTTCGTATAGCGCCGAGAGGGACACGCGCTGCGCTGACCAACCCTGTCGCAGTTTATTCTTTTTCATTTTTTATGGATGTTGAGTGATTTTTTTGTTTCTTTCCTCTCGCCTTGTAATCATGTCATTAAAAATATATTTTTATGCTGAAACTGATTTTCGTTATCATGATTTCTTTCAGTGTGGAGTTTCTGTTAAATCTCTGAGATTTAACTACCGGTGTGTTACTGCTTTGTGATTTATCTAATCAGTTTATGCATATCTGGACATTTTTAGGAGCGTGTCAGACACTGATAAGAGGATAATGTGTACACAAATACGCTGAATCTACCACCCACGCGGTGAGATCAAGACAAAGAATTAAGGAGGATAAAATAAAAAAATTGTCTTTCTCTCTTTCTCCGTCTCAGTTTGTCTGTCTGTCTCTCTCTCCCTTTCCCTCTCCCCCCCTATCTCTCTCTCCATTCCCCCTCTCCCTCTCTGTCTCTCTCTCTGACTCCCTCCTTCTCTCACATCCCGCCCTCTCCCCTCTCTTTACCCCCCCCCCCCTTTTAAAATTCTCTTAAAGGATCAGACCTTCATGAGCACAGCAAGTCCGGCAGAAAGGACTTCCCATGACATGCCAAGAGGACCGTGGGATCTTCCTGGGTCTCTTCCTGATGCCAGTGCGTTTGTCATGCAGGTCGGGGAGCGGGTGATGCGTGTGTGACAGGCGCCGATTTCCTTGTCATTTGATGTCAGTGGGATGTCAGCGAAGAGTGGATGTTATTTGATGGTCTGTTTGGATTTATTGATGATGTATATATTTCTTTGGATTTTTTTGTATGGTTGTCAGCGTTCAGCTGGGTGGGAGAGGTTAACTGATGCGGGTAGGTATGTGGAGAGAAAAAAACAATCAATGATGATGAATGAAAGAAGAATAAGCAGAAGAAAACGGAAAAGGAGAAGGAGAAGAAGAGGAAGAATAAAAAAAAGACGAGATAGAAAAAGAAGAACAGGAAGAAATAGAAAAAGAAGGAAAAAAGAAGAAAAGGAAGAAATAGAAGAACATAAAAAAAATAGAAAAAAGAAAAGCAAAAGCAGAAGCATACAAGAAGCCCGGCCAAACTTGTTCCCAAAACGGCCTCTTTTCTGGCTGACTGAGGCTCCAAAAGGCACAAATAACACTCTTTCTTCTTTACTTGAACCGGAAAATTGCGTCCGAGGGAAGAGGGAGAGAGAGAGAGAGGGGGGGGGGAGGCCAAAAAAGAAATAGGAGGGGAAGGAATGACTTGTTCCTTGTATATTATTTCTCTCTCTCTCCATCTATTATATAATGATGATACGTTATTCCGATTGTCCCTACTTAGGGAAGTTAGCCCAATTTTTTTTTTATTTATTTATTTGTTCATTTCTTTTTTTCTTTTTTTTTTTTTTTTTTACATGAAAATGAAAATATTTATCTTATTCCGAGATATTAAATCCCTGACTAAGACGAGCCTCTTTATGGCTTAAGAAAATAAGCAATGTTTAATTTAGTTTACGGAAAGATTTTTTTTTCTTTTCTTTCACTTTGATTTTAAAGTCATGGTTGGTCTTTTTTATATGATAAATAATATCTTGGATAAGATAAGTAAATCCCCTGATCTTTCACTGAATAAATGTAAATTGAGGAAGAGAGTGTAAGGATGAAACAGAGTGAGAAAAGGGAGTAAGAGAGATAAAAACTTTATATATTTAGAATTTCATCACTATTCATCATACAAAAAACAAAAAACAAAACAAAAAAAACAAGCATCAATCATCTAGCTTACAAAGAAAAGGTAAAAATCATAATTCATTTCTAGATTCTTTAAAACAACAGCAACAACCGTAATTTATCTCTCGCAACCGCACCTCCTTCGCCTCTAACTACCATTGCCAAATCCTCTACTACCATAAGGACCATCACCCGATACCATAACAATCGTTGACAATAATCGGGTAATCAGACGTATCTCTTGACAGCCAAACCTCATGTCTTACGATACTATAAGTAAAAAACAACACAAAAACAAAAGGCAAAAAAGAAGAAAAAGAAGAAAGGGTGCAGAAGAACGGAAGAAGAAAAAGATGAAGAAAAGGCAAAAGTAAAAGAAAAAGATATTGGAGAAGAAAGTTAAAAAGAAGTAAAAGAAGCAAACGAAGATGAAAAACGAGAAAGAGAAAACGAAAAAGAAAACCTCAATGAAGAAAATAAAAAAGAGCAGAAAAAAGGTCCCACGGGAACTACCCCAATTGAGTCGTGCAAGAGACGACCTCTCGAACAGCCGTTTGGTCGTCGACTAACACGGCCGCCCTGATCCCCCGACCGGCCCTCCGAGGTGTCGACGCCGATTTTCAACGGCACTTCGGGAGCTGTTTGTGTGTCGAGGCTTTTTGTCGGGTGGAGGGAGGGGGGATGAACATGTGGGGGATGGGAGGTGGGTGTAGGGGTGAGGGTTAGGTGGGGAGGGGGTCTGTAGGGGCGCAAGAGGATTGGGTTGAGCAAGAAGGAAAAGTCAGTTATAGGTACAAGAGGGCGTATATTTGTGCTTACACACACACATATCTATTTATTTATGCATATGGAGAGAGAGAATAAAAGAAAGAGTGAAAGAGATGGATAGATAGATAGAGAGAGGGAGAAAGAAAGAGATAGATATAGATAGACAGAGAGAGGTATTTGGCATTAGATCGACGGACTAACGAAACACTCAATAGCGTTGATAAAAAGGAATGCAGGATGATCTTAAAACTACCGATTCATTTTTCAACAAACCATCTTTTCGTATGGCAGCTTTTCTCCTGACCGGTCACCGAAGGAGGAGCGGATGCTCCTTCACTGTCTCAGGATGCTCTAGACTTTAACAAATTTCC
>NC_091560.1:29337260-29339760 GCF_042767895.1 Penaeus vannamei
AGAAGAGGAGGAGAAATGGAAGGGGAGGGAGAGAGGCAGGAAAGTGAAATGTGTGAGAGAGAGAGAGAGAGAGAGAGAGAGAGAGAGAGAGAGAGAGAGAGAGAGAGAGAGAGAGAGAGAGAGAGAGAGAGAGAGAGAGAGAGAGAGAGAGAGAGCAAGAGAAGGGAGAAAGAGCGAGAGAAGGAGAGAGCGAGAGAAGGAGAGAGAGAGAGAGAGAGAGAGAGAGAGAGAGAGAGAGAGAGAGAGAGAGAGAGAGAGAGAGAGAGAGAGAGAGAGAGAGAGAGAGAGAGAGAGAGAGAAGAGAAAGGGAGGAGAAATGGAAAGGAGGGAGAGAGGCAGGAAAGTGAAATGTGGAATGAGGGAGGGAGGGGGAATGAGAACGCAGAGAAGAGAGAGAGAGAGATAGAGATAAGAGAAAGGGAGGAGAAAGGGAAGGATGGAGAGAGGCAGGAAGGCAAACCGAGGAATGAGGGAAGAAGAGAGAAAGATAGGGAAAGCGAGAAAAAGAAGCAAAGGATATACATAAAATATACTCATAGTTTAAGAACAAGGAAAAAGATAGAGAGAAAAGCAGACACGATAAAAAACAAGAAAAAATCCAAGAAACAGAGACTGACAGACAGACAAACAGACAGACAAAAAGACAGAAAGGGGATAGTGTTGTTACTAATACCCTTGTCATCAGCGGAGATAAAACTCGTAGTTCAACCTTCACTAATTGACATGCAGGCGTGTGGGGGGAGGGGGAAGAGAGGGAGAGAGAGGGAGAAGGAGAGAGGGAGGAGGGGGAGAAGGAGAGAGGGGAGGAGGGAGAAGGGGAGAAGGGGGAGAAGGTGGGAGAGGGGGAGAGGGTTGTGAGGGGAGGAGGTGGAGTAAGTTTTGATCGAGTGATGCTGATGTTATCTCCGAGACCTAGGGATGCTGCATCTTGAGATAGAACACATCTCCTTATCTCCTTTCACGTCCCGCCCCCTTTCCTTTTTTGACTTATACGGTGTGGGAAGTACAGATTTCAAGATAAGGGTTGCTTGTTGTTACTGCAATTATTATTGTTGTTGTTATTATTATTACTTATCATTACTATTACTGTTATCATTACTATTATTAGTACTATTTTCAACATAGTTATTATTATCATCATGATTATTACTATATTCTTATTATTATGACCATTATCATCATTATCTTTATCATTATCATCATCATGATTATTATCATTATTGTTATTGTCATTATCATTATCATTATCGTTATCATTGTTATTATCATTATTGTTATTGTCATTATCATTATCATCATTGTCATTATCATTATTACTATCATTATTATTATCCCTATCATTCTTATCATTACTATCATTATAGCCATTATCACAATGATCATTAGTATGAGTAGTAGTATCATTAATATCATCATCACCATCACCAACATGCTCTTCCTACTCCTTCTCAGCATCATCATCATTATTATCGTAATGATGATGATGATAATACTAATAATGATACTACTACTTCTACTAATACAAATAATAATAATAACAATAATAATAATAATAATATCAGTAATAATAATGATCAATAAACAATAATGATAATAAATAACAATGACACTACTACTACTACTACTAGTAATAATAATAATAATAATAATGACAATAATAATAACAATAATAACAACATCAGCAATAATGATAATAATAGTGATAACAATAACAATAACAATAATATTATCATTATCAACAACAACAACAACAACAGCAATAATAATAATAATAATAATAATGATTATCATTATTCTCACTATCATAAGCTTAAAAACAGCAACAATCATAACAACAACAAGAATATGAACAAGTACATCAGAGACAATGGCAACAACACCACTTTTAGCAAGCACAGCCACCACACCAAAACAAAGACAAACCCAGGGAAGGGAGGCGCGCCAGACAAGTCCAAAACCTGTTGTCGCGTTCAAGCCTCTCTGCCTTAAGATTAGCTTGACCTTTCAGAGTTTACGCAGTTGAGTTGCGCCGCACTTGCGTCACAGATGGTGGTGGTGGTCGTAGTGGTGGTGGTGGTGGGGGTGGATGATGGTGCGGCGGGGGTGGGATGGTGGTGTGTGGGGGTGATGGTGGGGGGGGGTCGTCGTGGTGGTGGTGGTCGTAGTGGTGGTGGTGGTGGTCGTAGTGGTGGTGGTGGTCGTAGTGGGGGTGGTGGTCGTAGTGGCGGTGGTGGTGGTCGTAGTGGTGGTGGCGGTGATGGTGGGGGGGTCGTAGTGGTGGTGGTCGTAATGGTGGTGGTGGTCGTTATGGTGGTGGTGGTCGTTGTGGTGGTGGTGGTCGTTATGGTGGTGGTGGTCGTTATGGTGGTGGTGGTCGTAGTGGGGGTGGTGGTCGTAGTGGCGGTGGTGGCGTGGTCGTAGTGGTGGTGGCGGTGATGGTGGGGGGGTCGTAGTGGTGGTGGTCGTAGTGGTGGTGGTGGTGGTCGTAGTGGTGGTGGTG
>NC_091560.1:29352260-29364760 GCF_042767895.1 Penaeus vannamei
TTATAATTGTTATCAATATTGATCTTATCATTGTCATTATCATTATTATCATTAATATTAGTATTAATAGTAGTATCCTTATCATCATCATTATTAATCATCACAATTACTGTCATGATTCCATTGATTAATATAATTGTTATCATGTTAATAATAATAACCATCATTATAGTTGTTTTGCTATTGTTGTTATTCACATTATTATCACCATCATCCTCTCATTATAATCAATATTATTATTTGTATTATTTTCATCATCCTTATTATTATAATTATCACCCTTATCTATATTATCGTTATAACTTTTATCATCACTATCATTAGTAGTTGCAAAAACAGTAATATCATTACTATTGTTATTTTCTTAATCATTATTCAATTTTATCACTATCATCACTGTTATCATAAACAATTTTATTATTAGCATTAGTTTATATTAGCATTATAATTGGTATTAGTATTCATCTTTAATACTATCACGCTATCATTTTCATCAGTATAATGTCTTCTAATTCATTATCATCACCTTGTTCTTATCATAATTATTATTATTGCTTTTACTGCTGTTGTTGTTAGCATTATTATTATAATTATTAGGTTTATCATCGTCACTATCATCACTGATATTATGATTATCAGGATCATTATAATTACCAATATCATCTTTATCATCATTTTCAACATCATTATCACCATTCTCTTGCAATCTCCCTCGTCATCTTTATCATCCCCATTGCCATGTTAACGACTTTTATGTAGCTATGAAATGACTAAACACAAGAAGGTCAGGGACATCTAAAGAAAAAAAAAAGAACAATCTTTTATACACGACAGAACAGGTACTTAATCTAATGAATAGTTAATATCAGATGATTTATGCATTATCATGATCGCTATTCAGTTCCATCTTATTTTAAGTATTTTAGATATAAAATGAATTATTTTTTCTACGACTGCCTAAATCATTATTCAGACGATGTTCCGTTGAATTTAAGGATTCGTTGTTTCACATTTACATGTCAAATACAACATGGTCGACTGAATTATTGTCTGGCTTTCATAATACCTAAGCTATACGCTCATTATTTTGATTCTAACATCTCATTTATACATTATCATACATAATAATATTTGATAATGTACACTATGATAATATATGATACTGCACACTATAATAATGCTTAACGATTCACACTTCAATTATATATAATAACCCACACTATAATAGTGTATAATAATTCATCCTTTAATTATGTATAATAACGCACACAATAATAGTATATAACAATTCATACTTTAATCACATATAATAACGCACACTATAATAAAACAACAATTCACACTATGATAATATACGACAAAACTCACTATAATGATATACAATAATGCGCACTATTTCCTCATATTTACATTTCATACCTCATCCATCACCGCATTTCTGCCATAATTAAATTTCTATCTTACGTCCCTCGACCCCCTTTCATCCTCCGAAAAACAACAATAAAACAGAGAGGGAAAAGGATTAACCCTCTACAACACGTCTTAATATAGGCGACCAGAACCCAAGCCTCTCGCATAGGCTATCGAATCCCCTCATTAAACCCGTCATAATGGGGTTACCTTTATCTTTATTCCATTCGCTAATCTACTAATTGAGTCATAAGATAGGCGCCGGCGGGATGGTAAAACAGGCCTTGATAACTGGCCTAAGTGAGTGAATGGAGAAAAAACAAAAACAAAAAACAAATTAACATCAATTAGTGCATTCCACTCTCTGATTAGACATCTCCCTCCCCCTCCCCTCTCCCCCTAACCACATTCACTATGACGTCACTATGACATCATAGGTCAAGTTTATTTGGGTTTCCTCTATCTCTGTTGACTCTAGGATTTGTAAGCTTTTTTTAAAAATTCAGGTGGCTTTCTCATTATTCCTCTTTTTTCATTATTCATTAACTTATTAATGCCTTACCATTCAATCTACTATCATCATTATTATCATTATCATTATCAGTAATATCACAATTATTATTATCAGTATTATCATTATTATCATCATAATTATTTTCATTATTATCATCATCATCATTATCATTATGATGATGATGTTCACCATCATTATTGTTTTTATTATCATTGTTACAATTGTCAACATCATCATCTTTCATTTATTCATTTCTTTATCCATTATTGTTCCCTACTGATTTTAGGATTATTGACCCATAATCCTGATTTACTTGAATCTAAGCAATATTCATGACTGATATTCACTCAGAATATTGTGCTCTAAGTCGCTGATTCTTAAAGCTCCGGTATTATTTTATCCAAGACGCCAGGTCGTAATCCCAGCTGAAAGGGTCGCTCCTTGTTATCCAGGTCTTTATCCCCTGGATTAACCTCCCAACATCCTGGATTAAGGTATCAGCCATGATTTAAGCCTGACAGCAAGGCCTTTTTTTTACAGGAATTTACATAGTGATAACACACTTTCCCCCTTGTCAAAGTCAACATAATCTTACTAAACTATCCAACACACTTGTTTCAAGCCTTCATACCCACCCCACTCTCTACATCCCCCCACCTCCCCCACCCCCACCCCAACTACACCCCCACCCCTTCCATCAACATTCTCTCCCACACACACCATATATATCCTTCCCCCCCCCCCACACACTGCCATAATCCTTCCTCCGCCCCCACCCCCACCCCCCACTCCCCCCTCTTTGCTGGATAAGTTATCAGCTGCAGCAGGTCCTTGTCTTGAGACCCTCTGAACCCTTGGTCAACACAGCCCTCATTCCTGTGTGGGAGGGGGTGGGGTAGAAGAGGGGTGGGGGAGGGGGAGGGAAGGAGGGAGAAAGAGGAGGGAAGGAAGGAGTGGAGAGAGAGGAGGGAAGGAAGGAGGGAGTGGAGACAGAGGAGGGAAGGAAGGGGAGGGGGAGGAGGAGGAGGAAGAGGAGGAGGAAGATGAAGAGGAAGAGGAAGAGGAAGAGAAAGAGGAAGAAGAAGAAGTAGGAGTAGAATAATAATAACAACAACAAGAAAATAATTAGAAGAAGGAGGAGGAGGAGAAGAAGAAGAAGAAGAAAGAGGAGGAGGAGGAGATGGAGAGGAATGAAGGAAGTGAGTAGGACGAAGGAATTGAGGAGGAGGTCAATAAGGAAGCTAAGGAAGCGTGGGGGAATCAGAACGAAAGATGACGAAAGGAGAAAAATAGAAAATGATTCAAAAGAAAAATAAGAAAAAAAAGAAGAAAGGAAGAGTAGCAGAGCAGTAGTAGAAGAATTAGAACAAGATTAATAGGAAAAAGAAGAACCAGAATGAGAAGATAAAGGAAGAATTTGAAAAAAAGGAAGAAAAAAATAGAGAACCAGAAAATCAGGATAATAATAATAAAAAATAACAAAAAATAACAAAAATAAACCGAACAAACCAGAAGAATCAGAAAAAGAAGAAAACAGATCAGAAGAATAGAAGACAGAAGAAAACAGATAACAAAGGCCAAATAGATGAAACAGGACGCCCGAGAGAGCCTTCGAGGAGGAGGCGCTCGGGGCAACACAATGCGCCATGCTTCAGCCTCCCCGTTGCATGGCAGAAGGACTGCGCCCGTTGCAGGATCATGCAGCTCTCTCGCACAAACACAGCCGGGTACTCAGAACTGCAAGGGGGAAGAACGACCAAGAAAACTTCTGCAAAATAACAAACACATTTCCTATTTACGTGCGCGTTCAACAGCGTGGTTAACATGCATCATTCACCACATTCAGGGGTCGTGAAGAGGCATTCATTCGTCACTTGCGAGGCAGGAAATGCCCACTAAAAGTCAAGTCAAACGAGAATGAATTGTGATAGGGATTAATATAATAAAGAATAAGTAAAAATGAATCATACATGTCTGTGGGATATGTAATATTCCGAAAACCTGGTCCATTGTATTTTGACTTTAAATAAACGAGAAGCATTACAAAACAAATATATTTATGATGGAAATCAAAACAAATAAATCTGAGGAATGATGTAATATGTAAACAGGTGCGGATTCCTAATTAAATAAATTAAAAACGACATCGAAACTTGTTAACTTTATCTACAAACCAACACAAATAATCACAAGGCCAAATCATGGGAAAATGCGAAGAATTTTTTAAAAACAAAGAAAAATGAATTCCTAACCGTCACAAGCACAAGGAAACAAACGAAAAAACCGGTAAACCTTAACAAGCTCTGCCTTCAAGCAAGCACGTCCTCTCCCCCTGCTTACTCTCCCCCTCTCCCCTTCCCTCCCCTGATCTCACCCTCTCCCTCTCCCATCCTTTCCCCCTTCCTCTCTCCCACCCTACCCCTCCCTCCCTCCTCACCCTTCCACTCCCCTGTGCTCTCCCCCCTCCCCCGTCCTCACCCTCTCCCTCTCCCACCTACTCCCTCCCCCCTTCTCCTAGGCCTTCTCCCTTTCTCTCTCCTCCCCCCGCCATCCCGCCCCCTTTAAACATGCGCCAGGTCCGGGTTGCAGGCATGAGCATCGGGCAGTACGTGCGGGGAGGCGGGAAAAAATACGAGTTTTGAATCCTGTCGCGCCGTAACGGTCTTTTCGATATACAGGAGTTGGGTTGGCGGAGGTTAGGAGGAGGGAGGGAGGGCGTGAAGGGGGAAAAGGGGAGAGATAGGGGAAAGGGGGAAAGGGGTAGGGAAGAAGGGAAGGTGAGGATGGAGGGAGGGGAGGAAGTAAGGGGGAAAGGGGAAGTGCGGTGAGGAAGGAGGATGAAGGGAAAAAAGGAGGGAGGGGAGGAAGGGGATGGAGCAAAAGGGGAGGAAGGATGGGAGAAGGGAGGGAGGGAAGGAGCGAGGAAGGGAGGGAGGGAAGGGAGAAAAGATAAAGGAAAGAGTGAGAGGGAGAAAAAAAAGAGGGAAAGGTGAAAAGGGCACCGCACATAGGTACACCCTACAAAAGCTTTTCAAACAAAGACTATAAAACGCTTCTCAAAAACAGTTTAAAATCCCTATAATCATCCGAAATAAATCTTCATTTCGCACGCAAACAAACCCATAAAAGAAAAATACAAAAGGAAAATAAAGGAGAGACACAAAAACAAGTGAAGAGCGACAAAGGCGACGCAGCGACAGGTCACGTGGCTTCGGGGTCTTTTTATTCGCACTCAAAAGAAAACCCATAAAACCAAAGTCGTAAAAGCCATCAAGATAAAAGCATCATTGCTGCTGCGACAAACAGCCCGAAAAAAGCACCGCACATGCACGTACATACATATACGCATCTGTGAAACACAGACACACAAGCATATGCACTTACATAGATAAGCGGAAACACACATACAAACACATAACACGCACGAACGCACACACATACAGACACACACACACACACACATGCACGAACGCACACGCACACGCACACACACGCCCGCACGCACACATACCCACACACATACACCATATGGCCTCATTTAAGAAGTGGGAGTTATGTGTATGCATAAGTGATCCTTGTACACATGTGCGTGTAAAGATGTCCGTGTGCGCATGCGTGTGATTACTGAATCCGAACGGAATTCTGAATTATGATGAAGGAAATCTCTCCTCCGTGTTCCAGATCAGCCCGGGTCAAAAGAGGTCAAACGCCAAGATAAGGTCACGGATTCCCCAACGGAATCGGACTATCAGAGGCGGATCTTTTCCCTAATTAACATATACACACCCGATAAGTCAATATCTTAGACGGTCTGCGGTGATCAAAAGCCGTTTAGTGAAGATAAACATTTCAGAAAGACGGTTGGGCCGCATGTTGTTATTCTATAAAAAGAAAAAAAGAAAAAGAAAAAGGAAATAAAGGGATAAACTTACGGTTGGGCCGCATGTTGTTACTTTATAAAAAGAAAAAAAGAAAAGGAAAAAGGAAATAAAGGGATAAATTTACGGTTGGATCGCGTGTTGTTACTTTATAAAAAGAAAAAGAAAGAAAAGGGAAAAAGGCGTCTTGTCTCGCTCTCGTTGCAGCCAGTCCTCAACACATGTTTCGTGATTCGAATGGCGCACATCTGTCTCTGGGAGATTTTTAGCAAACTGGTGTCACTAACGAGCGCCTGTGTTGCCAGATGGGAGAAGAGGACACACACGCATACGCAGACACACACACATGCACACACACACACACACATGTGCACACACGCACACACATGTAGAGATAAATGCATAGATAGAAATAGATAGAGATAGATAAATGGATAAAGAGAGAGTGAGAGAGGAGTGACAGCAAAGAATGGATAACGAAAAGACAAGGTAAAAGGAATTTAGAAAGGGGAAGAGGCGAGAATGAGAGAGGTGAACAGGTCAGAGAAAAATATTGATGACAGAAAAGGGAAAAAGAAACACAGCTGATAAGAAAGAATATTCCCGAAAAACAAAATAAAATAAAAAGCAAAATGAATAAATAACCCCAAAACCAACCATAAAAGCATTAAAACAAGAAGAAAAAGACAGCGAAGAAAAGGAAGAAAAGGGAGAAGGAGAGACAGAAGAAAAATAAGAAAATATTCAGGACGGCGACGCAAGACGGAGAGAAAGGAAAGAGTCAACATTAGCACATTGCACAAGGAGGCTAATGAGAAGAAGAATAACATTACAGCAAGAAGAACATGATGTAATACAAGAAATTGAAGTTAATAAGAAAAAGGAGGAAAAAAATTAAAAAGAAAGGGCGGAAAAAGATAGCATGAGTCAGACGAAGAAGGAAGAGAAGAACCGAGAATAAGAAAATAAGAAAAGGAGGAAAATGAAAAAATGAGGAGGAAAAGAGATAGCAAGAAGCAGACGAAGAAGGAAGAGAGGGGGCAAGAAGTAAGGAGGTGAAGAAGAAGAAGAGGAAGGAGAAGAACAAGAAGAAGGAGAAATATAAGAAGGAAAAAGAAGATGAAAGGAAAAAGAAAAAGAAAGAGAAGGCAAAGAAATTTGAAGAAGAGGAGGAAGAGGAGAAGGAACGGAAGACGCGCTGTCTCGAAGGAGTTCAGGTCAGTCACCCAAGGAGGTCTCGAGGCGTGACAAAATGGCGCAAGCATTTCGTGGTGAATTCAACTCCTGAAGGCAGCCCAGGCTTTCTTTTCATGGCTTCAATTTACTCCTTCCTCTTTTTCTTTTTCTTCTTGCCCTTCTTCTCTTCCCTCCTACTCCTCCTCTTCCTCCATTTCTTCGTTCCTTTTTTCAGTTGTTTAATATTCTTCTTTTATATTTTATTTTCTTATTATTCTTTTCTTTCCATCATCATCTTCTCTTCTTTTTTTTCTCCTTCTTTTTCTTCTCTTATTTCTCCTTCCTCTGTTCCTTCTCTCCCTCCTTTTCCTTCTTTTTTTGCCTTCGTCTTTACCCTCTCGTGGTTCTAAGACAGTAAAAATAGACTAGAACTATATCTATAATATTCTTCCGAAGTGATGATATATGCTAATAAAAAATATAGAAAAAATAAATAGATATTGTGGTTATAACTATGATTACAATGATCATCGTAATATTATGATAACAATAATCATCATGATATTGGCAATTGCAACAACAATACTGAATACAACTACAACAACGAGAATAGCGTAACATCAACAACGGAAATGATGATGAAAATAGCTATTACACAAATACTACTTCCGCTATAAG
This sequence comes from Penaeus vannamei, assembly GCF_042767895.1. Classification (NCBI taxonomy): domain Eukaryota; kingdom Metazoa; phylum Arthropoda; class Malacostraca; order Decapoda; family Penaeidae; genus Penaeus; species Penaeus vannamei. The sequence goes on from NC_091560.1 coordinate 29,359,917, forward strand.
GCTAATAATAAGGGTTACGATTATGACGTACACCAAACCACGACAAACAAACAATCAAACACGCACACACACATACAGTCATCATTAATTTCTCATTTGGAGAATCGATTTTTTTTTTTTTTTTTTTGTATTTTCAACGAAACTAACATCTCAGAAGCCATCCGGACGCGCCAGAGATAAGGTCCCGTCGCTTTCGGGGACTTGTGTACGTATGTGTGTATCTGTGAACATTTACGTGTATGTGTATGTATACATGTACGTGTGTATAAACGTGCTAGAGATTTTTAAAAATGGGGCTCGTTTTAGGTACGTATGTATGCGTGTGTGGCTGCATGCACGCATTTGTACGTGGACATGCTTTCGTGTGCGTGGGTGTGGTGAACACTTACGTGTATGTGTATGTATGCAAGTACGTGTGTATAAACGTGCTAAAGATTAAAAAAAAGGGTTCGATTTAGTTATGTATGTATATGCGTGTGGCTGCATGTACGCATTTGTACGTGGACATGCTTTCGTGTGCGGGGGTGTGACTCGTCTGGTGGTGGGGCGCCTGGTGACCTGTGAGTCGTGTGCAACTTTGGTGAGTCACTCGGTGCAAGTGTCGCTCTCCGGTGATCACGCAACAGCATGCAATAAATCATGGAGGGCGAGCATGAAGTGATACTCGCGTTTTTATATATTTGTGAATATGATAGAAATACATGCATAAAACGAGGGTAGACCTGCGCAGTGTCAGCTATACGTAGGGACATTCTCTCTCTCTCTCTCTCTCTTCTCTCATTCACTCTCTCACCAACTCTCTCTATCTCTCCCTAACCCACTCAATAACTCACTCACACTCACTCACTCACTCTCTCTCTCTCTCTCTTTCTCTTTCTTTTTCTCTTTCTCTTTCTCACTCACTCATGCACACACACCGTCCCTCACGCACAAGCAAACACTCCCAGCCGTGCCGCAAAGCAGGCCACACTCTGTCCCTGCGCGCGTGTGCACATTAAGATCCCAAATGCAGACAACGGCGATGGCGACGGTGACATGGGTTTCTGTGTCACCAACCCACGCTCGCTCGTTCAGCTGACCCATGGCCACGACCCTGGCCGGAGGTCAGAGGTCATCAATGGCACTAACCTCCCTCAAGCTCGTGACGTAAGAAATCGTGGGAGTGAAGAGCTGGAGGTGGAAAAACACAGACCAAAATAAAGCATGATAAATAAACAGATTGAATAATAATAATATTAAAGGAAGTAGATAAATATAGAGAAAAAAAGGAATGATTTGAAGCCTCAAAAAAGAGGAACAAGACCCCTTTATCATTATTTTTTACATGCTTATATAACTATGAATTTGGAAAAGAAGACTCCTATCCAAAAATGTCTTTATGTGCCACGTTTTGTTTATCTCTTGTGGTGCTTATTTTCTTTTCCTCCTCAGTGCTAATGAGAGAGAGATGGCGCGGAGATGTCGAGGATGCAGATTGTGACAGAAGTGGGTTTTAAGACCGTCTTCAGGTTGGCGGCGGTGGTGTGGGGTGGGGGTGGGGGGTAAGTGCCCTATGTTACCCCCATTCACTCCCTGGTAGGTCTCTCCCTGCCTCTGTCTGTCTGTCTTACTTTCTGTCTGTCTGTTCGTCCGTTTGCTTGTCTGGATGGCTGGCTGTCTTTCTGTCTGTATGTCTGTTTGTCTGTCTCTGTCTCCCTATCTATCTGTCTGCATCTCATTCCTTGTTTAATTACTGTATACACTTATCTATCACTTTCTACCCCATCCCTCGCGCTCTGAAACTCACAGCTGTCTGTAAACACTGCATTTAAGAGTTCGCTTGAAGCAGTTTGTTTTAATTTGCTGATGTTCCTCTATCACATCATTAAAAAGCGGATGAAAGGAATGTTTTCAATGATGTTGATGATGCAGCAGTGATGCTGCCAGTCGTAGTAAGCACACACTCTCTTTCATTCACTGTGTCATGCAGCATCTGCCTTGTATTGTCGATTTTGCTCACTGTTTGCTCTTTCTGTCTGTCTCTTTCTGTGTGTGTGTGTGTGTGTGTGTGTGTGTGTGTGTGTGTGTGTGTGTGTGTGTGTGTGTGTGTGTGTGTGTGTGTGTGTGTGTGTGTGTGCGTGCGTGTGTATGTGTGTGTGCGTGTGTATGAGCATGTGTGTGTTTCTGTACTTCTCTATGCTCCTCTATCTTTCTCTCCCTCTCCCTCCTCTCTACTCCCTCCCTCCCTCCCTCCCTTCCTCCCTCCCTCCCTCCCTCCCTCCCTCCCCCTCTCCCTCCATCCTTCCTCCCCTCCCTCTCCCCCTTCCATTACTCCCCCCTCCGTGATATTAAACGCGCCATGAATCGGCAACTTACGAGAGCGAGTAAACACAGACCCTTTTATTGGCCTGTTCGCCTCACCTGCCGCCCTCCTCCGCTCGCTAATTGCGCCCACGGAACTGATGTCGGTCGTGTAGCCTTCTCGTGTGTGTAAGTGCGTTTTCGAGAAAGGGGGAGGGAGAGAGGGAGGGAAGAAGCAGGGAAGGAAGGAGGGAAAGAGCGAACGCGCACGCGCGTGTGTGTGTATGTGCACGTGTGTGCACTTGTGTGTGAGAAAGAAAGAAAGAGAAAGAGAGAGAGAGAGAGAGAGAGAGAGAGAGAGAGAGAGAGAGAGAGAGAGAGAGAGAGAGAGAGAGAGAGAGAGAGAGAGAGAGAGAGAGAGAGAGAGAGAGACAGACAGAGAGAATATGATATGATATAGGAGAAGAGAGGAGAGAAGAGAGGAGAAAGAAGACAGAAGAGAGGGAAAGAGTTCGAGAGAGGGAAACAAAGACAAACTGAAACAAAAAGCAATAACGAGAACAAAAAAAGCGCAAAAACAAACAGACAAACAAACAAAGCGAACAATAAACCAAACAAAGAGAGAGCAAGCAACAAAGAAGAAGAATCACACGGGCAACATTACCGACATCTTAAAACAGTTTCGCAGCGAGAGGGCAGCAAGGAAGTGGAGTTTATTAACCTTACCATAAACGTCTTGAAGAAATGAGATGTTTGGGTGAAGATGCGCAGCGTGTGATGGATGAATGGAATATTCGTTTTAAAAGAGAGACATGAGAGAGAGAGAGAGAGAAGGAGAGGGAGAGAAAGAGAGAGAGGGAGAGGGGAGAGAGAGAGAGAGAGAGAGAGAGAGAGAGAGAGAGAGAGAGAGAGAGAGAGAGAGAGAGAGAGAGAGAGAGAGAGAGAGAGAGAGAGAGAGAGAGAGAGAGAGAGAGAGGGAGAGCGAGAGCGAGAGGAAGAGGGAAAGAGAAAGAGAGAAAGGGAAGGAGAGAGAGGGAGAGAGAAAGAGAGAGAGAAGGAGAGGGAGAAGGAGAGAGAGGGAGAGAAAGAGAGAGAAAGAAGGAGAGAAAGAGAGAGAGAGAGATAATAAACAAGAATGGGATGAAAATTAATTGAGAGACAGAATCTCTAAAACGATAGAAACAGCAAAAAAAAAAAAAAAAAAAAAAAAAAAAAAAAAAAAAAAAAAAAAAAAAAAAAACAGAAACAAAAGAAAAACGGAATATTTGTCGAAAAAAGACGAATAAAAAAACGAAATAAGATAACGAATCCGTCCCACGAACAGATTCGAATCATCCTCCCCCGAATCACCCAACCCCACCCGCCTCCGTCAAAAAAAAAAAAAAAAAAAAAAAAAAAAAAAAAAAAAAAAAAAAAAAAAAACCAACCCCAACTCAATCTCAAAAGTCGATCTCAACTTTCGCCAACTAATGCAACTGCAAATAGGGAAGAGTGTATTACATTATTCCATTCCTTCCCTTATCTTATCAAATTCCCTTTCGTAACCTAATCTCCATGAGAACCATAATCATCACCATACTCACGCGATGGACACCATACATCACTCTAATTGTATCGCGACCATATCCAGACACCTGCCCTCGCTATAATGAACCCTCGGCTTTAATGGTCACTTAACTGTTAAGGCGGGAAAGAAACACGGTATAATTACCTATGGCCCTTCTCTCTCTCTCTCTCTCTCTCTCTCTCTCTCTCTCTCTCTCTCTCTCTCTCTCTCTCTTCCTCCTTCCCTTCTCCCCCGTTTTTTTTCCATACACCTATTCTTATTCCTTCTTTCTTATTATGTTCGTTCCCTCCCCTTCTTTTGGCTTGGCTCTTTCCCGTAACGTTTCTTTCCTTCTAATTTTTACAACTTCTTCCTTTCTTTTACCTTCTTCCTTTGCTCTTTAATCCCTCCCTCTTCCCTCCTCTCTTTTCTGACTCTCCCCTCTATATCCTCATGTCCCTCTCTTCTCTTCTTCTCCCCTCTCCCCTCATCTTCTCTCTTCATATACCTCATCCCCCTTCCTTTCTTTTTCTCTTAGCCCTTCCCTCCCTGCTTCCCCCCTTTGCCCTTCCCCCTCCCCCCTCCCCCCTCCACTCGTCCTCCTCTTGCCATCCTCTTCCCCTTACCTTTCCCCCCTCCCCTCGCTCATCTGTAGCCCTTTCCCCCTCCATCTTCCTAGCTCTTCTCCCCTCCCCTCATCCTCCCCTTGTCCTCTCCCTCCATCGACCTCCTCCTGCCCTTCCCCTACCCCCCTCCATCGTCCTCCTCTTGCCCTTCCCTTCCTCCCCTCCTCCCCTCGTCCTCTTGCCCTTCCCCTCCTCCCCTCGTCCTCCTGTTGCTCTCCCCCTTCCCCTCGCCCCCCTGCCCCCCTCTCTCGTGTGGGTTCTAATAATGGGTTCAGAACACCAGCAACGAGTGACGTCATCCTCGGGCCGGAGATGGCGCGAGGGATAGAGCGTAGATCTTAATTTCGGGTTGAAGTGTTTCTATTTTCACAGTGTCTCTTTCTTTCTAGGTG
>NC_091560.1:29377260-29384760 GCF_042767895.1 Penaeus vannamei
TGTGACAAAATCCTTTTTTTAACTTCTTTTTCCTTCTCTTTTAATTCTTCTCTATATCATCACTACTTCTTCAAAATATTTTTGCCTTTTTTTACCTTCTTGGTTTCCCTTTCTTCTTATTTTCAGTCTTATTTTCCTCTTCTTTCTCCTCCTCTTCTCCTCGCTGTTGTTGTTGTTTTTCTTCTTTCTTCTCCTCCTCCCTCTCCTTTTCTTCCTCTTCCTCCTCCTTTTGCTCCCTCTTTTTACTTCTCTTCCTCCCTCTCCTCCTCCTCCGTTCTCTTTCATTTCGCTCTTTTCCTTGCTGTTGTTGTTGTTTTTCTTCTTCTATCTCCTCCTCATCCTCCCTCTTCTTCTACTTCCTTTTCTCCCTGTTCTTACTTCTCTTCCTCCCTCTCCTCCTCCTTCGTTCTCTCTCATTTCGCTCCTCCTTCTTCCTGGAACCTTGCATGATGATCACCAAATGCAACGTTCTGAATAATGACCGAAAGGCGGGATTTCAAAAAAGTTGCAGAACGAGGTAATAAAGAAACAATAATCTCTTTGTGATTGGGAATGGAAAAAGTGGAAGAAAAAGGTAGAAGAGGGAAGAAGAACGGAAGGAGAACAGAAGGAAAATAAGAGAAAGGTGAGGAACAGGGAAGGCGAGGAAGAAGAAGAGGAATAGCGAAGACGGGGGAGGAGAGGAACAGAGAAGGAGAAGGAGAGGAAAACAGAAGAATAGGAAGGAGAGGAACACAGAAGACGAGGAAGAAGAATAGGAACAGAGAAGACGAGGAAAAAGGAGAGGAATCGAGGAGACGAGGAAGGAGAGGAACAGAAAAGAAGAGAGAGGACTCTAAGAATGGGAGCCGTAGAAATCCGCACGAGAAAAAGAAAAAAAAAGACGAAAAGTAAAGAGGAAGAGGAAGAAGAGGAGGAGGAAGAAGGGGAAGGAGAGGCGGTCGATTCGTCCGGCTAATCAATTTATTCATGGGCCGCGAGAGCAAACCAGCTGCATCATAAGTAATTAAGTGCAAGTTCCTAATAAGGCACGCGATGTCCAGCGCAAGTTTATTACTGATGGAATCACAAATGCGAGTCAGATTTGCCCGCCTAATGTGGCACGCCGTCGGCCGAGCGCGCATTCAGTCGGCCCTTTCGGTGACGTCACAATTCCGCAAACTATCCGGTGTATTTGCGCTTCTGTTATATATTCATTTTATTTTAGTTGGGCGGCACAATTCCGCAAACTATCCGGTGTATTTGCGCTTCTGTTATATATTCATTTTATTTTAGTTGGGCGGCACAATTACGCAAACTATCGGGCGTCTTTGCGTTTGTTATATGTTTCTTTTTTTGTTGGACGCCACAGTTCCACAAACTATCAGGCGTCTTTGCGTTTCTGTTATATAATTATTTTCTTTTTTTTTTCACTGGGTGTCATAATTCCACAAAGTATCTGGTATATTTGCGTTTCTGTTATATATTCATTTTTCTTTTTGGGTTGGGCGTCACAATTCCTCAAACTATCGGGCGCCTTTGCGTTTATGTTATATATATATATATATATATATATATATATATATATATATATATATATATATATATATATATATATATATATATATATATATGTTTCTGTTATATATTCATTTTTCTTTTTTGGTTGGCCGTCACAATTCCACAAACTATCGGGCGCCTTTGCGTTTCTGTTATATATATATATATATATATATATATATATATATATATATATATATATATATATATATATATATATATATATATGTTTCTGTTATATATTCATTTTTCTTTTTTGTTTGGCCGTCACAATTCCACAAACTATCGGGCGCCTTTGCGTTTCTGTTATATATATATATATATATATATATATATATATATATATATATATATATATATATATATATATATATGTTTCTGTTATATATTCATTTTTCTTTTTTGGTTGGCCGTCACAATTCCACAAACTATCGGGCGTCTTTGATATATATATATATATATATATATATATATATATATATATATATATATATATACATACATATATATGTTTCTTTTTTTGACATCACAGTTCCACAAATTATCTGGCGTATATATTAATTTTTCTTTTTTTGTTGGACGTCACAATCCGCAAGCTATCGGGCGTATTTGCGCTTCTGTTATATATTTCTTTTTGTTTTTTATTGTTGGAATGGTGGATTTTTGTTGTGTTTTAAATCATATTGCGAGATTCGATCCCATTATGATTGTCAATATTGTTATACGCTCGTATGAGTTGTCTATTTTCGTATTTGTTTACGTTAATGTTTATCAAGACTTTTTGCATCCATGGTTCATTTCCTTTGGTCAACATAGATATGCAGTTCATACTTTTACAGTCATGACGTTGTCTTTACGCCTTTCTCCGATCTTTCTGGGAGTCATCATTAAGATATAATCTTTGGTAGCAATTTTAACCCAAATGCTACAACTCTAATCAAAACTACTGAATAAAAAAAAACAATAACAATAACAATAATAACCATCAAAATAGTGACCGAGGTGATTCCCTAATTATCATAATTACTAACTTCTAAATCGTAAAATAGCACCAAATCACCTGTTCCGTCTCAAGCCTTGGCACATGTTAACACGACTTTGAGGAAAAAGTCAAGAGTAAAAGTTTAATTGGTGGATGTGCCAATTACGATGGTGATGCCAATAATAATCATCTGTTTAATGACCCTGGCACTTCACCAATGAACTCATTAGCGAACTTTAAAATTGAGGAAAAAATATACTAAGGTCAAAATGTGAAAAAAAAAAGAAATAAATAAAAGTGCTATTCATACTTATACGCAAACCCCCCAACAGTTTCTAAATTATTAAAAAATAGAACACTCACCACCCTATTACTACGTGAAAATCCTTTAAAGCTACAAAAAGAAAAAAAAAGGAAGAGAAAAAACCAGCAAGGTTAAAATGTGAAAATGAAATAAGGTTAACAATGAGAAATCAGCCTTAACAACCCTGCTACTCTGTTCGTCTGTACAAAATCCCAACCTCTTCTAAATGATTAAGAAATACAATGTTCGTCCACCCACTCGCTTCTAAATAAGTCGAATAAAAAAGTGCCACTAAAATGAAATGGCCGTTGATAACATGACCTACAAGATACGGCGAAGTGATTTGATCGGATAATGTTCTTCACTCTAGCGAAAAATTGGATTTGATGTTTTACGTGTATTTTGTTTCTTTCTTTCGTTCTCCTCTCTCCTGATTTCTTTCTTTCTGCCTCTGTGTCTGTCTCTTTCCTTCTCCTCCTCCTCCTCCTCTCTCTCTCTTTCTTTCTCCTCTCACCCTTTCTTTTCTATTTTTTCCATCTTCCCCCGTCTTTCTTCCCCTCCATCTTTCCCTCTCTTTCTTCTCATTCTCTTTGAAAAATACACCTGGAGGCCGGTCTGAGCCACTCTTTAATTAGCGGGGCAAGTGAGGCGGGCAGTCTTCAGCAAAGGAACATTTCATCTCAACCACATAGTTTATGGTTTTTATTTTTTTATTTATTTTTTTTTTTTATTATTTTTTTTTTTTGCGACAGGATCAGCTGGGACTGACTCATGTTTTGTATGGCGTCTGGGCAAGAATTTCGACATTCGAGAGAGAGAGGGGAAAAAAGGTGAAGTTCTGTATGCAATATGTGATTATTGGGTTGCTTGTGGTTAGGAAGCGACCTTGTTCTATGACGTTTTGAAGATGGGTCGGCCCGATAAGAGCCAAGTACATCGTTACTAATTCCTCTTTTGCAAAGTCTAATTATTGGCAAGGCGATTGCTTATCTCCCGACCGTTGAATGAATCGGGACTTCGGACTCCACCCCGCACTCTTCTTTCGGAAAGTTATATTCACCACATTTTTTCTCTCGAAAATATCCAGACACTCCAAGAGCCAAGAGATTAAAACAAATATATCAAGACTGGCCAGCGGATTCCCTCCCTCCCCCTCCCCCCTCTCCCGTCCCCCTAGGTCTGTCTATCAAGGAACGATCGGATGTCCATTTTTTGTGAGCGTTCTCGCACGGGGGACTAATGTCACCGCGTTATCTGAATGTGCATAGCGACGAGGGACTCTGGCATCCCAAACGCCACTTGGAATGAGGTCTTTATCCACTCGTGAAAGGATGCAGACCGTGCCGCCGTGTCCCTTGAATCCCGCGCCTCTCATTATTAGCAAAACACAATAACAAATTTCCAAGTTTTTATTTATTCATCTATTCATTTCAGTGATATCCGGAGTCTTCCATCTCGACGACCACAAGCAAAGACAACACAAAACACGTGATACTTGTGGGCACATTCATATGCTGCGAGTCCCTCCCAGCATCAACATAATGGGACAGCTTTGTGATCTCTTTTACCCCGGTATGGCTTTACGGCAATGCATGGCTGATTTTACGGCACTGCATGACTCGCCCGACGAAAGGACGCGTTTTGCTTGTCTCTCCGATCATGCGATGGAAGACAATGGACTCCCTATCTACAATTATCCCTCGTCTATCGTCCATCTATCGAACATACTAATGCTGTTCTTTGTTACACTCCCGGCATATGTGTAGCGACATGCGCGTATAATTTAAAGCATAGCCGTAGACTTGAAGGGATTAGCATGCACATTCCATAGCAGGAACGCAGATGGTAAGGCAGACGAGAATTTCGCTTTTATTTTCTTTATTAGCCTAATCCATACTGATTGGTTGAAGGGTGTGCTGTGAAACCCAATTTTTTATGGAGTGTGGGTTTTTGACTCATCGCCAACACCTTAAAGATGTTCATGTTCATAATTTACGCAGAGTAAGCGTCTTTAATGATGTACGCATACCTGGCACTAATGGCTGATGATTATTGCTAAAAAAGCAGACAATCACACTAGTATTTTTGTGCGCAATTACTAAAAACGGATTGAATTAAAGATTCAAACACACCCGTCGGACGAAGCACAAGGTACCCCTCTGCAACCCCCCCCCCCCCCCCCGTTACGAGGTCAAGGCTGAGCTATATATAAGTGGCTCGAGTCTCGTCTCAAGTGTATCCTTATCGGAGGTCGACTTGATCACCCTCCAGACGCTCCCCCCCCCCCCACTCGCACACACTTCCCAGACGTTGCAGCCTCTCAACTTTTTTTCCGTTTCCTTTTCTCGCTCTTTTACTCCTTCTTCATCCCTTCTCCCTACATTCTATCTTTCTTTACCACCTTCCCCTTTCTCTTCTCCTCTACCGCATACAACACTCCTCCTTTTCCTCGTCTCATTATCCTCTTATCTTTTCCTCCTCTAGTGTATTCCTCTCCTCTCCTCCTTTTCCGCTGTATTTTTCTCCTCTCATCTTCCTCCTCCTCTACTGTATTCCTCTCCTCTTTTTCCTCCTCCTCAGCTGTATTCTTCTCTCCTTCTCCTCCTTTACCTCCTCTCCTTCTCCTCCTCTGCTGTATTCCTCTCCTCTCCTCCTCCTCTCACAACCTCCATCTCTGACTCAGGACGCCTTGCCTTGCCGCCCTGACTCACAAGACCGCAAAGGAGGCTTCCAGCAGCGACCGTTTAACCTTAAATGACATGCCACTCGTATTTGCAATAGGTCAGGGTCGTGTGGTCAGCCATCCGTGCTTGTGAGTAATGACTACACACATTCGATGACACTATTGTATTATGCTTTCCTCTCTCCTCCCTGATTTCTCCCTGACTTTTTTCTTTGGTATAATTATTTTTCATACCTTTGTATGTATTCATATATATATATATATATATATATATATATATATATATATATATATATATATATATATATATACATATATAGCGTTTAGATATATATAGCGCGGGAGCTCAGTCACACATACAAACACAGGCGGTATTGCAAAGGCATATACTAATATGCATATAAAACAGATGCATAAACACACGCACAGACACACACACAGTCACTCACTCTGACTCTCACTCACACACACACACACACACACACACACACACACACACATTCACTCCCTCCCTCCCTCCCTCCCTCCCTCCCTCTCTCTCTCTCTCTCTCTCTCTCTCTCTCTCTCTCTCTCTCTCTCACACACACACACACACACACACACACACACACACACACACACACACACACACACACACACACAGACGAGAAGGCGTCAACACCGTCCGTGAAGAATATACGGAACGAGACCTTAACAGCCACTCACGAACCCCAGAGGACCGTCTGACCGCCAGCTTTTAACAACTCGATCCCCGAACAATCGTTATGGGGTTTAACGACGTCTCGCCAGAACGTTAACGGCCGGATCACTTTCGCGATACAGTTACAGCCACCGCGAATAAAAAGCTAATGATAATAATAATAAGAGGAGAGAAAAAAGGAACACGTGAGGGCCTTCGGGACAATGAATGAGTAAGGTCGACGAGCAAGGTCAGGCATCGAGTTCTGACGATACGCAGACCCCGTCGGCCAGGCAGACACAGGCACACCAGACATCTTACCCCTTCCCCTTCCCTCTCCCTTTTCATCTTAGCCCCCTCCCTCTCCCCCTTCCCATGAAAAGGGAGAGTGAAGGCTGGGAGGGGGGGGGTTCTCTCCTTTTTCATCTTATTCTCCTCCCTCTACCCCCTTCCATCGTTCATGTTATCCCCTTTCTCTCTCCCTTTTCATCATATCCTCCCTCCCTGTCCTCTTTCCCATCGTTCATATCATCCCCCCTTCTCTCTCTCCCGTTTACCTCCTCGTCCCTTTACATTCTCCGTTCCCTCACCTTTCCCTTTCCCCTCTCTTATCATTTCCCCTTTCACTGCCCTTCCCCTTCTACCCCTTCACCACTTTCTCTCCACTCTTCCTCTTCTCTCCTCCCTTCTCCCTACCTCACCTCTTCCTACCACCTTCCCCTCCGTTCCTATCCCCTTCTCCCCACTCTTCCTCTTCTTTCTTCCATCCTCCCTACCTCACCTCTTCCTGCCCCCTTCCCCTCCCCCCTCACCCCTTTCTCTCCACTCTTCCTCTTCTTTCTTCCTTCCTCCCAACCTCACCTCTTCTCTTCTCCTTCCTCCCTACATCACCTCTTCCTGCCCCCTTTCCCCTTCTTCCCTCTCCATTTTCTCTCCACTCTTCCTCTTCTCTCTTCCTTCCTCCCAACCTCGCCTCTTCCTGCCTCTCCACCTCCCCCCCCCCACTCTTCCTCTTCTTCTCTCCTCCTCTCCTCCCTACCTCGCCTCTTCCTGCCCCTCCCCCCCGTTCCCATCCCCTTCTCCCCTCACCCCTTGCTCTCCACTCTTCCTCTCCTTCTCTCTTCCTGCCCCCTCCCCCCCGTTCCCATCCCCTTCTCCCCTCACCCCTTGCTCTCCACTCTTCCTCTTCTTCTCTCTTCCTGCCCCCTCCTCCCCCCCCTTCCCATCCCCTTCTCCCCTCACCCCTTGCTCTCCACTCTTCCTCTTCTTCTCTCTTCCTGCCCCCTCCCCCCCCGTTCCCATCCCCTTCTCCC
>NC_091560.1:29387260-29391011 GCF_042767895.1 Penaeus vannamei
TAGGAAGGAGAAGAAAGAGGGTGGAGGGGGAATGGGGCAGAGCAAGGGGAGAATAGGAATTGAAGTGGACGGAGGAGGGAGGAGGGAGAAAAAAGAGAAGCAGAATGGAATGAGGGTGAAAGAAGGTTTGAAAGAGAGAGACAGGAGGAACGAAGGATGAGGAAGGGAGGATGATGGTTAAAACAGGAGGGACAAAAGAGGGCGAAGTAAAGAAGACTGGACGAGAGAGGGCGAAGGAAATAAGGAGGTAGGAAAGAGAGTAAGAGAGCGAGAGAGACAGGAAGCGGGAAGAAATTGAGTGAACTAGAAAATGAGTATGGGTGAAGGGGAGAGAGAAAAAGAGAAAAGAGAGAGAGTAGCAAAAGAGGATGAAGAAGAGAAGAAGGGGCGAAAGAACGGGAAGTTGAAAGGAAAGAGGGAGTTACGAAAGAGGGAAGATGAGGAAGAAAAGAAAATAGAGGCAAAAGAAAATGAAGAAGAGAAAGGTACTAAAAATAGCGATGGAAAGAAATAGAGCTACGAGGAACCACAAAGAAGATAAGGAGGAGAAGCAAAAGAGGACGATGATGAGAAAAGAGAGGGAAGGAGAGAAGGAGGAACGAAGGATCTGCAAAGGATCTAAGCTGGAACGCCCTGGTCAACGCCTACAAGCAAGCAAGCAAATCCACGCTGTCATCTGCCAAGGCTGTTAATTAGTATGGACGTTGATGGCGGTAAATAAACTTTTTTGTTTCTTTCTTTCATTTGCATAAAACGGCTCTTTAGATATCGCCTCTGACCTCCGAGGGATCGAAGTGTGTGCTTGTTTGTGTGCGTGTGGGTGGGTGTGTATTTGTTAGTTTGTGTGTGTGTGAGTGTTTGTGTGGGTGGGTGTGTATTTGTTAGTTTGTGTGTGTGAGTGTTTGTGTGCGTGTGGGTGGGTGTGTATTTGTTAGTTTGTGTGTGTGAGTGTTTGTGTGGGTGGGTGTTAATTTGTTTCTTTGTGTGTGTGCTTGTTTGTGTGCGTGTGGGTGGGTGTGTATTTGTTAGTTTGTGTGTGTGAGTGTTTGTGTGGGTGGGTGTAAATTTGTTTCTTTGTGGGTGTGCTTGTTTGTGTGCGTGTGAGTGGGTGTGTATTTGTTAGTTTGTGTGTGTGAGTGTTTGTGTGGGTGGGTGTAAATTTGTTTCTTTGTGTGTGTGCTTGTTTGTGTGCGTGTGGGTGGGTGTGTATTTGTTTCTTTGTGTGTTTGTGTGTGCTTGTTTGTCTGTGTGTGTTTGTGCGTGTGTGTGCTTGTCTGTGTGGGTGTGTGTATTTGTGTGTGTGCTTGTCTGTGTGCGTGTGGGTGTGTGTATTTGTGTGTGTGCTTGTCTGTGTGCGTGTGGGTGTGTATTTATGTGTTTGTTTGTTTGTTTTATGTGGAGGATTTTGGAAATGAAGAGAAAGAAGAGGAGAAGAGATTGCATGGGAGACGATAAAAAGGAAGAGGAAGAAATTGAGGAGGAGAAGGATGAGGAATGAAAGAGGGAGGAGAAGGATGAGGAATGAAAGAGGGAGGAGAAGGATGAGGAATGAAAGAGGGAGGATAAGGAAGATAAGAGAACGGAATAGGACAATAAGGATGAGGAGGAAGAAAAGAAGAATAAGGAAAGGAAGAAAATTGAAAAATAAAATTTAAAAAAAAGTCGAAAAAATCCAAACATCCAAGAAATAATAAAAAAAATACATGCAAAACAGCCAAAATGAAAACAAAGAAACCAGACAAACACACAAATACATCCCCCCCCCCGCATTTATATGACAGGGCAGAGTCGGCGCCCGGCAACCTCACTCCGGCATTGAGGTCAGCCATTTACCAGACAACCCATAAGAAAATAAATATGTATATGAAATTTTGTTCTAATATATATTTCTCCTTGTCTGTCGCGGAAGACGAGATGGCGAGGGTCAAGGGCGTAAAGGTGTTTAAGAAAATGGAAAAGGAAATTTAAAGACAAAGGAAACGAGGAGAAGAGGAATGGAGAGAGAAGAGAAGAGAACAGGTAGGAATTATTACGTATTGTGTAGACGAGGGATTATTTTCACGTTTCTGATTGTCCCTTTTTGATTTCAAGTCTTCATTTTCCCTTTCATGTCTGCCAGAGAAATACTTGACATATAAATAATAATAATAACAAAAAATAGAAAAAAACAAATAGATAAAACAAAGATAAATAAAAATCATAATAATAAAAACATATAGTAATAGTAACAAAGAATAATAGTAGAGAGAGAGAGAGAGAGAGAGAGAGAGAGAGAGAGAGAGAGAGAGAGAGAGAGAGAGAGAGAGAGAGAGAGAGAGAGAGTGAGAGAGAGAGAGAGAGAGAGAGAGAGAGAGAAGTGGTTGAAGTAGGGTAGGTTTTGTGCCGGAGATAGAGATGGCAATGATAAAGAAGAAGAATGAGAGGAAGAAGAAGAAGAGAAAGAAAATCTTGACAAGGTTTACTCGCCAAAAATTAGCATTCTAAACCTTTGACTGAAACAAAACATTACTCTAAAAATCATTTTTATTTCCATATTTTGGTCGAACAGTTGAATTTATTTTGACTTGAATTACATATTTATTTTTGCATTATTCATCGCCGTTCCCATGTATATCTCCGTTGCATATATAGTGTTGCAGAGAGTTCTTGCAATGTTTACCCAAGCGAGATAAAATCTTCCTTTGTTTTAGTCCTCGGAACAGAATCATCTTTTTTTACTTATTTCTTATTTTCAAAGTGTAAACATCACTACCACCTTTACAATCACCAACAAAATATAAAAACGCTACACGGGAAAAGAAATGACATTAAAAAGATCAAAACCAGCCCCCCCCACACACACAAAAAAAGATAAAAAGTAAAAAGTAAAAAATAACAAATAAAAACAAATGCATTAACAAATAAAGGAAAGCATCATGATAAAAAATAAGACGTTTTAAAACAACAAAACAACAAACAAACAAAGAGGGACCTCAGAAGCACCTTTTTAAAATTACGATATTTAAAACCCACCTCAACGCTCGCATCTCCGGTAGCGAGAAGTGGAACAAGGTCACAGTCCTGACTCCTAAAAAAATAAATAAATAAATAAAAAGATAAAACAAAAACTTTATAGCTTTTTGGTTCGTCATAAATCCTGTGATCGGTTTTATTTCTTTATGTTAATTTGCAATAAAACGAAGGCGGTGACCGTAGAAAAGTGGGAGGAGTTATGGGGCGTTATGCAAAGTAGCTGCAAGATAACAACTTTATTTATTTGTTTATTTGCCTATTTATTATTTGGGCTTTGTGTTTTATTTATTTATATATCTATTTTTCTTGCTGAAACTATTTATGGATACTGGAAAGTTGACATGTTGTTTTCTGCCGATCGAATTTGCAACTGATTTTATATATATTCCTTAATAAAGTTGTGAAAAGAAAGATAATAGTCTTATTTTCCTTCTCCTCCTCTTCTTCTTCCTCTTCCTTCTCTTTTTCCTTCTCCTCCTGCTCTTCTTTTTCTTCCTCCTTTAGAGATTAGAGATACATATTAAAGATAAGGTTTATACCCGGTCATGATAGACAATGCAATTTTTTTCCTTCTCCTCCTCCTGCTCTTCTTCTTTTTCTTCTCCCTTTTTCTCTTCCTTTTCTTCCTCAAAGAAAAAAAAATCGGAAAATGAATGACCGTAATAAATTCATACCAAAAACTGATGCATTTACAGGGTATTAGGAAATGCGATGGGAGAGAGAAAGAGAAAAGAAGAGA
>NC_091560.1:29396511-29399011 GCF_042767895.1 Penaeus vannamei
AAAGTGAAGGTTTTATGGGCGCACATTCGAAGTACTGTAGCAACAACAGCAACAATGGTAATCATAATGGTAATGTATACTGGAACTCTGGGGGAGGTATGTGCTATTTTTTTTATACCACTGCTAATGAAAATGTTTAAAAAGTGTCTTAAGAATGCATAAAAAAACTAATTTAAAGCTATATGGTTAGATATATGGTAAGCCCCCTGTCATATATACATTATATAGTAGATAATGAAACTGTATACACGTGAAATATGACCTTTACCGCATGGAGATATATACCGCACGAAGACCATAAAAACTCATCGGTGTATGGCGAGTGATTATAAATTGTAAACAGAGTTGCTTATGCTGCGTTATCCGTCCGTGTATTAAGTGACTGCCATCCGTCTTACACTACCTGCTCGCCACTCCCCTTACACACCCAGAGACACAGCGCGTCGGTATCGGTGAATATCAAATATTTAGGCGGGTCTCGATATGAATAGACGAGTGAGAATGCCCTCGTGTTTGTGTCTGTCTGTATGGATGCCCCTCTATGCACACATGCGGTCCCCATTTATTCCGTGGAAGTGCTTTCGCGTGCATGGTCCCCCTCTCCCCCCCCCCCACTCACCAGTCCCTTTAAAGTTTCGACATCCTCGCGCGTGCATGTGTGTGGCCGTGGCACACTCAGGAACCCGACCGGCAGCATCTCCTCTCCCCCTCCCCCCCTCCGACACCCCCGGCATCCTCCAGCATCCAGGCAAGACCACCATGCCGCATACATCATTAATGGGCTCAGCTTCCCGGCATACCAATGCACCTTGCACGCCAGTTTTTGCTCCTCAAAGCTTGCCCGGATCCACGCTACGAATAAACCCCGCTACTTATTTTTTTTTCATTTGCTTATTCGTTTTTCTCTCTTTCCCTCATTTCTTTAAAGACAAGCAATATGATACATTATTGGGGAAACCAACGCAGATCTAATGCTAAAACCTCGGGGCGATTTGGAAAACAGAAGGTATTACACAAATCTATACAAAAGAAAGACGAAAACACAGAAAGTAAAAAAAAAAAAAAAAAAAAAAAAAAAAAACATACACACACACGAAATGTATATAGAAACTGCATATCTGAATACAGTTTTTTTACGGAAAATGGCACACGATCGGAGAATTTCCACTTTGATTTATTTGAAGAGATATGTAGGTCGAATGTGAATTTCCTTTGCCTGTTATAACGCACACGATCGGTCGACGGCAAAGGCCAAGAGGAAAGATGGAGAGAGGTGAGGGAGAACAATGAATGACTGAGTGACGGAGTGGTGGAGTTGTGGCCGAGGGCGATGGGGTGAGGTGGGAGGGGAGAGTAATTGATGACTGAGTGACGGAGTGGTGGAGAAAGTTGGAGTGACTGAGTAGCGGATGGTTGGGAAAGATGGAGTGACTGAGTGGTGGAGTTGTGGAGAGGAGAACAATGAAAGATTGAGCGGTTGAAGAGAAATATGGAGTGACTGTGTGATGGAATAGGGGTGGAGAACGACAGAGAAATGAGGGAGAACCAGTAACAGACTATTGGAGTCACTGGAAAGAGTAATGAAGTGATGGAGAGGATATTAGAGAGGAGGATGTGAGAGTACGGAGAACCGAGGGAGTGATGGAGGAGAGAAATGTGAGGGAGGAGATTGATGGGGTGATGTTGGAGGTGATGAACAAATGGCCTGATAGACTAACGGAATGGTGGAGAGATGGCGTGGTGGTGGAGAGTTAATGTGTTGGCGGAAGGAAACGGTAGACGGAAGGGAAACTGAGTGATGAATGGTGATAGAATAATGAAAGGAAATAAGAGAAAAGCCAAATGAACGAGAAAAGAGAAAACGAGATAAAGGAAAACCATTGGCATAGAGGTGGCGATGAATTGTCTATACACACACACACACACACACACACACACACACACACATACATATATATATATATATATATATATATATATATATATATATATATATATATATATATATATATATACACACACACACACACACACACACACACACACACACACATATATACATATATATATATATATATATATATATATATATATATATATATATATATATATATATATATATACATATACACACACACACACACACACATATACAAATCTAAAATTCATTTCGTATCATACTAGTAAGTAAGAACTAAATAAACAAAGAAATGAAAAAATAGCATCTCGGCGCCTCATCTACTTTACAATGCAACATAATGTGTGTGTGTGTGTGTATGAGGAAATGCTAGAGTGAATAAAAACTCCAAAAAAAAGGATTTTATCAAAAAGGGAATATACATCAACAATACAAAATAGTGAATTGGCGAACAACAAAATAAAATAGTAAAATAGTAAATAATGGATTAGAATAACCTATGAAAAAGACAATAAAGAAAAAAACAAGAGAAAAGGCCCTGCGATAGTCCACACAGCCTAAGCCTTGTAATCCAATATGGCG
>NC_091560.1:29429011-29431511 GCF_042767895.1 Penaeus vannamei
AAGCATTTAAAGGAACGATTCGATGTGACGTGGAAGGGTTCGCCTGTTACTGCACTGCCCTTATACGAAAGTAAAAGGGGGAAGATTGTAATAGATACAATCGTAAAGTGAAGACGGTTACATGAGCTTCGATGCGATAATGGAGTTGAAGGCATAACTTGAGTGAAACTAGAATACCAGCTTTTTTAAAAACAGTTACACACGTTCTTTTACGTGATGACATTAACCTCTTCCTTCCACCGTACTTTCTTTTTCATTAGACCGATTTGCCAGCGGCTAATAGCACGTGCATCATTTCACCTCGGAGTGACCCGCTTTTCTCTAATACAGCAACAGTAAGAGAGAAACAGACATTTACGGCACACTATCGGTCGATCGGCAGGAGGTTGCTTGGTCACCCCCAAGGCCCGAGATAATGGGAAAGCGTGTCCCCGGGTCATTACCTGTCGTCCAGGCGTCGGGTGTCGCCTCCACGCCGCCCGACTTCCTTTTCCTTCTCCGCCGTCGGCCCTCCGCGCCTGTATTTCCGCCTTCCGGTTCTTACCCTTTAAACTGTTTTCACTTTCTCTTCCCACGACTTTTTCCATGATGGTATTTACTTTCGTTGTAGTTTGAACTCGACCGCGTTTCCCTACACTTTACAATAAAATTATTTACAGGTTGTGGTATGTTTCTTAACAAACCCATCAACCCTGTATTACACGTACCTTTCCTTCCATACCAAATGCATTCCAAGTCGCGGCGCCATCTGTAATCCCGCTTCACTTTTCATCAGTTCTTACGAGTCTGTCTGCTCCATGCGACACTTTCGAAACACCTGCACACTTTCATTTCGCTTCATTCCTTTGCCGGGCATGATGGATTTTTTTTCTATGTTCATGAAGGATGTGTTAATTCCATCAAATTATTTTGACTTTCTCAATTGTTTTCAACAGTTATTTGCCCACATCTACAATTCGTAACTAAAAGCATACTGAGCAGAAGAAGACGAAGACAACGAATTTAGAAATGTAAATATATAACGTTAAGAAAAGAAAAGAAAAAACTAATATTTATATGATTCATCACAGCACTGCAGAAAACCACTTCTACTCGCGTTTTGTCTGAATCAGGTGCGTATACAGAAAAAGAAAAAGAAAAGAAAAAAAGATAGAAAAAAAAACTCTGAAAATTAAACCTCCCGAGTCTTTCTCTGCTCAGTGGCGATGGTTATCAGCGGCGACTCCCCGGGACAGCTCGAGGAACACAATAATGCCAAGGATGCAGATGGAGGGTGATCGATGGGGACGAGTTGTCGCGACTGGCCACGTCTGGAGGAGAAGGTGGTGGGAAGGGGGAGAAAAAAAAATGGGGAGGAGGGAAGAGAGAAGGAAATGAGGTGGTAGCAGATGAGGAGAGGAGATAGGAAAGGAGGAAATGGGGTGGAAAAAGATGAGGAGGAGAGGAAAGGAGGAAATGGGGTAGAAACAGATGAGGAGGAGATAGGAAAAGAGGACATAAGGTGGACATAGAGGAGGGTGAGGAGGAAATGTATTAATGCGTGCAGGAGGAGGATAAAGAGAGGAAAAAATAATTGTGAAAATTGTGGAAGAAAATGTATAGAAATAGAAACATAAGGAGAGGGGAAAGTGAAAGATATGAAAAAAAGATAAATATTCCTACCTCGCTATTGAAACCCGGAAAGGGAATATGTTCCTCCTTCGAAAGACAAAGCCCTGGTGGGGTTTCCTTGTCTTTAAAGCTGTGATTTAGGTCAGCGATGTTCGGGATATCCATGTATCAAAAGACTCCAGTGTCGCGTAAACATAATTCTGGTTGTGATATCTAACCGATGTCTATATCAGCTGACCGAACGAAAAATAGAGTAAATGAAGTGAGGAGAACTTAGAGCAAAAGAAAAATGAAAAAATAAACAACTCAGATTTTCACGTAAGCTAAGGAACAAAAATTGACTACATCCTTTTCTTGTCAATCTCAAGGTAGGTACAACATATTGTCCTAAAGTATATGTATAAATATCAACAATTCAAACAGATATATACGAAACCAAAGGAGTATCTTTTTCAAGGCGTGATTATATCCGTGTGACAACCTGCACGTCTCGGAAGAAAAATGATTCCTTATGCAGTTCAAGTCCGGACGATAAGAGTCCAAGGCTTGACCCCAAGACGCCAACTACATGTCAAGCAGTGAGGGCAGAATATCAACTCTCTTACTCACTCTCTTTCCCTCGTAGTATCTCGTATGTTGAGTCAACCGAGCTTATGCTGTGTTGATCTTTCCATGTGCAGATATTATCCAATGCGTCACAACAACAATTTCTTTAAATCATCTCTTTTTACCGTGCTATTTCGCTGCAGACGTTTGCCTCAGCCCAGGGTTCAGACCTCAGTCTAACCTTTGGATACCTTCTCTTCTTTTCTTCCGTGTTTTGTGGTGTCTTTGTAGCCTTGCAGTGTTGTTAAACCTCTTCGATTGTTGTGATTGTATATTGTTTTAT
>NC_091560.1:29436511-29439011 GCF_042767895.1 Penaeus vannamei
GTAAAATAATAAAAGATTTACGCACATAATAACTGCAAGGTCTATTGTTACGGCAGCCGTTATAAGCACCAACTGCGCTAGAGCTACGGCAGTTCATGCTTGGGTTCCGTTTTCGAATTCTACAAAAATGGCGGGCGACGCGAATAACCAACCTAACCTTAGAAATGCACCCCCACACTAGTTTTGGATGCATAGAATAATTCTCCAATAGCTTTCGTCGTGTTTCGAAAGAATCTAGCAGTTCATTTCCTTCGCAAACGAAGCACAACTACGATATCAGTCTCAATAGCTGGGGAGGGCAGGGTAGGCCTACATATCTGGGAATTTCGAGAAATATCTGTAGAATACTAGTAAGCATAGTACATTAACACATTTCCGGGTTGTATAAGGGGTCTCCGCCCCCTTAAACCCACTTTCAGGAGGGGCTGCCGCCCCCCTCCCCCCCACATGGTCTACAAAATCTTCACCTCGTATGTTCCGGCATGAGAGGGCCCAGACCCAAGGACAATTTTAAATTCATCTTACCTGAAGCATCAACTTCAGACGGGCCAGACTGCGGATCACTGGGATCGTCGGGGTATTCCGGGTCGTTGTTGGCGGAAATTGCGATCGCTTACAGCAAAGTTACACTGCTTTCTTATTTTTTAAATCCTTTTCCATGCACCACAAACTCACTGGTGTCTTGTCAGTTCTGTAATGACACGATGTCTTACAGAGCGGACATTGTTTTTCTATTGGCAGTACATTGTGATGTAGATTTAGTAAGCCTGCTTCGTTATTTTGTTGACATTTCGCAGTGAAATAGAAATATTTATTCTCACAACCTACACACTGTCTAGCCATGATGCAACTGATTTGAATTTCAAACGGCTTCTCCTAGGCCCAGCTTCTGTCGTCACGTGATGATCTATTCCATATCTGATTGGTTCTATTGAGTGTCTATGTTCACGTCACATGAACGCAGGAATCTAATTGGCTCATTCATACCATTCCTACCTGGACTTACGTTCTGATTGTTGGAAGACTATACAGTATTAATATCAGACTATCTCAACTTCATAAAAAGAAAAGAAAAGAAAAACACTGAGGTCATTTATAATATAATTTATCCCATAAGGAACATATCAAATTTCAGCTCACTTAAATGACACAAGTGATTTTTTTATATATATATCAGATACGTATTACCTGCAGAGTACGTCTTTCTTTCTTTTATAGAGTTTTAGACTATAAAATGCAGAGTACGGCGCTTCGTCCTTCTGCTGGCCCAGGCTATCGGGACAGCATTGTAACGTAAACAAAACATTCCAATATTTTTTTTTTTTTTTCCTCATTCCATCGACATGTAATTCCTTAAGCCATTTTAATTCCTCAAAACATTTCAGTAACTCATAACTCTATAAGCATAAAAGAAAGTAATAGAGTTTAACGAATTAGACATATGATATTTCTATATTCATTTTAAAAGTATTTGATATCACTTCCATACGACATACGACTCGGCAGTGGAGGACAGACATGAATTCAATTCGTGAATAAAAGAATTAACAACTGGAAAAGTGGGGAGGGTAACTGTAACGCACACACACACACACACACAAATGTGTGTGTATGTGTATATATATGTATATACATATACATATATATATATATATATATATATATATATATATATATATATATATATATATATATATATATATATATATATATATATATATATATATATATATATGTGTGTGTGTGTGTATGTGTGTGTGTGTGTGTGTGTGTGTGTGTGTGTGTGTGTGTGTGTATCTGTATCTGTATCTATCTATATATCTATCTATCTATATATATATATATATATATATATATATATATTTATATATATATATATATATGTTTATACATATATATATATATACACATACATATACATACATATGTATATATATATGTATATATATATATATATGTATATATATGTATATATATGCATATATATATATATATATATATATATATATATATATATATATATATGTATATGTGTGTGTGTGTGTGTGTGTATGTATATATGTGAATCTATGCACACAAGCACACACATACGCAGCGAACACACGCTTCGTATTCAAGAGACTTCATCAAGAGAGAGGATGTTACTTTTTCTCTTTTTGAGATGAAAAGTAGGAAGGCTTCCTGTTGCAGCGCAAGACGTAAGTTGTAGCCGTACTTTATATATTTATTTCGGTTTCAAATATTGTTGACAACCCCTAAGGTACTGCAAACATAAAACGTAAGAAATCGAGATATTTGTATTGAAGTATACACTCGTTTTCGGGTTATCTGTTGATTTTTTTTCACCATTTGGAATAGTGATCGACCCTGATAAAACCTACAAGCAGTAACGCCCCTCTTTTCTATATCATTGTATTTGTTATCTGCTCTTTCAGGTTATTTGTTCTGCGTTGGTTATACACCGTCGAGCTCGTTAGTAAACAATCGCCTTATCATTTGA
>NC_091560.1:29444011-29449011 GCF_042767895.1 Penaeus vannamei
CCAACACGTAACAATACAAGTTTTTTTTTTCTTTTTAGGTATAAGTTATGTCACACGCCTGGGGATGCTCGTACGGCCCGCTCGCACCGCCAGATGCAGCGTGGTGTCGGAATGGCGACGAGGAACTGAACCACAGCCGCAGCTAGGGACAGAGGAAGGAAAGGAACGAGGCTGGAGAGAGCTTTCCCCTTTTTTCCACGGGCGTTTCCCCTTGGGTCCGCAGGTCGCTCCCCAGGCATGATCTGTGTGCTATGGAGGAAAAGACCGGACAACAGAAGTGTATAGCATGAAAGTAGTTTTCTTGGGTATAAGGGCGACTATATACACACACAACTGGAAGAATCTGATCCTTGCTCGCACAGGCATGCAACGGCCCCCCTCGCGACGCCCTTCCTCCTCCTCTGCCGCCGCCGCCAGTCTCCTTCCCTCCGACTCGAGATGTCTGGAGGCCGAGCTCCGGCGGTCGAGGAGGAGGAGGCACCGCCCAGAAGAGCTCCTCGTTTGTCTTTTAAGTTTGCCATCATCATAGGCTGGTCGCTGGGAGTATCTTTAAGTTATTTTGACTGGTTTATATACAACGTTGGCTTCTTTTTGGCTCCTGTTTTTTACAGTTTGGTACTCGAGCAATTCCAATTTCCAGAGAATCCCTCGCAATTTTTTGGTGTGTGTGAGAAAGAAAACATTTCGTATCCAGCACTGTTATGCATACAAATGGCAATGTCCATAGAAAATGAGTTTGTTGATCAAGCATCGTTTTAAATTTCCACTCCCTCAATTTTGTTTTTGTTTTCGTAATTTTCACGTTTTATCTTATTTACAATACACTTGCACGCAGCTTCACCGGGACCGGCGATCAGGTAACATCAGCGGTTCCCAAGGCTGTGAATCTTGTACAAAATACTCCTGGATACTTACAGCCAACAGCCATTGCACTAATCCGCCTGTCACGGCAAAAGTTCAAACATGCCAATATTAAACAGGTACAATATGTGCCCGTTTTACTTATATTTTTGTTAATAAAACATACTGATAGTCCAGATGAAACAGACTCGACACACGCATACACACGCCGGTAAACATCAACTACCAACAAATATCCCGCTACCGGTCAAAGTGAGCCTTTTCCACCTCTTCTGATAACGGCTATTTTCTCCGTGTTGTGAGTAGGAAAATCGTCCCTATCAACGTGTGCGGCCGTGGCTTACTAAAGCGGGTTTCGGGACAAATAAATGCACCGCTAAAAGACTAGAGGGTTTGATGAACGAACATCTCGTCCTGCTCCCGCCTTGGCCGACGCTGTTGGACTAGAACCAGCTAAAATAAATTTGGGAAAATACTTAACAGTCATCCAATCATGAATATAATTACAGACAAAGACTAACCTAAGGGTAAAATGATATGTACAATATAGATTGCTTACTCAATCTGATCAAAGGCGAAATATGAATGTGCACCTTTTGATAATATGTGCCATGATCACATAGAAAAATAAGAATTTGTGCTCACAACTTAAACCACGTGATTAATTAGAATATCAACGCTTTTTTCTCGCTTAAAGAGAAGTAAAGAGTAATGCAGCACAAAACAGCAGACTTACCCTATGACCACTTAACAGCAAATGGGAAAGTAAGCCCTTCGGTTCAGTCGTTTTCTTTCACACCAGCACAGAAAATGGGACAGCAGCACGGCGGCGCTTGCCACGCTGACACTTCGAAGCTACTGGGGCACTTCCATAATAATTATATATTACTGTCACTGGTGCATATGTTGTACATCTTACCAGTAATATATTATACAGAATGAACACCATCATCTTTAAATGATTGAAAATACTATTTTACAAACTTTTAAACAAGGTTTGGAAGAGCAGAGAACTTGTATTCCATTGAAGTGAGAACACAGCTTCTGTACGGATTATTATTTTGTAACTCTGCACTTATCTACTATACCTTCTTGACGGTCCATACATTGAGTCCAGGGTAATCAGTCACAATACTGTATCACAGACATTTCCTCTCATAGTCCTGCACGGCCGCAACGTACTGTATTTTCAAGCTTCATATTTAAAATCCCATTTTGGTTTTGGTTTTATCTCTAAGTAATCGTTAAACAGTTCTGCCTACATCAGCGGGAGGTCCGGCTCAATACATCTATTAACAATCGCTCTGATGATACAAAAAAGTTACAATATGTAAAATCCCAACAATAATCCAGATGAATCAATTAACCCCAAATGTTTAGTTACGCTAATTCAATATTTGTGCTTCATGACCCATCAGCAGCCATGCACGCAGACTTCGCATGGATCGAGTCTCCATGGACGATTGAGGTCCGCCTCGCCAGGGCTTCGAGGGGCGTGAGGCTCCTGCCGGGGGAAGCTCCATCAGGGGGCTCCTTCGGCCCTGGCTGGCGCGACCTTCACTCACACACACACTAAACACTAAATAACGAGGATGTCCACCAACACCGCATCCACAGCTTCAGGGGGAACAGTGTACTTTTTTTTCTCTCTCCCTCCCTCTCTTTCTCTCTCCCTCTCTCTCTCCTTTTTCCGAGGTTTCACCTCCAGCGTCTTTACGCACTTTCCTCCCCTCCTTCTCCTCCTCTTCTCCCACATTCTTCTCATTCTCCTTCGCCGTTTTTCCTGTTTCTCCTCCTGCTTTACTGGGTGATGGGTGGTTCTCCTCGAACTTCGGACTTGAGCTTGACGAACTCCTTGGCCACCTCGTCGTTGGTGCGCTGGCTCAGGATGCGCAGCACCGTCCACCCCGTCTCGTCCATGTGGCACCGCTTGCCCAGGGACAGCCACGTGGCGCACGATCCCTGCGGGGGAGGAGGGCCGTTAGGGGCTTGCTTAGGGGGGGGGGTGGAAAGAGGGAAAAGGAAAAGAGTGAGAGGGAGTGGAGGAGAGGGAGAGAGAGGGAAAGGGAGAGGGGGAGAGGAGGAGAGGAGGAGAGGGAGAGGGAGAGAGAGGGAAAGGGAGAGGGGAGAGAGGGAAAAGAGGTAAGGGGCAAAGGGAGAGGGAAAGGGAGAGAGGGAGAGAGGGGAAGAGGGAGAGGGAGAGGGGTGGAGATAGACAGATAGATAGAGAAGCAACAAAACAACATGAAAAAATGACTGTATATCATTAAGATTCTTAAAGCAAATATATAAAAAAAGAAAAAGAAAAGCGAATACCAATATTTCTCATTCAAACCTAAACACAATCATAAAAGAAATTCCTTCCTCCATTAAAAAAACAACAACTTCGACATCAAATATCAGAAAAAAAAAAACAATCGTCTGTTCACGGCACCTGGTCGACGATGTCCCTGAGCTGGAGCACGGCCACGCCCACCAGCCGGTCGTCGCGAGCGAAGCAATAGTCCTTGATGCAGATGTGGAGTTCGAAGCTGTCGGGCCCCTCCTCGCTGCCGATCAAGCTGGGGAGGAAGGAAGGAGTTATAGGCCGCGTTAAAAGACTTCTTTTGGGGCTTTGTTGTGAATCTTCTTTTGGGGTCTTACTGATGTTGCAAATAGTTTATGTTGATGAAACGAGCTGAATGAAGGATGATTTTTACACACTGTGCAACCTTCGCAGTATCATGATGAATATCTCTATTCTTATCAAGTTCGGTAAAGATCATAATCCAGCAAACGGGGAATTGGGGCTCTCAAGCGAAATCCCAAAGCGAAAATCAGAAACCAAAGAGTCCCAAAGCCCTGATCTTCCGACGGTACTCACAACTGGACACTCTCGTTGAACTTGGGCGACCAGCTGTTTGACTTGGACTTCGTGGCGAACTTTCTCTTCTTGTCGGCGAGGTGCGGCCCGATCAGGTTCACCTCCACGAACGGCCGGAACATCCCGCCCGCCGTCGTCGGCCACCGGAGGTCGTTCGCCGCCACCACTGCGCGGGGAAGGGAGGGGGAGTAATGGAGGCGTTTATTATTAAACAGATATGATAATATTTACACGGGGGAATATCTCCTGTCCTAAAATTAATATATCACCCTTGGAGTCGGAATGCGTGACAACAATAATTCATAACAGAAATATTTCATTTTTATTCAAAACTTCTGCCTTTCATTGAAAAAACAAAACAAAAAAAACACATATCAGTGAAATGAATTTCGACTTTCTTGTGTTCTTAAGCCTCCCTTTATCTTGATCAAAGCACATTTCCCCATGCAATATCCGATTACTTGTAACAAACATCTTCCTTTAAGAAATGGACCTAGCGAACCAGGGGATCCAGAGCAACCAGGACAACTCACCCTTGACGTTGATGCGCTGTTCTCCCGTACCCGGGTGCGTGTACAGGTCCACTTGCACGCTGATCTCGCCGACGGTGCCTTCCTCTGTAGAGCCTGCAGAGGGAGAGGGCGTTAGCGGGGGCGGGAGTGGGTGCTGCTTGCGCCTGGGGAGTTGTGCTCGCTCGCTTTGAGGAGGCACAGTTTGGTCCTTCTGTCAGGATCGCTGGTTGGAACTAGCAAAGTCTCGAGAGCAAGACTGCAGTGGCAGTGAGGTTGAAAGCAGTGATGCTTGCTTTTCCTATTACAATGGGATGTCTCGTATTAACCATTATATGGATACATATATAAGTATTTATATAGAAGAAGGGGAAAGTAGTCTGAAGCAAACCTTCTTTTGAACAAGCAACGTTCTTTACTTAAAGGTCAGTCCCAGCGGTGTCGTGTGTGACAAAGATCATGCACTAGTCGTCCACTGTGCAGACAAGGCACTAACCGTATGGTTACTTGATGGTAATAAAAAGGCAACCGTCAAAGGTTTCTAAGAATGCCACATGACAAAGCAGCAGCATGCACAAAGAACGAAAAAAAAAAGAATTGGCAAGACCACGAACACAGCGGCAAACGAAAAGACACAGAAAAGGAAAGAAACGCATCACACGTAGAAACACACAAATCTAGAACATTCCGTCAACAGCAACGAACTCTCTCGTGGACATTCCAGTCATCTCAAACGGACACCTTGGATGGACAGCGGCTACTTTAGC
>NC_091560.1:29466511-29471511 GCF_042767895.1 Penaeus vannamei
GAAGTGAAGCAAGAGAGAGGTAAGGGTGTGTGGAAGGGGAGAGAAGAAGCGAAGCAAGAGGGGGTAAAAGTGAGGGGAGAGAGAGGAGGAAGTGAGGTGTAAGAGTGAGGGGAAAGAAAAAGAGTAGCGAAAAGGGGAAGAGGTGAGGGGAGGGAAGCGAGAGGAGGAGCCGAGGTGATCCTTCATCTGTGAGAACCCCTCGGGGCTCCTCATCGACCTGACTGCTCCCTCTGTCCTCTCCCCACCAGGATACGTGTCGCACCGGGGGGGGGAGGGGGGGGGGGTGTTATACTTCTAGGGGAGGGGAGGGGGTTTGGTATATTTCTAGGGGAAGGGGAGGGGGCGGATATACATCTTGGGGAGAGGAGGGTGGCGATTATACTTCTTAGGGAGGGGAGGAAGGTGGATATATTTCTAGGGGAGGGTAGGGGGCGGATATACTTCTTAGGGAGGGGAGGAAGGTGGATATAATTCTAGGGGAGGGGAGGGGGCGGAGACACTTCTTATGGAGAGGAGGGAGGGAGATATACTTCTGGGGTAAAGGCAGGGGGTTTGTATACTTCTAGGGGATGGGAGGGGCGGGTATACTACCTAGGAAGGGAAGGGACTGATATACAAGTAAGGGGAGGGGGTAGATGAACTACGGAGGGTTTATGTAAGCGTGGGGCTGGGGTGATGGAGGGGGAGGGGATGATTATAGACTGGTTACAAGATTTCACGAATAACGAAGCTCAAGAAGGTGAAAAAATATGGAAAAGAATGAAACAAGTGGGAGAGACTGCAAGATAGTTGGGGAAGCAAGGAGAGTTAGACAGACAAAGATAGAGAAAGAGAGGAGAGAGAGGAGAGAGAGAGAGAGAGAGGAGAGAGAGAGGAGAGAGAGAGGGAGAGAGAGGAGAGGAGAGAGAGAGAGAGAGAGAGAGAGAGAGAGAGAGAGAGAGAGAGAGAGAGAGAGAGAGAGAGAGAGAGAGAGAGAGAGAGAGAGAGAGAGAGAGAGGAGAGAGAGAGAGAGGGAGAGAGAGGGGGGAAGAGAGAGAGGGAAAGAGAGAGAGCGAAAGAGAGAGAGGGAAAGAGAGGGAGGGAAAGAGAGGGAGGGAAAGAGAGGGAAAGAGAGAGAGAGAGAGAGAGAGAGAGAGAGAGAGAGAGAGAGAGAGAGAGAGAGAGAGAGAGAGAGAGAGAGAGAGAGAGAGAGAGAGAGAGAGAGAGAGAGAGAGAGAGAGAAGGATAAAGAAGAGGAGGGACAGCCAGAGCTTTGTGTCCGAGGGCATGTACGAGGCGGATCAGTCTTCTCAGGTGAATGGCGAAGCGAACAGCTGTCGACAGACCCCTTCTAATGCCCTTTTCTGGGCTTGCTCTCAATCCCCTTGGGGGATTTTTGCTCAAGGTCTCAGGTATATACTGTATAGCTGCTTTTATACACATACCTATCCACCTACACATCCATATATGCACGCAAACACACAGTAAAATATGTATGTACGTATGTATAAACATACATAAATACATGCAAAACACACACACGCACACAAATATATATATATATATATATATATATATATATATATATATATATATATATATATATATATATATATATATATATATATATATATATATATATATATGAGTGCGTGTGTATAGAGCTGACAGCAAAAAATTTCGCTCCTCTCCTCCTTCCTTCCTTAGCAAGGACTACACCTTTGCCATAATCACTCAACCACAGGAGTATCTCATATCGCCATTCCTTCCCATCCACCGCCTTCCTCCCTTTATCCACCGCAACGAAACAGCAACAAACATCGCGGGCGGGACGGGGGCAACGCACGCACGCACGCACGCACGATCGCCCGGGCCCTTTGAGTCGAGGGGAGAGACACAACTCCGAAGATCATGAAAGTCCAATTGTTCAAATACGACAGTTAATTAGCGCAAAGTTGGCGCTCCGAACGAAGAGTCAACACGCGCCGGCAGAGACTGGAGGCTTTCCGGGAAGTGGGCGAGAGTTCTAGAAGCTTTGCCTCCGCCGACGCTCCTCGAATAATAATGGATTCATCTCCGGGAGGTGGAGGCGAGGGAGGAGGAGGTGGAGGCGAGGGCGGAGGAGGTGGAGGCGAGGGCGGAGGAGGTGGAGGCGAGGGCGGAGGAGGTGGAGGTCGGGGGAAATGGGTGGCTGGGCTGGAGGAGGAGGAGGTGAGGGAGGAAGAAGGTGGGTGGGGTGGTGGAGGAGGAGGAGGTGAGAGGAAAAAGGTGGGTATGGTGGAAGGGAAGAAGGAGGAGGAAGAGGAGGAGGAAGAGGAGAAGGAGGAGGTGGAGGGGAAGGAGAAAGAGGAGGTGGAGGATATGGAAAGGGGTGGAAGAGAGTTGAGATGAATACTGGTGGAGGTGGTTGCGGGACTAAAGGTAGAGGTGGAAGGGGTGGTGGAGTAGGGGGAGGAGGAAGACGTGGCGAAGGAGAGGAAGAGGAGAAGGAAAAGGAGAAGGAGGAGGATGAAATGGCGAGGGAGAGGAATAGGAGGGAGTGGCGAAGGGGAGGAAGAGGAGGAGGTGGAGGAGGAAGAGGTAGGAGGAGGAGGAAGTGGCGAATGAGAGGAAGAGGAGGAGAAGAAGGGTGGAGCTGGAAAAGGAGGAAGAGGGGGAGAAGGAAGAAGAGGAAGATGGGTAGAGCTGGTGGAGGAGGGAGGAGGGCGAGGAGGAGGAAGAAGAGGAGGTAAAGCAGGATATGGAGGAGAAAGTGGTCGAGAAGGGAGAAGGAAAAAACGGAAAAGAAAAAAAAAACGTGAAGAAAACCAAAGAGAAAGAAAACGAAGTCTCAGATACCTAAAGAAAGAAAGAAAGAATAGAAAAAAAACATGGAACATACGAAATGCATCAGCGAGTAAAGAAAATAAAGACAAGAAAACTGAAATCAAGACAGAGCGAAACGATAACTAAAAAAAAGAGAAGAAAGCAGATAATAGCAAGAGAGGGAATAAAACAGGAGGGATACGTAGATGCAATTAATACTAAATGATGATAGCGGAGGAGGAGGAGAATGCTGATACGGCTTGCGTAATCCCAACGGAATCCCCGGAAATAACCTCTGTGTACGAGAGAATAGGATAACAAGATAAGAAAACTGGAGAACAAAGAACGAGAACTTAGTTACATTACCAAACATCTTTGTGCGTTACTATTTCCCTTGATGAAGTTATTGTCTTTTTTTTGGGGGGTGGGGGGTGGGGTGGGGGGCGGTATGATAATTGAGGAAATCGATAAACACTCGCGCGCCCACGTACAGAACAGAGAGACAAAGATACAGGCATATGCACATTCACATACAAGCCAATATTCCCACATACCTCCCTTACCCCCGGCAGAAGAAAAGGAGAGAGAGAGAGAGAGAGAGAGAGAGAGAGAGAGAGAGAGAGAGAGAGAGAGAGAGAGAGAGAGAGAGAGAGAGAGAGAGAGAGAGAGAGAGAGAGAGAGAAACTCAAATCGAACCAAACCGCCCCACATATTCAGTCCTATCGTCCCTTTCCATATCTTCCCTCTGCCCTTTCTCCAATACCCCCTCCTCAAGCGCCTCCCCCCATCACCCCCCCATGCTTCCTCCCTATTTCTCCTCCCCATGCCCTTCCCCAATCACCCTCTTCGAACACCCTCCCCCTTACTATCCTCCCCATGCCCACCCCTTCACCCATCACCCTTCCCAGGCTCCCTTCACCCATCACCTCCTCCTCACACCTTTTCGCCATCATCCCCTCCCCACGATCTTCCCCCCTGCCCCTTCCCCATGTCCTTCGCCTACGACCTCCTCCCCACACCTTTCCACCATCATCCCCTCCCCACTCCCTTCCCCCATCACCCCCTCCCCACGCCCTCCCCCTTCCCTTCCCTCCCTCTATACATTTGCATGGGAGGCGCTCTAGGCAGGCCCTCCAGCACTGTCTCCTCATGAATTATTCAGGCTCCTCTTGCAAGAACAAATGCCTCTCAAACTGCATCAAGACGGCGGACTTATTGCAAGAGAGTTTTGTAGGAGGTGACGGGTGCAGTGGAAAGGACAGGGGGGGGGGGTAGGGAGAAAGTTGATAGGAAGGGGAGAGAGGTGGAAAGGTGGAGGAAAGTGAAGGGCGAAAGGTTGGGGGAAGGGGGAGGGGAGAAAGGTGGGAGGCAGGGGGAGGTGAGATAGGTGGGGGGAGGGGAGGGTGAAAGGTTGGCGAAAGGGGAAGGGGGAAATGTTGGGGAATGGGGAAAGGTAGAGGAAGGTGGGGAAGGGGGAGGTGAGATAGGTGGGGAGGGGGAGGGGTGAAAGGTTGGGGGAGGGGAGGGAGAAAGGTGGGAGGCAGGGGGAGGTGAGACAGGTGAGGGAAGGGGGAGGGGGAAAGGTTGGGGATATGGGGAAAGGTGGTGAAAGGGGAGAGAGGTGGAGGAAGAGGGGGGGGGGCAAGAATTGGCGTGATGTGTTCGTATCTATTTGTTGTGTATGAGGGAATGTAATGGGATAATTATGACTATATAAGTGGATAATGGAAACGGAAAGGAACTTAAAGAAACCGCATATTAATATATCAACGTCTATACGCATACAAACATACTTAAGGACAAACAAAACCACACGTACACAAACACAGGTACACACGCATGCATAACTAAGAATTAACATAGAGATAAAAAACAGACAAAGAATAAGCAAGATCCACTCATAAAATACTAATACAAAAAGAAACGAAAAAACAAAAACACACACAACCGAAGACAACAACGCAACCACCCAAACCAACAGACCTACAAATGACATTAAAAACAACACAAAAGAAAAGGGGAAAAACAAGCAACACCAAACAAAGACAACCACAAAACCACCCAAATCAACACCCCCCCAAAGAAAAAAGAAAAAAAACACAAACAAACAAACAAAAAGCCTCAAATAACGACCACCACACAAACACCCTCACAAAAAGGCCAATACAAACACGCCCACCAAGCGGAATTAACGATATCGGCCCTTAATTGATGCC